>NW_027526422.1:151559167-151894167 GCF_048455015.1 Haemaphysalis longicornis
ATTTATTTCACAATAAAGTCATTTTCTCTCTCTCTCCCATGGCCTCAACCCGTGACGGCGAAGAAGCAGCAGTCTGGGCGAGCTCTGTAATGGGCTCCATTGGAATAGTGTGTATACATCGTCTGCATATCTCTGGTTTCATGTCGTGTGCTCTGCCACACCGCAACCTATTTGATGGTGGGTTCATCTCCAACTTTGCCACAGCTCCGCATCGCATCCCCGTGGATGTACAAGCCATCGTCGAGGATGCACACGCGAAGATAGAGTCGTCAAGTTTGTAAGAGGAAGTCGTTGAGGATGTATAATTCGCGTCGGACCGACCCAGCCCAGCCGCGGGCAGGACTCAATGATATCACCAACCCGGTGTCCCACACCCTTCAAGAGCCAATAAACATTAGTCGAAAACAGACGAGGTGTGACCAGCTGATAATGCCATGTCCCTAGCCCTCTCGTTTGAATTCGCTTCGAACCCCCTCATCGGTTTGTTACTGCCTTGGGGGCGTCGCTACTGGGAAGCCACTGCTCGCGAAGCCGGCCATTCTCAATCATGGCGGCAAAGACGTCACGCCACCCGAACTTTTACTGTGGCCGTGATGGAGACGGTCGCCTTCAATGGGGAGCTAGGCACGAAAAGATAAATAAAGGGGAAGTGCCGCTTACTGCTCCGGTTTATGCCATTGACGACGAAGAACCTGTGTGTGCAGCAGCCTGCATGAGCTCGGTGATAGCGGCCTCATAAATAGTGTAAATACATCCTCTGCATCTCTCGTGTTTCACTACCTGTGTTCTGTCACCTCGAAAAAATCTTAAGCAAGGGCGACCGGACCAGGTTTGACACCATGACTTGGCAAGGATGTAAACACGCTACCACGCTCTAAGGCTCCGCTAGGGTACCACGAAGGACGGTCTTCTATAATTTGGTCTGCGTAACAGTGCGCCCAGATAGCCGGGGCCACCTTGCCAGCCAGCATCTGCGGCTATGCATGACACCCTACTGATGGAGATGCCTCACCAGATGGGGCATGGTATCCCCCGAAGAAAAATAATGGCGACTACAAGACGTAACTCCACCGATAAGAATAAACATGGAACTTGACCTTATACCACACAACATGTACCCTACTTATCACGCAGGAACGAGATAGCGAGAGCGCGAACGATCGACTAACAGCACAGAGATCGAGACCGCATGGTTTACACCGGCGTCTATGAATATCAAAAAAAGAAGCCATGAGCGCCGTATTCAATTGAACCATGACGCACATCGTTACTATCGCCGAAGACTTCACAGAGACTACACCGGCCCAAGAAGCGGCCATTGCGCTGGCCATGTCTCAGACAATGGCGGACAACGTCGTGACGGCCTCGTAACAGGCTTATTACACCTTTTTTGGGGAGAATTTCTCAGACGGCTCTGCACACCCTTCTCCTCGAGCCACACGAAAGAAAGGTAACTGTTCTTTTGGCACCGTACCACTTTGCCACCAAGTGCAACCTGACCACCCCAAACAAAATCGACCGACATTTCCCCCGACCGGCGAAACGGCGCATCTTTTGTTTGATTATGAAGAAATCACAGAGTATTAATGATGCGAAAGAGCTAGCAGCAGTGTCCATTTCGTCCAAACAAATAACTTTCATTACCCTATCAAACTCAAATCCCTCTTTCTTGCGGAGTGTTCCCTGCTTTGTAAGTTCTCGGTCCCGGGCACCTTATACGACAAGGCTTAGCGGTGTTCGGGAAACCCCAACTACAGTGTACTAGAACTGTACCCCAACCTTGATAGAACACCCGCAATCTTGTCTTGAGATGTGGGAGAAGGACGTGTCCTACTGCGGTTCCGACTCCCATTTTTAGCTGGTGGAAAGGACCATTCAAACAGAGGTATCTGATGGAACCTCCAACGTAGCACCTCAAGACACACTTTGCTGCTCGTAGTTAAGATTAGTCTCTCTCTCTCCGGCGTCTGCCTAGCTGAAATGCTCCGACAAGTAGGCTTCATTTTGGTAATGTGCGTAATGTCTATAATGATACCGGTCCCCACTTTTTTGAAAACTGTAGTGAGTTTCAAATCAAAGTTTCAATGAGGGCTAGACGTGAACCAGGAGCCCAGATTAAAATGACAAATGAGGCAGTTCAGGGACAGATGGGATGGGGCTGCTTTGAAGTGAGAGCAGCGCGCAGTAAGTAATTACTTCAAAAACGGGTTAAAAAAGGTCAATATTTTACGGTATCATTACATAAAGAGCATTGATACCATGTGAAGAAAGAGGAGATACGCATCACAATTCTCGCTACCGGAAAGGTTTCGTGCGGCTTGGGTAGTGAATGGGAAAAGCTTATGAGTAAGAGCGTCAGCCAGCTTTCGGAATGTCATATCCTGGAAATACGCTAGCGGTGACTAACGTGTTTTGCTTGTAAACCAGTGAGCCAGTAATTGAGTGAGTAAATCAACTTTAGTTGCTGTAAGATATTTAGTCACTCCCTTCCTATTTCATAACAAATAATAATAAAAAGTAGAGGCGACCAGAAATTCTTATCACATACGCTGCCAAAACCAAAAAAATTCTGTAATGCACTATATAACGATGAAAAAAAATTCACAGTAACAGCCTTATGTGCCAGGTCGGGAAAATTTTCTTTCTGCTATCAAAGATTGATCACTCTACAAAGCTTGCTCACTCTGTTACAGCGTTTAGAAACGTCATTATAGGGTTTAAGTGTTATTTTTCAATTTGTGCATGAGCGCGCTTCATGTTATTTTTCACATATATGCGATTTTTCTGTCCATTGTGTACGCATAATAAGGCAATTACAACATGCGTGTTTATATAGCCTCAAGTTAGCGCACAACGCACAGGCATCATAAATGGCTGACGATTACTGAAGTCCCTAATGCGAAATATGTGCGCAGCGCGAACTGCAGCTTTCTCGGTCACGGCGCAGTGCTGCTGCCTCTCAGGCACTGATCGCGTGATCAGCGAACGCCCGGTGGCGAGGGCTATTGTGTAGTTATCCTGTAACGAGTCGCCACCTCCGGGAATGTTGCTTAAAATCGTGTTTGAACCTCCCGCACAAATGTCACGTGGTTCGGATGAACCACGCAGCGAAGAGGACGCGAAGCACACACACTGGTTGGCTCACTTATTGTTCACCGGTTTTCTCACTCCTGAGTGCTGCAGTGCCCCGAGGCAGTACTCATTGGAGGGTTTTCTCGATGGTATCAATGGTAAGCCTATGCGTTGGCAGCGCGAACTGCGTCACAGGAAGTGATCGCACATCATCGTCGAGCGCATGGTGGCATGCGGTGCTATGGCGTCATCTCGTAGCGCATCCCAACGCCCGGCATGTCTCGTGGCTCAGCATGGCTCAGCAAATACTGTCCTCTCCGTGACGCTTTCGCCACACTTTCCTCTACCGTTTTCTTCCTGTCTTTGTTCTCTCGGTAAGACGCTGACGCAGATGTCAAACGATAGTAGCGGGCACCAGTGGTACGACCTAAAAGAAACAGAAGGCTTCAGACAAAGCGTATACAATATCGAATCAAATAGGAAACGACCAAGACAATAAAAAAAATTCACAGCATATCCACGGGGTCAATGATGATGAGTGGGCGAAGCTCCTGAGGGGAAATCATCGGTAAAACCGTGACTCTTCAGTGAAAGTTCGCCCACTACATCTGTGTCCGAACGTAACGTCTAGAAAGTCTCGCTTAAACCGCGCGTCGGCACCTTGGGGCTGAGCTCGCCTGATGCGTTTTGCAGACGCCTCACGAGCTCTCACTGCATCGGGGTCTGCCTGCCGATACGCGCGCTTTCTCGCCGCTTCCCGTTCTCTGACGTTTTGGAGATCCTCTTCGCGCCGCAGCCGTGCCGCTTCGCGTACGGCAGGGTCCTCGCGCCGTTGCCGTGACGCTTGGGCCTCTCGTTCTCGAACGCTGGGATCTTGGCGGCGTCGTCGCGCGGCCAGACGACACGCTTCGGCCTCCCGCTCTCGTACGGCAGGATCTTGGCGGCGGCGTCGCGCAGCTTCACGGAGCGCTTCCGCCTCGCGGGCTCGCACATCTGCAGCCTTAACCATCGGGCGACTCCGAGCGCGTGCCAACAGCGAACGGATTTTATTACAACGCTCCCCGCCATCTAGTAAACAATCCAAGAACTAAACTAGAGGTAGCCACGCCATCTAGTAAACAATCCAAGCGCATCTTTTCATCATATACAAGTACCGCCATCTAGTAAACAATCCAAGAACTAAACTAGAGGTAGCCACGCCATCTAGTAAACAATCCAAGAACTAAACTAGAGGTGGCTACATACATACGTCGAGGATGGACAGACCCACGCCTTAAGGAGCTTCGCCCCTAAAAGGAAGCGAAAGAATCGGAGACTGAAAGTGATGGAGACAAGAAACAGATGAAATTAAAGCAATTCTGAGGAATCCACAGATTCGGGAAAATGGGGTGGGTTGTAAGCGAACAAATGTGCTTTTCGGGGAACAGATTCAGGAAGATCCGTGCGCAGGCTGCAAAAGGGAATCAATAACGTATGTAGTAACGTAGCGCAAAGGTATGCGACCGTTTCTAAATAAGGCAGGAATCCAGCTTCCGGAAGCCCTCGGACTGAAGCTTAAGGAAACACTGCATTGGAAAGCAGTAGACATTGGTAAAAGAGGCTCAGAATGTTTGTGGGCAAAAAAGAAGAGAAGGCAGGAAGGCGTCCGAGCAAACTGCGACTTAGCATAAATTACGAAAATAGTGTTTATCGAAAGCGAGGTGTATGAACTAGGGCGTTTCAACTAAGGTCGCTGTGCAACACGACCCCGTTATTAGGGTAAGTCACTAATCATCATCATTCTCTTCAGCAGCAGCATCACCGTCATCGTCATTAGGATCATCAGCTCACCTCCTGTCATCCAGGGGTGCCGCGACTAATTCAGTTGCGACGCTGCTTTGTTTCAACTGCGCTGTGTGCCCAGAAGCGCATGCACTGATTTTATTTCATACGCAATTCGGAGGCGTGTGGTTACACAGTCCACGAGTGGCTTTACAGCCTGTGTTCATCTAAATGAGCGCGGGGCTCCTTCCAGGATCGCGCAGGCACAGCCACCTCATCTCCGCATATGTTTGGAGCCCTTCTCAACGTTCATAAGCGCGGTGTCCTATCCGACAGAACATTTTCTTAAAAGATGCACGAACCGGGTTGCGTGATAGAAACGGCAGAAATAGCAAAAATATTCTACAACCGTCATTCGTGAAGCAATATCTTTGTGGAAAAAGTGTGGAATATGGTGGTTGCAGAATGAGAATGTTGAGGGCGTTTTTATATGGACCCAATATAAACAACCAAATGCTTTTGAATTTGCCTTCAGGTGACGGCTACACTCGAAGTGAATGCGTGGGCGTTTTCTTTCTGCAACGGACGTCGTCGGCTCGTAGAAATTACGCTAAGGTGGTTCATGTGAATACTAACCAGAATGGCTACAAGACTGAAGGTAAGCGTGTTTGCTACTTTTTATACGAACGAAGCTCGCAGCACTGAAGTCATCCAAAGGCGTTTATTAAGCGTGAGCCTTGGGAGACTAAAATCGCTGAATCCCGGTATACACAAACGATACAAAAACCCAAGCCAGGCCAGAGGCGTACCAACCCCTGCCAGCCGTGTGTGACACTAATAAGAGTTAGTACATAAGTACTAATTGTTTTGATTAGCAATACGTATTCACGTAAGAATAAAGTGTATTAACGAGGAATAAGGGAAAATAAGAAGAATTAATGTGATTTCAGGGGAAATAAGATGAAATGACACGGAACCATAATTGATTGGTGAGTGATATTAACAATAAAGATGTGATTTAGATTGATTAAGGTGGAGTAAGTCAAGATAACACTGAAATTAACAGAAATAAGGGAGGTTAGGACAACATAAAGAGGAGTAAGTTGAAAGTAGCCTAGATTAACGTAGAACAGAAGTGCATTAGGTTGGAATAAATTATATTAGAAGGATTGAAATGCATTAAGGGCAAATAACAGAGGTAATACGGATCTAGGTGTGTTTAAGGTGCTTTAGGTGGGACTAAGTTGAATTAGGATGAATGGTGGAGGAGAATAGATTAAGGTGGATTGATAGTTTGTATTACCTGGCTGCTCTGGTGATGGGTACGTGAAACATACCCATCAGAACGGTATGCCCACTTAAGTCTCTCGAGGAGTTATAGGATATCTTAAGATGCCCAACACATTTGCCAATATTTGCCAGCACATTTGCCAACACATTTGCCAAAGTATGTCTGCCAATATTAGGCAGTACCCTCAGGTTAAACAAATGACAATAATTTTACAATTATCAACAAACTATTTGATACTGAATTAAACGTTCAGTTACGTGCATACGGGCAATTAATAAGACTTTGATCTGCCGAGTGACTGAAAAGCACGAATACTGAATAAAAAGTTTACGTAAGCGTTGTGCGCGCTTAAAAAAATTTATCTTAAAGAAGCTCACCTGGTGCAAAGGGAAAAAAGATATTACAGCAAGGAGATTTCTTGCACAACAGTAACACGTGGGAAGAGTGTTTAAAGTGGTACAAAATGAGAAAATGTGGGTTTTATGCATGTAAGATACACCCTGACAATCAGGGGCACAGTAGTGTAGGAGTCCAAAGAAATTCAGGCAGATGGAGATCTTGATTGATTGATTGTAGGGTTTAACGCGCCTACGCAACGCAGACGATGAGGCGCGCCGTAGTGGAGGGCTCCGGAATAATTTTGACCACCTGGGGATCTTTAATGTGCGCCAAAATCTCGTGCACACGGGCGTTCTTGCTTTTCGCCTCCATCAGAAAAGCGGCCGGCGCCGCCGGGAATCGAACCCGCGACCTAGATGGAGATCTTACTTGGCGCCCAAATCTCAACGCGTGAAACACAAGCCGGACGGAGAACGCTGACATGAGCAACAACTGGTGAAGGCAGACAGCCAAGGATTGTCAGCTATTACTGTATGAACTATTTGTTCAAAAAAGTGAACAAACAGTTCAGAAATGGTCATTCAAAAGACGAGCATAATTTCAGCGCACAAGAATCCTACTTAGCAGAAGAGTGAGCCATCTAAGGTACGGAGAGATGTATGATAAAGTTACAAGGCATTCAGTGCACACAAGGAAAGTTGGTTGACATGATCAACAAATGGAAAACTTTCAGGTTCTTCTTCATTTAGGTAACTATGATCTACAGCTTCGAAAAAAACTTGGTGCTGCCAAAGTTTTGGAAGAAACTCAATAATACATTGAAGCTCAGCTTCAATTCATTACAACTGCTTTATTCAGAAGGAAGAACCCTCGAAGTCGAGCCTCTGTTGTAAGCAATGTCACTTTAACTCAAGATACGATGCCTGAGCTTCAGCTAAAATTTGAATTTGAATTTCTCTCTCCATACACCTATGCCTCATTCATAATTGTACCACCCTTTAGAAAGTGGCAATATGCATTGACAGGCTGCTTCATGCTGGGTTTTGTTGGGTTTTATGGCACATAAGCAAATTAGGCCATCATGCGCCAAACGCAACGTTGCGTGTTTGCTTTGTGGATCAGCCTGTTTGAAATAAGCATGATGTCAAGAAACATTAATGTGTTAGATGATCTTTAATGGTACCGGATTATTGAAAAAAAAACTAATTGAAGATTCACAGATTCAGTTACGTACTGTTGCGATGAGCATCTTCTCTCTATGCACGGCGTAATAGAGGTTTGGCCGATGGCAACCCCGTGCTTCGCTTCATGTTTCCGAAACGCGGCCCTTCTTGCATGTCCGTCGAAACTCGTCATGCGACCGGTTCAGGCCGTGAAAGCTGCCGAGCCCCGCATTGACTTGTCTCCGTTCGAACGCCGCCCTTTTTAGAAGGCAGCTCTCTTCACTCGCTCTTTGCCATGTATTTGTCTGTGTTTTCTCTTGCAACCTTTGCTACAGAGCGACGGAGATGAACAAAACATTTTTTGCTGCTCACACAATAATATTGATGTTTTGTAATAACAAAAAAAAAATTAACTCGTATATAAAAGAGGAGGGGCCGAGAAGAGATCCAAGGAGAGGCTATTTGTGGCAAAGAACTGAGAGGGCTGTACGCGACTTTGTCAGTCTGACTGAGAAAAAAACGGACTAGTAGATCGCAGAATAAATATGCGACACGTCTTAGCGCCAGATCAACAAATGAAGTGTCAATTTAGTTAAAATTGAAACTTTCCGATACAATAGCGTTTACATAGCGCCAAAGTGAATACAGCAACGTCAGTTACACAGTGCAGGATAGGTTTTTAAGGAATGCAGCTTTTATAGCGCAAGTATTATTTATGGTAGAAGAACTATTGCGGTACTTGGGAACACAATTTGCTTCTAGAAACCTGTTCAACCCGAACGTGGTTCGAAACGTGAACAAAGAACAAGTTGCTATCGGCGAATCCGCATCAGTAGACATGGGGATAAAGGGTCGATTAAAGCTAACACAGCCAAGCAATGCCGTTTGTAAATCTCGTTGCTGTGGAACTTGTTCATTACATACATTACTTTTCACGGCACCTAATGCTACTACGTAAGCTATATTTTTGCAGGTATGAAGATTTTTGCAAAGAAGTTAGCAAGATTTTGTAGTTTCAGTGCCTTGCAGGCGGGCACGTTTTATTCAAATTAAAAATTGTCCAGCTCCACCACATTTAGCACTCTCCAGTTGCGACACTTAGCAGATCAAACAGTTGGGTACTTGAAGACAAGAGGTCTCTCTCGGTGTGTATAAAGCCAAAAGAAGCGCGCCAGTCGCTGTGTTAAACAGGAAAGGCTCTAAAGCACTTTTAGTGGCAAGTCCACTTGTGTAAGTGAGACACAGATATACGCAAGAAGGAGGATTGTACTTGCGTTCGTTTTTTTTTCAGAATCAGTCAGGCACTGCTCTACCAAGCAGCATCCGCACACGTACAAAAACAGCAACCCTCAGGGCCGCAGAAAACGAGCTCTGGAATGTAAAGTGCTGTGCAACATGGCCCACCCCCGGAAGACTTGTTAAGGAACACGATCGCTATAACTTGTTTCCACCCAATATTGCTCTAGACCTTGACAATCTCGTTGCACTTATTGGACGCAGGAATCACCTATCCTTCAGGCAGACTGCAAGAAAGGCTTTTGTCTGACACCTACACCAAAGCTCAAATAGATTCGAGGGATGTTACTTATGTTGAAGCTCACGGAACGGGGACTGTGGCTGGTGATCCAGAGGAGCTCGGCGCAGTCAGCCGGTTCTTTTGCCAGGAGGGACGTGAGAAAGCGCTGCTGATCGGCTCGGTCAAGAGCAACATAGGACATTGTGAAGGAGCCTCAGGTAAGCCTGCGTGTGGAGCTGCAGAGCGTAATGAAGCAATGCGGCCGAAATCTTAGGAAAAGTGTATTTCTTCGTTTCCCTTTATTATACTTTTACGTAGTGAATAAACCCGCAAACTATTAAAAATAGTGGCCAATTTTTTGTTGTTTGTTAGTGTTCTTCCTTCTTTAAACAGTACGTAACACTCTGTAAATTTGCGGTCTTAAAACAAAGCTTGAAATTTATCAAACAGTGGCATCAACAACTACAGTGCAGGGGAAACGTGGGTTTGACTCTTATCTAAAGATAACGGTAATAAGGCAGACAACTGGCGTTTGTTGCGGCTAGCTTTTCTGATGTGGTTCTTAAGCAGGATTTCGTGACGACAGTGCCAGAATGTCGTAGGATAGAGCTGTAGGAAGTTTGGGTGATGTATCTCAATCAGCGGATTGGTGTGAAGCTTTTGGTATTAGACTTTCATGCGAAGTGTCTAAAGACGGGTAGCGGCGACCGCCAGAACGACAGTACAGAATTAGTCGACACGCAAGTGTTGGATGACACATCATGCGAACCATCCGGTTGCCGGTATGGGAAGTTGTATAACTAGAAATATGGCATGTTCTGGCGTGGTATTTGATTATCTATCGTGTCTTACCATTGTGAACATAATGCATGTTGGCTTAAAAGCGCCCAAAGGACAGGAACGCGCAAACAACGAGACAACATGGCGGTAGCTCCCAACTACAAGCTCTTTGAAAGAAGTATTATGTATGGTACTGAATGTAGTGCTATGTAACTCTGTCCGAAAATGAAGCTATGAATCTGCTTAAAAAGGGGAAAGAGCTGTAAGACGCACTATGACTAGAGAAAGACAATGTGCATTAAAAATTAGGAAAGCAAGAAGCGTCAACGATAATTCTATCCCGTGTGACTCAAACGAAAAGCACAAATATTACATAGAGAGCCTGTGCGCGAAATTTTGGATTACTGACTTTTCGCTGCACACCCTTTTGGTTCGTTGTCGTTTTTCTGTGGTTCTGCACAAATATTTCTTGCATTCCCGCAGGCATTCGTTTACATAATGGGGTACCGTAATTGGGACATTTCGATAGAGTGTGTATGGTGCCTCTATCGGATGCACGGGTTCTAACGAGCAAGTATTTGAAGAACTTTGCAGTTTGCCAGAATTCCTGTAACTGCGAGAAACACCTATATGAACGCGGACAAAGGTGATTTTACTAGGAATATAAGCACGTACACTGATCAGCAGAAAGAATTCTGTTGCGGAACATGTCCTCAACGCTTGCAATTTTTTAAATGAAATCTGAAGGGGCCCCAAAATGACTAGATTTTTGGAATGCTTTCTTGAGATGTTTGCAAGGTGTTTACTAGATGCTGAAGTGTTTGTAAATGTCTGAAATGTTTGCTCCTTTTATTTTTGGCACCACCCATGCTCGCCGTTGTTGGCTTTGTGGCAGACTATAATTGTATTCCTCCGTACTGGCTTCCCAACGCGAAATGAGTGTATTATTTGGAACTACCTATAGTTTTCCAGTCTGATGGGCAGCGTAAATGTGTGCAGGTATACCTTCAGTGGCCAAAGTCATCCTTGCTTTCGAGACTGGGACCATAGCTGGAAACCTCCACTTCACGGAGGCGATCCCCGACATCCTACCTTTGCATGACGGAAGCCTGGTGGTCGTTGACAAACCGATGCCTTTTCCAGGAGGTCTAGTGGGCCTCAATTCCTATGGTTTTGGCGGAACTAATGTTCACACGATTCTACAAGGCAACCTAGGCCCAAGTGTTCAAGAACTTCCACGAGAGACGCCAGAGACACCCAGGCTGGTTCTTATGGCTGGAAGAAGCAAGGATTCCTTGACGGTACAGACATGAAAACAATATTGACGATCATACTTAGGTTGGTTTATTGGGACGATATAAGTAGAGTTAATGTATTAACGGGCCGGCAAAGCCAGGTGCGGCTTCTGGAGATTTGTCAAGAGAATTTAAGTTGCCACACTGTTATATAAGTAAAGACACAAAGAAATAAAGTCCGGTAAACTAGGCTGGAACATTCCATACGAAATCTGATTTCGAAATAAAATTTAGGCCAGTTAAGCAATAAAACTTCTAGGAATGATAGTAAACAGTAAAAGTGGGGAAGGTCTAGGAACATAAAAATTCAAAAGCACAATTTCTCGATACAGGTGAACCTTCTTATTGCGTGAAATATTTTATTTAGAAATAAATAATTCCGTAGCTATGGTATTGAACTTTATAGGCATGGGCTCATAAGGTGTAGAAAACTGGTACCCTGTGATGAATGCGGCACCCCGGAAAGTGCTCTGCTATCCGAGGTCGTTCTGAGACGTTTGCTTGCTATTTATAGTTAAAGAATTCCAAAATTAAGCACAAGGACTGCGCGCAGAAAAAATAAACACAAAATGTGGCTGACTGTGTTGATGAAATACGTTTAAAAGTGATAAAAGCATTGCCAGGGGCAATGTTTATATAATTTTCAGGGCGCAGTTCGCGTGGAAGTAGAAGCTCTCAGAGCGCTATGCGGAGAAACTAATAGATAATATATGTAGGCTATGTAGGCAATTTTCCGCCATCTAAGGAATAGTTTGAATGTGTAGGCATTGAGAGGTGACTCCTCCCAGACTTCTGTCTGGCTGTCCGCCTGTAAAGCGTGCCACAGCGTGCTCTTAGATATAATGGAGCCGTATAGGGTATCATGAAAATTCCGAGGGCCTTTATTACTGAAGAACATGTTGTATGTAAATAAACTCTCGAAGATTTGTGTAAGGTATGTATACAACCTTCCCCAATATAAGGAATAGTTTGAATGTGTAGGCACTGACAGGTTACTCCTCCCAGAAGTCCCTCTGCCTGTCCGCATCTAGAGCGTGCCACAGCGTGCTCTTAGATTTCGTGTAGGGTATTTAACGAAAATTCCTGGGGTCTTTATTACTGAATAACATGTTGAATGTATATAAACTCTGAAACAGCCATCTCACATCTTCTGCGTTTCTTCCTACAGAAGGCAGGTTAGGTGTATCCCGTTTTAGCATCCTTATTCTTTCCCTTGTTAATACCATGCGGATGCGGCTTCGAACAATCGTGTGATCAGTTGTTTTCATCCTGCCGATTACCTGTACATCATGTACCATGCTTGGAGTTCCAGTTAAAATGAGTTAAAGGAGCCATGAAGAGCAAACAAAAGTTTGTTTTATTCGAAAGATTAGGTGTTTCATAGTACCTCAAGCGCTTTCCCGGAAGCAAATGATGCTTTAATTCACTGAGAAATAAGGCAATTTAAGCCAAAATTTTAAATCTCCCGCTAAAATTGAACATTCCGTGACGTGTACAATGGCGTCATAGAGCCGGTCCATGAAACAGATACTTAGTATGTCGACTCCATATAGGACCCACACGCGGGAGTCGATCGAGACGGCGGCCATTTTAAAAATACTAGTAAAACCTAGTGCACCCGCAGCCCTAGTCATGGAATCGCCTTATCCGGACAACAAAACTCTCGCCGAATAGCTCGGGCTTGCATTTAACAACCTCACACCACTAAAACGCTCAATGCTTCTAAGTGCACGAGCGGCAAGAGTTGTGGGATACGCGGTGGACGGGAAAGCGACCATTCCGCGATAGCCACAACAGACGAACGCCCAGCCGTCGGCACCGCTGCCTCGTCAGCCCCGTCGCGACGGACGAATATAGACTGGTGCGTATGTGCCGTATTTTGATTACGGTTAATAATAGTTCAATTTCAGTAGCAGTATCACTTATGCCAGTTGGCCGGTGTCGTGTATGGAAAGCCGTTCGCGCGAGCTCTCTGCTTCGACCAGAAAGATACGAGTGTCAATGCGCGGTGTTTACGGCATTTTTTTCCCCAAGGTCAGAGCGATTTGACGAAGTCGGCGACGAGCGCCAGCATGTCCCAGGAGTGAGCTAACGTAAGGGTCCCTGCCGTAATCACTTCCTCGGAAAGAAGCGAGCACACTTGTACTTCCTTTAGCTCTCTTTCTCCTCCGTTTGCAAAGTTCACAAAACGTAGCCACTTGCTTCGCCTAGGTTCGTCGTTGGGCAGCACATGAAAGGAGATATCCTCACCGGCGGGGATGTCGCACTCCCTCGACGATTTGCCCGTACTACATGGGCATTTCAAAACGCAGCAACGAAATTTCATTGTAAAGTACTCGAACAAACTGAAGTTTTCAGTGGTTGTAAACTGGAAACGAGCTCGTAACGACAGCAGCAAGCCAACACCATTCGAAACTTACGCGACGACTGGCACTATCTCGTCGCTTCTTGCTGTTCCTTACTCCCCTCATTTCTATTTTTACTTTGCTGGTTGGCGATATGACGGCCAACCTCCTGTGAAGGGATTACGATACGAAGCAAGGTCGCGGCTGTGCGTGCTGGAACGGTTCGTTGGCCCCGAAGAGCCTCGAACACGAAAATTCGTCTGCGCGACGGCGAGAGGTCGAGCTCGGCCGGCGCTAGTTTCGTATGCATTGGCGCACGCGCTTGCGTGTTTGTT
This sequence comes from Haemaphysalis longicornis, assembly GCF_048455015.1. Lineage (NCBI taxonomy): Eukaryota > Metazoa > Arthropoda > Arachnida > Ixodida > Ixodidae > Haemaphysalis > Haemaphysalis longicornis. Next base: position 151,573,065 of record NW_027526422.1, read on the forward strand.
CGGACCTTCAACCGTTTACTCCACCGTTCTTTGTCATAAAAAGAATGTGCAGTATGTTTCACGGGCATTTAGCTCGCTATGCAAACTGTAAGCCCTGCCTAACATGCGTTTGCTTTTGCCGGCCTCCGCCAATCGCAGAGCATTTCCAAGTGACATCACAGGTTCTGTTGCGGAAAATGAGCTGGTGGGTCGCATAATCATTTCCTTTTTTCCTAATTATGTAGCTTATTTGAGCGAAGTTTGCGTTATAAGTGGTGTCGTTATGGTTCTAACGAGGCAATCTTTCGAATGAACCAAACTTGTGTTTTCTCTTCATGGCTCCTTTAAATTAAATTTTTTTTCGCTGTTGTGGCTTTTCCAAGTTCATTTGCTATCATTTCGTTTGCGGAAGATTGTATTCAAAATTATAAAGCTTTCGTCGAAAGCAGCCAGCATTTCCGAGCGGCTGCTTCCAGAGCCTGGGCAAACTTTCCCACCGCATCCTCCCCCACCTCTTGTGACATCATTTGCCGCCCTCTTTAACTATGGAATTTAGATTTGGTATTTTCCCATCCCAATCCTAGCAATAGCATCGTTGAAAGGGAAGACAACCGGAATTTTTAAGGCTTCCACGGGAGCGAAGCGGACCGCTGCATGTTTGTCCTCGAAACTGCAACTCATAGTTCTGTATACTGTAGACTCGGGATAATTAAAACTCGGATAATTCAAACTTTGGGTTAATTGAAACAACTGTAAAAATGTTTGTTGGCCCGCAACGATTCCAATGTATTTTGAAGCCCTTCAATCCAAACTGCTTCATTACGTCAATTCGGCTAATTCGTACTTTTTGCTTCTCTTACCGGTTAATGTCTGCTGCGTTTGCCGCTTATAGCGGCAAATCGGCATCTTTGTATCGCTAATAGTCCCAAATAAAGGCGATTACCTGCATACACGTGTCAAAGCAATAAACTGGCTGCCCTTGCTGGCATTGGAACATTTCTTTTATGCAAAGACAAAGCAGTCATCTATTCGTTATTTTTTTCGATGTGTGAATAGCACTTAACTGTTGTGTGTGAATATTGAAAGATGAAGTATACGTGAGTGTTTCGTTACCGCACAAGTTATTAAGTTGCCCCGAGACGTGTTTATGAAACTTTTGATAATTCCAACCAAGTCCTAGGATCCCTTCGAGTATGAAATATCGCAGGTCTACTGCAGTTTTACTAGGAGGTAGGTTCAGTTGCTAATTTCAAACGAACATGCTTTGTTGCATGCATAGATGGATCTACTGAGGTAAAACACTCCATATATCTTCGAAGATCGTCCTTGTTCACGGTGTGGAAGGGATTCCAATTTTTTGCACACTAATGTATTCACTTCCATTTACTGCTGGACGCTGTGATAAAAGAATAAGACGCTTATATGCCTGCCACCAGGCGGCCTGCGTGGTACTGCAGATAAGAGTTCAGCTGCGCGCAATGCATTTCGCCACAGCGCAGCAGTGCGCGGACCCGCCCAGGTTGTCTATTTTGTCTATTTTCGCTTCTTATGCCCTTGAAAACTTCGTAAGTGGTCACCGCGGTTCCGTAAGTTACAGGCAGCGAGAAGAAACCACCACCAGTGGCACATTGAAGAACCAGCATCCGCAGCCGGTGCACCCTAGTGCTTAGCCTCGATGTCGAAGCTATCACAAATGAGTCTAACAAAATTGTGCTTTTCATTTAAAGATTGAAGGTACTGAAAAAATGCCCTCGGAAGAGCACGTGTTTATTTGTAATAAAAGAAGCATTGCCTCTTTGTTATGAAGTCTTGGTCCTAGGATGTTCGGTTGGCGCCGGGGCGAATCAACGGGAGGGGCGGTTTGAGGCGGAGGAGGAGAAGCCTTCTGCACCAGCACTGTCAGAGCTGTCCCCCGTCATGTAAACTAAGGTTTCGCAATCCTGCTACCCTTATAAGCTGCGCGGGTTTCAAGCACTGTACCCTGTTCGGCTCTTGACACAGCTATTACCGCCGCCCGTAGCCTCTTCAACTATAAAATTTAGATTTGCTACTTTCCCATCCCAGTCCTAGCAATTTCATCGGTGAAATTCAATACAACCTGAGTTGTTAGGTCTTCTTGTCACCAACATGCCAATTACAGCCGTGTACAGTTTGACAATGTACTCTACTTTCCGATATATAATGCACAACTCTGCAAAGCTTTATTTATCTTTGTGCACTGCAGTGTATCAACATGGGGCTATTTGCCGCTTGTTGTGTTCGTTTTTCAACTCAGCACCATGATCTGACATTTTGATAATAGCGAAAAACGTGTTTTTTTTGTTTGCTCGTGCTTAAAACATCTGAGCCACGTCTCAAAGAATAATTCAACATATTTGGCTGCTAGAAGGCAGCGCTAGTTCTTTTGTCATTGAAGCTCTTGTTATTCCCGAACGCAATTTCTAAGGATTAGGTTATTCATTCAAAACGATCAACAGAACTTTGTTTTTTTTCTGAGGGCTAACAGGTTGTACTTCTTTCCTCCTTTTCGATTATTTATCGATCTTTGCAGAACACCCTGAATCGCTTGGAGGAAGAAGGGCCCTTCCCTGACTCCGCATACGCCCTCCTGAACCGTGTGGGGCAGCCAAGCATCAACCAGTTCCCCTTCCGTGGCTTCGCCGTGGTGTCCGTGGACGGAACACAAAAGGAAGTCGTGAAAGTTGTCGAGCAGACTCCGTTCGAGAGGCGGCCGCTGTGGTTCGCATTCACAGGGATGGGTTGCCAGTGGAATGGCATGGCCCGGCAGATGATGCACTTCGAACTGTTTGCCCGTTCACTGCACAAGTCACATGAGTTGCTCAAGCCGTTCGGCATCGACCTCATGAATCTAGTAACGAGCGAAGAGGTCGATGGTGAAGACAAGGTGGCGCCATTTGTCTCCATCACTGCAATTCAGGTGAGTCAATCGTACGAAGCTTTGTTCACACTTTTCAACGATGGGGGAATATGCCTGGCGAACAGTACGCTGGCTGGCTGTCAGCTTACCATTTAAAGTTGGCTGTACTTTCTTCGGTCTTGAGGGTGACCTGCAGGCAATAGGCGTCGTGCACTGAACACAGCGCGACTCTGAGCCGTGACACCCAGCGCCGCTATCGCGGAATATGAAAAATATAAGGTCGGCCACCACTCAAGAACGCGTTGGTGTCTCGGCTGTGCTCCTGCTCGGCAGCCCCGGGTGAGATACAGTATATGCCTATTTTAAGTTTCAAATGAAGGAAGACATGTTATAGTAACTCCGCAGTACCGTGGTAGCAAAATACGTTGCGATATACTCTGTTGGTGGCGCGCACGGAGGGGGTAAGCCAAGTTGACTTGCTAGTAGTACTCCGCAAAGGAAAAGAAACGCAGGCGCAGTATTTATATCGCGGGTTTGTACGTTCGCACACAGTTCTTTCTGTGTTTCTATGCTTTGGCTTGCAAACAAAAATTATATAGCTATTCATAGCATTGAAAAGAGGCCGTTTTGTTCGCGTACAAGACATCGGACTGCACTGGTTTCTGGTGCGGTGCTTCATCTCATAGACTTGTCGCAACTTTGCGTCTACAAAACAACTCAGAGCGCCGTTTGGGTGTTAGGCACTGTGTACGCAGCGCTACGTGTTTTTGAAGAGACTAACTTCCCGAAGAAGACTAGTAGAAGAAGAGGAGGAAAAAGGTGACATGGAGAATGTCATGGGCAACCCCCTCAAGGAGGGGACTGGAAGAAGGGTAAGAAGAAGAGAGGCGCGTGGAGCGAGGAGAGCAAGGAATGGCGACACCTGCACGGAAGCTCTAAGCACCGAACCTGGAAAGGCGCCCAGCCGGCCTCCTGAGCGCGGCAACGATCCTGAGCGCAACAACGCACCCTTGGCGGCTTCAGAGACAACCACCAGCGGGGCTACCTGGCTTGAAAGCTCGGGCTGCGCACCCGAAACAAGGTCCCCACGGCACCCGGGGCTACGCACCCTGGTCTCTGGCAGCATTTCCGGCAAGCCTCTCAAGTGGTCATCGACTACCGAACCCTAGTGCCTACAGCTGCAACCAGCAACGGACATCAAGTGGAAAGTGAGCGGAAGTTAACTGTGTATAGTGCTTGTGCCCCGAACGTTTACTCTACTGCAGTGAGGAGCGCTGTGATGTGTGGAGTCTCGCGCGTTATTGTCGTTGCGTATTAAACGTCTCGGTTTTTCTGCATCCAGTTTGCCCAGCTAATTGACGGGACAATTTTGGCGAGCCTGCCAGCGAGCCTGCCAGGTCGGTTCCAGGAGCGTAGCCTGGGCTTCTTGTCTTCCTCCTCTCAACGCTTGCCTCTTTTTCTCTTCTTCTCTTCTCCCTCTTAAACCAAATGTACGCACACTTCCCAGGTATTCTTTAGCACATACTCCTTCGGGGTTTTAGGCACATACCACTTCTGGGGGGTTGCTCATGACATTATACCTCCCCTTTTAAGCGTTTTTTTCTAAAAAACGGCTCAGTCACTCCACAAAGACTGTCCACTTGGTTGATCACGAAAAATCCATTCGCTGGACTGGCACATTTTCTCTTGTAGGCCCAATCAACAAAATTGGCAGCATGGTTACGGCCTTAGTCGACACCTTCACTAAGCAGCAAGAAGCCTGGAGCGCCAGATTTGTCGCCATAGAAGACACCATCACACGTATGCAACAGACTACATCCAACGCCGCCCCATAAAGGACAACAAAAATGTACATGCGTCCCCTTAATGTTGTAGCGGAAGGACCCAAAAAATCTGAGTCTACTGGCGACCGTCATGGAGCAATACCGCAATAAAACATATCGAATTTGCCAATGGAAGTGCCGAGGTTTCAAAAACGAGGAAATTTGCAACAATACATCAACATGCTCACACCTAACAATCCTGATGTTATAGCCCTTCAAGAAACTAATGGCCAGGCGAAGCTTCCGGGCTTTAGCCCATTCAGTTCCTCCCCCTCGTTGGCGCACAGGAAAAAACGTATTGGAGTTACAACCCTCATTTGAAGAAGTATCCCAGTCATCCAGCATTCAACGGACATCGAGGAACCAGAAAATGTCTTAACTGAAATTATGTCTGGGCGGAAACAAGGCGGAGGTAGTCTTTTTGTTTTAAATGTGTATAGCAGCCCTAGTAAGACGCACTCCTTCTCCAAGCTTCTCAGAAAAACTATGGACCTAGCCAGACGTCAACCTGTGGTTGTCCTTGGTGACTTTAATTCCCCACACCCGGCATGGGGATACCCCAGAAAGGTCAAGAAAGGAGAGAGAGAGAGAGAGAGATAGAGAGAGAGAGAGAGAGAGAAAGCTCTTTATTAGAAGAAAGCAGAGAGGTCTGCAATAATATGGGAAGATGCGCAGTCATTAAGATTGACCCTGCTCACTGACCCTACATACCCCACAAGGGTGAGTAACAGCGTCACAAGGGACACCACCCCGGACCTCACTTTCACAAAAAATATCAAGGAGGCCATCTGGAAAAACACGCGTAGACACCTCGGAAGTGATCATTACATAGTCGAAACAATTATCCAGACCGGACCAGCTAAATCAATGGGCAGACGACATATGATTACCAAGTGGGACACATTCCGGAAATTACGAGAAGCAAATGTAGAACCAGATGGGGCAGTGATCGAAGACTTGGATGAGTGGATTTCGGAGCTACAAAGCCATGTTGACCTGGCCACACACATTATACCCGAAGAGGCAGACTTATGGCAGGCTGACTCCAGACTTCTACGCATGTGGGAGGCTAAAGCCAGCATCCAGGCGCGGCTCCACAAGCAGAAACTGAATCGCCCCCTTCACAGGAGATTAGCAAGACTGAATCGGGAAATTGAAGCACACGCTAACTATCTCACGAATCAGCAATGGCATACTGTATGCGACCGCATGGATTGCCAAATGGGGAAAATCAGCACGTGGAATACGTTAAGAAGCCTCCTAGATCCAAACGGCGGTAAAACGGTACAGCGAAATAACCTGCTAGCTCTCCTACATACATATGGCGGTGATGAGCAGCAACTTTTGAAAACTATTAAGGACCTCTACATTAAAGAGGGAGACCCAGAGCCGTTGCCAGAATACACTGGTCCTGAAAACTCCGAAATCGACAGGCCTCTAACGGAGGCTGAAATTCGGGCTGCACTAACGAATCTCCGGATCAAATCGGCGCCTGGCCCGGATGGAGTCACGAATAAACTGCTGACTAACTTGGACGATCCTTCCATAGCCGCCTCACACGGTACATGAACCAGTGCTGGGAACGAGGGCAAATCCCGCCCGCCTGGAAAACAGCTAAGATCTCCATGATACCGAAACCGTGCAAGGAACTCAAGTTGGAGAACTTACCGCCTATTTCTCTTACGTCTTGCCTGGGCAAGCTTCTGGAGCACGTGGTGCTGAATAGGTTGTACAAGCACATGGAGACAAACCACTTGTTTCCTCACACGATGGTGGGTTTCAGGCCAAAGCTTTCCACGCAAGACGTTATGCTGCAACTAAAACACCAGATCTTGGACATTCAAGGTTCGGACCTTGACACTAGAGTTATACTTGGACTGGACCTCACCAAGGCATTTGAAAACGTCAGACACGATGCCATTCTATACAATCTGGCCGAGCTTGGAGTCGGGCGCCGTGCCTATGCATACATCAAGGACTTTCTGTCTCATCGCACGGCACGTCTCACCCTGGGAGGACTTGAATCAGAGCTCATTCAAATGGGGAGTCAGGGCGCACCACAGGGATCCGTACTGTCACCCTTCATCTTCAACGTCGCCATGATCAAGCTGCGTCCACTCCTAGAGGCTATCCCGGGAATCCAACATAGCCTCTACACAGATGATATTACAATCTGGGCGACTGGAGGCAGTGATGGGGACCTGGAGGAAAGGCTGCAGCAAGCTGCCGATGCAGTCCATGCCTACATCACCCCGAGAGGTCTTGCTTGCTCACCTCAAAAATCGGAGATCCTTTTCTACCAACCTCCCAAACAGGGAAGAAGAAAGAAAGACGTCCCGAACATTCCAGTGTATATACAGGGCAGCCTGATTCCATGCGTCGAGTGCATTCGCGTACTCGGCCTTCGTGTTCAAGCAAATGGAGCCAACACAGCTACTGTATCGACGTTGAAATCTAGTGCGGAGCAAATCAGCCGACTTATAGCCCGCATAACTAACAAACACCACGGCCTCAAGGAGGCAAATTTACTGCGCCTGGTTCATGCTTTTATTATAAGTCGCATCATATACGTGGTTCCTTTTCTGAACTTCAAAAGAGCAGAAATAGAGAAGCTCCAGTGCATCATCCGGAAAACCTACAAGCAAGCTGTAGGAATACCCGTCATGGCATCCACGGAGCGCTTCCAAGCAATGGGGGTGCACAATACCCTGGAAGAGCTAGTAGAAGCACAAAGGATGGCGCAGCTGCACAGGCTCTCGTGCAGGGAGACTGGCCGCGCAATTCTAAGGTCCCTGCGTATCCCCTTCGCTTCTCAACACGGTATCAAGTGCTCTCTGGATGACAGCACTCGATCATGCATCCATTGTTCTCCCATACCACGAAATATGCACCCGGATCATCATCAAGACAGAAGAACCGCCAGAGCTTCTGCACTTCACCGGCAGCTGTGCGGGAACCCACATGTCTTCTATGTGGATGCTGCGGATTATCACGACCGACCGGCTGCGGCCGTAGCCGTAGTAGACCAGCAAGGAAACTCAGTGACCTCGGGAACAATCCTGACGACGCACCCTGAGGTGGCGGAAGAAGCGGCTATTGCGCTCGCAATAGCTAGCATGGAAGCCAAAATTATTGTGTCTGATTCCAAGACAGCAATTGGCGGTGAGATCTTTGAGTGGCGCCCCCAGGCTCTGACGTCAGCTTAGGGATTCGCGCCGCTGTCGTCTGCTACACTCCGCTTGTGAGGGGCAACAGTACCTGGGCTAGAAATCGCCCGCTTCGTTGCTGTAGTGCGTTAAAAAGCGTATTTCAAGCGACTCAGTTATTTTGCCAGCTTCTGACGCATCTGAATAATTTGAAGCTGTATCCCCCCCAAGTTTGCAACACACGAAGAGATAGAGAACAACTTTCTTCAGAGTATCGGTCAGAAGATCGTGTGTAAAGGCCCGTTCACACTGCGACGAAAGCGACGGGAATTCCGTCGCTTTGTCGCGCGACGACCGTTTTTGGCGAATGGTCGGGACCAATTCTTGTCGTCGCGCGGCAAAGCGACAGAATTCACGTCGCTTTCGTCGCAGTGTGAACGGGCCTTAACTCGTCCTTTCTTGCTTATTCGCGAGGATCAGCGATCAGAGCTTCTCCATAAGTATTCAAAATGCGTAGGCTTCCCTGCAGTATTTCCTAGATGCTCCTATGAAGACTCAATAGTCTAATACTACGTACCAAGCAACGGCCTCTACACGCTCATCGCACCACAGGAAATAAAGCGGCTTTCTTCTGTTTCTTTCGTTGTGGTCTTGTATCGGATTAATGTTTCTTGCTTTTTTTTCTGCCCAACGCATTAATTTTTCTGCGCCGTCATCAACTTCTTATTAGGAGGTTTCGGGATGTTTGGGAGTATCACAAAGGTCGTGTGGATATTTCCTTCATTTTGTATGGCATACATTCCCTTCTTCACAAATTGGCTTTCATTACGGCTGCGTGCAAGAAGGTGCATATCCGCAGCGTGCTTTGTTTATTCACATGCAAATACAATAAGAAAGTTTGTGCTACGCCGCCGCGATCGCGCCCTAAACAACGTGGTCCACACTACTCGAAGGCGGCTTTTGTGCTCGGAATTTCTATCGTAATTATATCGTTATCATAGCGAACTGACTCTCAACTCGAACAATGATGACATGATTACGGTGTTGAAGGCATGATATACTCGCTAACTAACGTAATAAATAGTATACCTGCATATATTACGTAAGAGTCGAAACCGAAGAAGAATTCCAAGTAGCTCTTTATTGCTTTTCAACCCTTCCAGGCGCGAAGAACAAATCCTATTCTATTTGGGATGGCGTTCTATGATTTGAAGAAAATTACTTTTACTCGCTTGTCCTGGACTGAGGACCCGGCCCACTAACCAGATCGATTTATTTGTTAAACAAAGTTTTCCCCTCCTCCCTTTACTCCTCCTCCTCCTCCTCTTGAGTACAGTTTTCCTATTGGCGGTGAGATCTTTGAGTGGCGCCCCCTGGCTCTGACGTCGGCTTAGGGATTCGCGCCGCTGTCGTCTGCTACACTCCGCTTGTGAGGGGCAACAGTGCCTGGGCTAGAAATCGCCTGCTTCGTTGCTGTAGTGCGTTAAAAAGCGTATTTCTAGCGACTAAGTTATTTTGCCAGCTTCTGACGCACCTGAATAAATTGAAGCTGTATCCCCCGCAAGTTTGCAACACACGAAGAGATAGAGAACAACTTCCTTCTGAGTATCGGTCAGAAGATTGTGTGTAACTCGCCCTTTCTTGCTTATTCGCGAGGATCAGCGATCAGAGCTTCTCGATAAGTATTCAAAATGCGTAGGCTTCCCTGCAGTATTTTTGAGATGCTTCTATGAAGACTCAACAGTCTAATACTACATACCAAGCAGCGGCCTCTACACGCTCATCGCACAGCAGGAAATAAAGCGGCTTTCTTCTGTGTCTTTCGTTGTTGTCTTGTATCGGGTTAATGTTTCTTGCTTTTTTTTTCTGGCCAACGCATTAATTTCTCTGCGCCGTCACCAACTTCTTATTAGGAGGTTTCGGGATGTTTGGGAGCCTCACAAAGGTCGTGTGGATATTTTCTTCATTTTGTATGGCATACATTCCCTTCTTCACAAATTGGCTTTCATTACGGCTGCGTGCAAGAAGGTGCATATCCGCAGCGTGCTTTGTTTATTCGCATGCAAATACAATGAGAAGGTTTGTGCTACGCCACCGCGATCGCGCCCTAAACAACGTGGTCCACAGTACTCGAAGGCGGCTTTTGTGCTCCGAATTTCTATCGTAATTATATCGTTATCATAACGAACTGACTCTCAACTCGAACAATGATGACATGATTACGGTGTTGAAGGCATGATATACTCGCTAAGTAACGTAATAAATAGTATACCTGCATATGTTACAAGACTCGAAACCGAAGAAGAATTCCAAGTAGCTCTTTATTGCTTTTCAACCCTTCCAGGCGCGAAGAACAAATCCTATTCTACTCGGGATGGCGTTCTATGATTTGAAAAAAATTACTTTTACTCTCTTGTCCTGGACTGAGGACACGGCCCACTAACCAGATCGATTTAAAGGGACACTGAAGTGAATTTGTCAAGCTCCCGTTTTTGCTTGCACTGCGTAGACTGGCTCAAATTAGCACACTTTTCATCGTTTATCCGGTTGACAAATCGGTAATTATTCTACAAAGCGCGAAAGAAGAAAAACTACCATGCGCGGTTTGCGGCGGCCGCACCAACTAAGGCTGTGACGTTGAGAGGAGGGGCGCCGTGATTGGACGATGCCCAAGGTTAGCAATCACACAAGTTTAGGTTTCGGTTTCGGTTCTGTAAAACATAACCAATGGCTTTGTTGGATGGGCATTCTCAATATCTCAGTAATCATCGTACCGCGCTTCTGCCATGTTGTCGGCTGTAAAATGCACAAGATAAGCCTCCCAGGACGGCTTGTAGTCGTAGCATAGCGAGACCTACGCAGTGCATGAACGCCCTCCGCGTACCCGCAGACGCCCAAATGTCATGCGCTTTTCCCCCATATTTGGAGCTTGCCTCCCTCATGCCTGTATCGTAAAAAGCGTGTTCGCACCAGGCCAAGGGTCTGTTCATTCTGGCCTGTGCCCACTGCCTGCAAGCAGTCGGTGCTTATGGCAACAGCACGCCAACGAGAACTCGCTAGCGCGCCAGTGCCAGCCTGCGCGCGTTTTGTGAACTAGTTCGTGTAGCCATGAACGTTGCGGCCCCAAAAAAGGTGAACTCAATATAGAAAACATCGGCGGAAAACAAAAAAGTTAACTTACAAAAAAAAAAAAAAAAGCACGTACCCGCGGGGATTCCAACTCGTGACTCGCAAAACATTTGCAATGAATTTCTAGCGCCTCAGACTGCTAGGCTACGGAGCGAGACGCGAAGGTTTTGCTAATATAGGGTATATATTACAACCGGTTTACACTTTTATTTAGTTTTGGCATTTCAAGCCGCTTAGGTGACTATTTGTTGTACTGCGATCGTGCAGTAAGCGTCGCCCGAGTTTCCACAGTAGCTCACGTCTAGCAATTGCATTTCGTAGACGGAAAAGCGTTCGCAGATGCGTGGTCGTGCTGCTGACCGCTGTGCTTGTTCGCCCAGCGCAAAAAAGTGCTTCCCGCGGCCTAGTTTTACGCTGTACGGTAAAAATATCAGTTGATTTTATTTCCGTAGTACCTATATTCACTTCGCTGACTCTTCTCCCGCCTTCAAGAGGCCTTATATTTTCCTACTGTCGTACCAGTCAGCGAAGCGTCGCATGTGCAGCGCTTGTGTGAAGCGACCTTGACTTGGAGCTAGATACAGTGTACAAACAAACCAAGTAAAGAAAGGCACATTCTTCCATTCACAAACGTGTCCTGGCTTCGTTTCAACTAAGCGAACGAATTGCGACCAAGCAATTTTTTTTAACCTCCTTGATTGCGACGACCCGCCGGCGGCCGGCGGACGAAACGCTGGGCCGACTGACTCTGTCGGCCGGGGAGCCGTGCAGTAGCGCAGCCGTGGCGCAGCCAATTGCCAGCTCATCCCCTCCTGACGTCACACGAAAACGCCACAGAAAATGGGCGAGCGTAAAGAGAGGAGGACAGCGTTTTCGAATTAGTTTTTCTACTAAATAAAATCGCGTAAACGCGCCTAGAGTGGTCGAAACATGGCCTGGGGACTCCGGACTACAATTTGCGCTAGTAATCCCGCAATGTTTACATATCACTTCAGTGTCCCTTTAATTGTTAAACAATGTTTTCCCCTCCTCCCCTTACTCCTGCTCCTCCTCTTGAGTGCAGTTTTCCTATAACGCATATCCGAATATCGGGAAGATATGGCTGTGCAAAATGTTCCGAAATATCCCTCCAGGTCTTAACAAACATATATGTGTTACTATAAATTTAACGAAGACGTGACTCGTTTTGCTCAATAAACCTCCATACTGGTTAGATGTCTGGTATAGAATCAGCACGCGCGTATATACAAACTGGGTTATTTGGAACTCAACCTACAGTTTTTGCAGTCTATAGTGCATGTCGGCAAACTTTCATGCCTTGACAACGTAAAGTGATGTGACAAAACGCGTTCGAGCGTTCGGCAAGGTTGCAAAAACTGTTTTACCTTACATATGATTACCGGGGAATCGTGATGCCTTCTGCCAAAGCCGACACCCCTGAAGGCCTAGAATCTGTTTTGGTCTTCCATATTCGCTGTTGTCGGTTATTAGCAGCTGACTGTTCCTTTTGTTCGAATGCTGACATAAGAAGCTGACGCCTAGCTCAGACTCTTCGCGCTCCGCACACGACCGGCTTCGCAAGGAATGGGGTGGCGCCAGCAATGTTTCTCCCGTAGCGGTATCCAAAACTATACTTTAATTGACACCATGAGCTAGTGTATGCGATTTTAAGCCTATTATTATGATAAAAAGTTACCCACACGCCAATTCTGGTGCGGACAAGCATCAGACGTTGACCGAGCGCAAAGAAACAGCAGGGAGAGCGATCCTGAATGAAGCAGACGACAAATGCGAGAATCCCTAAGCTGACGTCACGGAGGCGCGCTTCGCAGCGCCGCCTGTGTTCGCGCTCACCGCCAATAAAGCATATTCGAATATCGGGAAGATATGGCTGTGCAAAATGTTCCGAAATATCCCTCCAGGTCTTTTACTATAAATTTAACGAAGACGTGACTCGTTTTGCTCAATAAACCTCCATACTGGTTAGATGCCTGGTATAGAATCAGCACGCGCGTATATACACACTGGGTTATTTGGAACTCAACCTACAGTTTTTGCGGTCTATAGTGCATGTCGGCAAACTTTCATGCCTTGACAACGTAAAGTGATGTGACAAAACGCGTTCGAGCGTTCGGAAAGGTTGCAAAAACTGTTTTACCTTACATATGATTACCGGAAATCGTGATGCCTTCTGCCAAAGCCGACAGCCCTAAAGGCCTAGAATTTGTTTTGGTCTTCCATTTTCGCTGTTGTCGGTTATTAGCAGCTGACTGTTCCTTTTGTTCGAATGCTTACATGAGAAGCTAACGCCTAGCTCCGACTCTTCGCGCTCCGCACTGTACCGGCTTCGCAAGGAATGGGATGGCGCCCGCAATGTTTCTGCCGTAGCGGTATCCAAAACTATACTTTACTTGACACCATGCGCTAGTGTATGCGATTTTAAGCGGGTTATTATGATAAAAAGTTACCCACACGCCAATTCTGGTGCGGACAAGCATTAGACGTTGACCGACCGCAAAGAAACAGCAGGGAGAGCGATCCTGAGTGAAGCAGACGACAAATGCGAGAATCCCTAAGCTGACGTCACGGAGGCGCGCTTCGCAGCGCCGCCTGTGTTCGCGCTCACCGCCAATACGAAACTTCCTGGCGGGACGAATATCCCTGCCAGCGGCCAAAATTCTTTCTACGTTTATTGGCGACAGATGCAGACATGTTCGCCTTGTATGGACACCAGCGCACTCGTCCCTGCCGGGGAATGAACTGGCTCACGAGGCATCCCGAGATTTCGGCAACCAGGCTGACCTCGACGGAGACATCGGGCCTACGTTCACGGGGAGCAGAGACAGGCTGGCCACGTACAGGGAGATGACGCACCACTACAGGTTGAGTCGCCTCAAGTACCCTGCACCACACTCTTCCCTCAACAGATGGCAGTCGGTTGCGTGGAGACGAATACAGTCGAACACCTTCCCCAACCCTGTTCTCTACAACCGATATTACCCAGACACGTATTCCGACAGATGCAAGTGGTGTGCAGACAAAGCCACCCTACAACACATATGGGAATGCCCACAGAAACCTGGTTCACCTAATAGAGCATTAAACATCAGGACTCAGGAGCAATGGGAGGCCGCCTTGCTCAGCTCTCACCCCGACGTACAACGACTACTCGTCCAGCTGGCGGAAGATGCCGCTAGGGCCCACGGGCTCATGGCCGCCATCTAACGGGGAAGGCTAGGTGACTTCCTCCCTGTCACCCCCTTCCTTCTACCAGTTTGGGCTCAAATAAAGTTCCTTCTCTCTCTCTCTCTCTTTCACACTCACGGTGGCACTACAGCGTCCTAAGAGACTAATAAACACAGTTCACAAACTCAGTTCAGCGTAGCGTTCTGAAGTTGCACGTGTCCACAGTTTTGAGGCCTTAAAAATACTGTAGCTCAATACTCAATTAACAGTCCAGACAACAAGTCAAATAACACAAGTCATCTCACTCAAAATTCAACCTTACGAAATCCACCGCCTCGGCAATTCCGCACCCGTACTATCTTTTTATTTGATGTTTTCTGCAGCAATCTTTCCTGTGGCATTCTCACTCTCCTTAACAAGTGTTTTCTGTCGAAGTTTCTGTTCTCGTACACTCGCCTCCTTTGCGGTGTGCATGCTCCACTAGTGTAACGCCGGCTGTACTTGAATGGTCTTCTGGGGAACGCCTCTGGTTCTCTTTTAACCCATTGCCGTGAAGCAGTTTCTGCAATCTTTCTTTGGAAGGGTTGCATAACCTTTGGCTCTGAGCTAAGTGGAGGAATGCGCTTATGTAAAGCTGACCGCCTGCAAACATGGCAGGACTTTACATAACGCCTTGTGTCACTTTGTATGTTGGGTCAAAAGAACTATTCGGTGATTCCCCTAAGAGTTTGATTTAAACTTCGGTGGCCCGCCACCACGTTTTAATTTGCTGCTGCTAAAATTGCATGTCGTAGCTCTCGCGGTACCACCAGCTGCACGGCTACTTTACCAGAATTGAACTGGCACCTTCTGTACAGCAGTCTATTTACTATTTGGAACTGATTCCGTCTCCACCGAGTTCCTACTTGCTGATAGCAGCTCCGTAGAGATGGGTCTTGTTTTTGTCGTTATTCTAGTTCACTAGGAGTTAGTGCCAATGGTTGAAAGGAGGGAACCCGCAGCATCGACTTTTCCTCGTTCAATTGGTCAATCACTGAGCAAACTACTACTGATTCAGCTTTATCTTGTTCTCTTCCCTCATAATCTTGCTGCTGACCTGCTGTCCGGATCTGTGTACACAAAACACTGCCCGCCTTGTCTTTCATCCTAAAACTGCAGTCTTCAGTCTCGTGTCCCCTCTTGTAGCAAACGTTGCACATAAGGTCTGCTTTGCCACATGCATTATTAGTTCGGCAGTCTTCTGGCAGATGTCCGACGCCATCACACAGGAAAAATTTTCTCGGCAGGAGCGAACCTGTTGGACACTTCCTTGTTTCTGGAGTGTTGGAATGGAGTCCGGGCTTCTTGTCGGTCTCAGCTTTCATCTCACCCAAATTTTCCAAACCCTGCGCTTCGACGTATGAGTCTGTCCACGCGGCCAGGTCGTCGAGAGCCTGAAGTCGTCTCTCTTTAAAAAACACGATCAAATCGGTATTGCAGCAATCCAGAAACTTCTCTACGAGGATCTTATTTCGAATGGCCTCGTAGGTCTTTTCCATGTCAGAGAGCTCCATCCATCTATCAAAGTAGTTGCTGAGCCGGGCAGCCAACTGTCGGCCTGTCTCTGCGTCTTCTGGCTTGCACTGTCTAAACTTCTGTCTAAACTCTTCTGCACTTAGTCGAAATTTTTGAAGGATAGCAGTCTTTACTTTGTCGTAGTTGGTAGATTCTGACGTTTCCATTCGCCCAAAGGTACTCAACGCCTCTCCTTCCAAGCACAAGCTCAAGGTTGAGGCCCATTCTGACCTTTCCCAGCACTGGCATGTGGCTATCCTTTCGAATCATTGAAGGTACGCTTCTATATTGTTCCGGCTTTCGTCGAATGGTGACACCAATTTCTTTGGATTGATGTTTACGGTTCGGGGTGACACATAACCTGCCCTCTCACTTCTCTGTGTTATCGGTCCATGCGAAGCGTATTCAGCAAGCTGCTCCTTAAGTTCTTGTATTTTTCGCTGTCTCTCTTCTTTCTGCCGTTCTCGTTCATCTCTCTTCTGCTTCTCTCTGGCTGCTCTTTCCGATATAGCCAACGCCTCCTCCTTCGTCAATCCTAGTGCCTCGGTAAGGGCTAACAGTTTTTCTGGATCCATAGTCAACCTGCGTGAATTGACAGTGACAATACAAAATGATGGATCCTGTCAGGCTCTCCAAAATTGTCACGTCAATTCATCAAGTGGACAGATACACAGAAAAACGTTTGTTGACGAGGACGATGTTTCGGAGCACATGTGAAGTAACGGTAAACAGTCCAAAAAGTGTTCTCTCGGTTCGAGCTCACCTAAAAGACGTGAAGGATGGCGTCACCTCACGTAACAGGAGATATCTTCCTGTTTGGTGTCGGAATCGAGGGGACTGTCGCGTCTCGTAGAGGCTTGCAGGAAGTGGGCCCAGCAGACGCCCCCAACAGCCAAGAGAGCTTAGCCCTAGTTGTAATGTGTCGCAGCGTAGCCCGAGCATCCCAGCCTGGTAGCTTAGGTAGTAACCTGAAGCCACCTGCGGAGCCTTGCCTCGTGGTCTCCCTCTATGATCGTCGCCTGGAACTCCGGTCGGTAGGCCTGAGGCGTCGTCAGGCCCCGATCACGCTGGGGTCTGTTCCTGGAGCGTAGCCTGGGCTTCTCGTCTTCCTCCTTCTCTCAACGCTTGCCTTTTTTTCTCTTCTTCTCTTCTTCCTCTTAATCCAAATGTATGTAATTCCCAGTTATTCTTCAGCACATACTCCTTCGGGGTTTTAGGCACATACTACTTCTGGGAGGGTGCTCATGACAGTGTTAGCAGCATCGACAAATACTGCCCTTAAATGGACTCGCTATGTCAAAGGATTGTGAAGAATAAAGAGCTGCGCACCAATTGATGCCGATTATCAGGTTAACGACTCGAATTATCAGGCGATATCCCCAGAGTGCATCATTACCTGCTCCTGGCCCCTGGCAGTTTATATCTACATGCCCCCATTTTACCGCGAGGTCACGGAGCGAGAACATTTTTAGAGGCGAAGCTCCTTAAGCCGTGGGTCTGTCCATCCCTTGTGTCTCGTGGTACGTGACCGCCTAGTTCGATGACTCACTCGCAGGTGGCGCTACGTGACCGCCTAGTTCGATGACTCACTCGCAGGTGGCGCTACGTGACCACCTAGTTCAATGTCTCACTCGCAGGTGGCGCTGGTGTGAGTGACGTCATGATGACGTCACTCACACGTGACTGACAATATAAAAGGCAATTGCTGTTGACGCGCTTCCTCTTTCGCAACGAGTCACCGGATGGAGGAGGTGGTTGTTGACAAGGCTGCGGAGCGGAGGGCGCGCAGGGCGGCGGCAGCGCGCGCTCGCCGACAGGATCCCGCCGTGCGCGAAAGAGAGGCCGAAGCATCTCGTCTAGAAAGTCGCGCTTAAACCGCACGTCGGCAGCTTCGGGCTGAGCTCGCTTGATGCGTTTTGCAGCCGCCTCGCTAGCTCTCAATGCATCGGGGTTTGCCTGCCGATACGAGCGCTTGCTTGCAGCCTCACGAACCCTACAACAACAACAACAAACGAACAAGAACAAAATAAAAGAACAAAATAAAAGTTGATTTGTGCAATGTACGCACACAGTCTTCCGTCTTTCTTAATGATGTAACGGGCGAACTTTCACGGAAGAGTTACGGTTACCGATGATCTCCCCCTCTCGAGCTTCGCCCCACTTATCATCATTCATTCCGTGGATATGGCGTGATTTTTTCTCCGTGCGGGACTCCTAGGAGATTCGCCTAAACAGAGTCTGCGGATGCCCATCAGGGGGAAAGTGTGAGTTTGTGCCTTTGTTAGCTTTTGTCGGAATAAATTTACGTTTACGGGTGTTTTGTAGCACGCCTGCACTGACATGCGTGTCAACAAATCGGGCTCTCTCATATTTATTATATCGCATACATAAGCAGCGCCTCCAACAAAAGATAAACCATCACGTAAACACCGTTTATTTTTGTTATTCTATATGCTTGTTGCTGCAGTTCTAGGTACCGGTTTAAGAACGTTGTACTGTAAAGAATTTTTATTTGCTGCAGAAAAATCCTGCATGCGATTAAGACGTTTTTGTTTCTGTACCAAGTATGTCGGCTTGTTAACAGCGTTTAAATATGTCTTCCTATACTTTATGTGGAAAACCACCCTAATTCGCAGGAAAAGGGATGAGATCAGGCCACCATCACTTATTTGTCTTCCAAGATACGGCTGAAGCTGACGCGCCGCATGTATTTACATTATATTTGGTTTTTCGTGCCAGCAGTTAAAGATACAAAGAAATTGCCGAGTGCGCGCACGCGAGCTCGCGCACGTACCGCGGGCGTCGCGGCCGCCTACTAACAATTAACTAACCAAAGAAAATGCCTAGCGCTCGTGCGTGCGTGTTTTGCGACGACCGCCCAGTGCACCTGTCCACGATTGTCTAGCCAAGCATACGCATTTAGGCGGGTTCGATTCCCGGCCGTGGTGGCCGCTTTTCGGATGGAGGCGAAAAGCAAAAACGCCCGTGTGTACGAGATTTCGGCGGACGTTAAAGACCCCCAGGTGGTCAAAATTAATCCGGAGCCCTCCACTACGGCACGCCTCATCGCCTGCGTCGCGTCGGCGCGTTAAACCCTACAATCAATCAATCAATACGCACTTAGGGAGATTGACCAAGACTGCGGCGACCGCAAGGCAGTTAAAAAAAACCAAGAAAATGCCGAACGCTCGTAGGTGCGTGCCTGGGGGGACCTTCCAGCGTTCCCGGCGCACGTTTGTCAAGCCAATCATACCCACTCAGGGTGATGGGCCTCCACTGCAGCATTTGCTGCAATCATGGCAACACTTGCTCTGAACGAGAAAGAGTTTAGCGTTAGCTGTAATTGTGGCTACACTTACTCGGAACGTAAGATACATGTCATAGCGTACGCCCCTCCAAGGTAATGTCTAATGATTACAACTTGCAAAAAAATTAAAGAAGCTCACACTGACGGCAACAATTATGGAGTAAAGGTCGTTGCGGCAGCGGAGAAGAAGCAAATGGGCTGCAATCGTCGGCTTAAATCTTCGTGATGGTCGTGAAGGTTGCGTACAGCTTCACTACCTTCAAGTCTTACGCGTTAGTGTGAGATTCCTTAATTTTTTTGTCAACACTTCGTTGGCAATGTTGAACAGCCCTGCCACAGAAGCGCTCGCGGGTACTACTTAGTTGTGCTTAAGAAAACGCGGGTTCAGTCTCTCGAAGTTCTTCATCTGTTACCGCGGAAAAGTCAACCGGTTCCAGCAGGTACCGCGACCGCTCATCCGGTGCCTCGGAAATCTTCGAGAGAGGACGATCGATGTGGTAAAATGTTCGCTGGCTGGTTTAGCCACCGCAACCTGTCTTTATGTTGATGGTCGCCTGATTTTGCGTAGAACTGTCTGGGATCCATGATAGCTTAAACCTTGGGGCTAAGCAACTTGCGACAATCAGCTCGCGCTTTATTTTGAGCTGTCCAAACCAAAGTATGCACCCCTACCTTTCCACGGACACAGTGGTTCTTTTTTGCACATTTTGTTTGACGGTCGTTAAAACTCTCGGTGGTGCCGTGAACATAACTTTGGACGTTGTGGTTTGCTCCTTAAATCATTGCACGTGCCAGCATTAGAGCCAGTGCGTCAACAACAGAGTACGCGGACGACGTTACCGTATGGGTCAACACAGGTAGTCCTGGGCACATACAAGACCTGCTACAACAAGCTCTCGATGCCACAGAAGCTGCCGCCGTAAGGATAGGACTAAACTGCTCCGTGGAAAAAACAGAGCTTCTGGCAGTCCATAGGCATCGATGGAAACCTCCAGAACTTCGCTTGTTATTGAACGGGCACACCATCGTGCCGGGAAAGCACATCAAGGTACTAGGACTGCCACTACAGAGTGACGGAGGAGGACACATGGCGGTGAATAACATTATCAGACAGGGAGAACAGATTCTGCACATGTTTCGGAGAATCTCTAACAAAAACAGAGGACTCCTAGAAGACGACCTCCTTCGTCTGAGAGATGCTCTGATCACGTCCAAAATCAGATATCAAATACCGTACGTCAATCTCAATAAGACTCAAGAGAACAAACTTAACACGCTTTTGCGGAAGGCCACGAAAATCGCCCTCGGCGTACCTTTGTGCGCCAGTACCAAGCTGCTACTCGACACAGGTACCATTAATACACTCCAAGAAGTATTGGCAGTCCACAGACATAACCAACTGGATCGACTGCGAAAATCCCCGCAAGGCCAGGACATTCTCCGCGCTGCGGGCTGCAACCCCTTGCGAACCCCTACCGGAGAACTGGCTATACTGCCACCAGAACTGTCGAACCTCATTCAGACAGCACCCATCCCGAGAAATATGGACAAGGAACGCAACGCAGCAAGACGACTCATCCGGGCCAAATTTTACGCGAAGAAAGCCACCAGAGACGCCCATCAGATCCATGTTTACACCGACGCGGCAGTGCAAGGATATAGCTATGGCATTGCATTCACGAGCAGTTCAGGCCAGGAAGGGACAAACCAAGGCAATGGCTATTCCGTCGAAGAAGCCGAGGCCACTGCAATAGCTTGGGCAGCCGCCTGCACTGCGACACAGCACACTCTCACCAACATATACACTGACTGCAAGAAAGTCTGCACCCTTTTAACACAAGGCTTCATTCCCAAACCGGCTTTGGAAGAGCTTAAGCACCTTAAAGGCACGATAAGGGTACACTGGGTACCGGGACACACAGGTTTGGCAGGAAACGAAAGAGCAAACCTGCTCGCCCGCGAAGAGCTTCTCCGGGCACCTGCCAACTGTGGTCAAACCCAAAAGTCCGTGACACCGCCAAAACTGCAGCTAAAAGAATACGCAGACAGCAAACGCAAATTCACTCCTCCGCACAAGGAATTGTCCAGGCAACAGCAAACCACTATAAGGCTGACGCAAACGCAAACGCTACTCACACCCGACAAAGTTTACATCTACAAAGGCTGTATGAACACTTCCCCGCCAGAGTGTGATGAATGCCACGTACCGATCAATCAAGAGCACATGTTATGGCTATGCCCCAAGGTAGATAGAAGCAGTATCCGCAGGGAGTGGCTGACTCAACCGGCCACGCTAGAGCAGCAGCTATCGTTGGCAAGCTTTGTCCAAAAGACCATAGGCACCACGCCTTCCCGGCTAGACCCCTGGAAGACCAACTAACGAGGAATTCCAGTGGCCCCCTGGAATGAGGAGGCCTTAGCCAAAAGGGCAAATAAAATTTTCTCTCTCTCTCTCAGAGTTACTCTGCCGGATGGAGAATTCATGTTCGCCTTTTTGTCGCAGCCTTGTCTGCTGTAACGTTATGGTCTTCAATTAGGCATGCAATAAAAGTTTGGCCTGAGGCTCCACGTCTTCGTAACGGAGCAACTCTACGCACGAGGGGTGCCGCCAGGCAAGCTACAATGACTCGGCTCGCCATGGGTGCCCGGCTTCAACATTGATCGGAGCCGGTGTGCAACAATACGTTAGTCGTCAAAGCGCTATGATGCGAAGGAACTGTGGTGCAATACTCCCACAAAATGCTGATACACATCGTCGCAGCAAGCATGGTAAACATCACGAAACCTTAGGTACGCTCGGTGCGTGAGAACGCTCATGGCGGCCCGTTCGACCGCCATGTGCGCACCGTCGGGCGATAGAATGTCAAAGGTCAGATTCGGCCTGTGGCTCTCAGGGATAGTTGCTGTTGCCATGAGTTCTAGCAGTCACTTCGCTTTGGGCGGTAACTGCAATATTTCAAGAATCCGAGGCTGGGAACTTGACGTGTTATTTTTACACGCTGTGAGCGCAACGCTCGCGCCCAAAGTGTCTATTGACAGACAGCAGAGCCGTCTGATGCGGCAACTTCTGCTGGACCGGCTGCCTGTAGAGAACACGTTTGCGATGAATGCGGTGCAGTCCACTTGGGCGAGGGCCTCTTCCGAGGTGCCGTCTTCTACGAGTGCGGATGGCGCATCCACATCTGCTTCTGCTCGCCTTTCGCGTTCCTCTCTTAAAGGCAAGTGTTAAGCGTCCTCCAAGATTTTGTATCCATGGTTGCACAAAAGCAGAGGTTGTAGCGGAAGGCCAATCATAGCGGGGTGAAGGACCTATCTCATTGGCATCTGCAGGCATCGTAGCGACAAGGCCGTGCGCACCCGGTGCAGCTTGCCCGATAGGCTGCGGCCCGCTGCGTGGTTATTCTTGTGCCTATGACCTTCGAGGAAGCAGGATCGGCAGAAGAGCTGGCAGATTGGCCAGATTGTAGGAATAGACACTCGAGGACAGGAAACGAGCTAGCTGGATCAGAGAACAAACTAGAGTAGAAGGTATCATAGTTAAAATAAAGAAAAAGAAATGTGCTTGGGCTGGCCATGTAGTGTGACGAACCGACAACCGGTGGACAATTAGGGTAACAGATTGGATACCAAGACATGGGTCTAGAAGAAGAGGGAGGTCATTAACCCGATGGCAGGATGAAATTAAAAAATTCCGAGCTAAACTGTAGACTCGAGCAGTGCAGGTCATTAGTAGTTGAAGTTCAGCGGGAGAGGCCTTCGTCCTGCCGTCGACTTGAGACTTGAATATGGTGATGATGGTGATGTTGATAGGAAGAGAAACAGAGCAGGGGCCTGCGGCTTTTTTGTGCTAGCTTCAGCACCCTGAATCCTTTGCATCAAAAACAGTCAAATCACCGCGATGAAACGTTTAGAGAAGGAATGCAGTTCTTTCGGCCGTTTCTTCGTGAACGTAACGAGTTACCATTACAGTACCGCTGACCCTTAACGGAACTGTGTCGTTCCTCCGTTCCTCCAAAAAGGAACTAGTTCCAGGAACGCCGTGTCTTGGAACGCCATTCGGTACAACGTGGCTTCAATTGACTGTATTTGTAACTGCAAGGTGCTTCGTTTTTTTCTAAAGCCCCTACAGTTGCACTGCCCGACTCGGATGGTCGCGGTTCTTATGTATGAATGCTAGCTCATATTGGCCACCACTTGGGAAAACCTGCCCATACAGGTTGTTGGCACTGTTGACATCGCCTCTTATGCACGTGTGCAGTTCATTGCGGAGGTTATCTAGGCTACCTTGGAGATTAGATTGAAGAGTTAACGCATATTATCCAGCAGGGTTTGGTGGTGTAGCTGAAGCTCGATATATTCATTTTGCCTTCGTGTACGAGCTTGCATGTTGACGAGACGCTTGCTTCAAGGGTAGTAATTCTCTATTCAAACGGGGTTGTAGTGCTCACCTTAAGGGATCAACCACTCACCAGTCTCACAATCAAGACCGGTTCTATCCAGGAAGCGGAAGATGTGGCGATTGCCTTGGCCATGACAGAAACCACTGCGATTACGATAATCACCGATTGCCAAGCGGCATGCAGAAGCTACGCGGCTGGAGCAGTTTCTTCAACAGCACTGCGCCTCCTGAGCAAAACCCCTCCCTCTCGCATGGTCAGAATCGTCTGGACCCCTGCCCACTCTGATCTCCCAGGCAACGACACAGCCCATGCATTGGCTCGCGCTCTCACCAACCGGGCCCCAGAGGAGGAGCACAGTCCAACGCCGATTGAGACCTTCCAGGAAATAACCGAATATTATAGATTACGTAGAAGGACCTTTCCCCCCGCCCAACGCAGTTTGTCTAAAATGTAGGAAAACACATTAAGACGAATTCAAACAAACACGTTCCCAAATCCAGTACGATTAAATCATCTTTTCCCCACACAATACTACTCGGAGTGTGCTTTTTGCGGAAATTCAGGCACCCTCTACCACATCGTCTAGGAGTGCGACCGAAACCCCGAACTTCCCCCCATTCCCAACCCTTCCCGTGAGCAGTGGGAGAGCATGTTGTCCAGCTCGAGCCTCGACGACCAGATGATCTTGGTTGACCGAGCGGACAGGAGCCAGGACAGCCCATGGACTTCCGGACTAGGAAGCCACCCCACAATTTATTTTTGCTCAATAAAGTTTCTTCTCTCTCTCTCTCTCTATTCAAACTGCTCGTCGTGCGTGGCGTTCCCAGGTGCGGTTTGAGAGATCTCACATACTGTCCTGCGTTTGGTTGCGTTGGAGTTTTTGGTCGGTTGTTCTAGATTGCTGTTTTCAATTTTGGATTTCAGGGTTTTTGTTTGTGTGACGTAAAGCGAAATTGTCCTGTCAGAGCAAGTTAATCGTCACTCTGATGCTAGAGAGCACTCGTATTAGGTCAGGGGGAGGGGGGTTAGTTCAGGAAGAATGTGCAGTGCGAGCGAGCACTAGAGCTGCTCATATTTTTGGCACCGCCCGGCTGCCTGTATTTAGATGGGTGTATGGGCTCTTCTGGATTTGGGACCCCAAGGAGGGTTTCTTGTGTAGAAGGGAGGTAGTGGCCGGTTGCAGGGTGTTCCCCTCCTCTGGGTCATTGGGTTGTTTTTGCTAGGAGGGTTGGGCGTGCTGCTGTTCTTTCTCGGGGTTACAAGCTTGAACGTAGGTTTCGGGGCGCCTTCGGTGTTGGAAACGGCGGGGAAGTACGTTGCACCGGTGTTGTGTGGGCCTCCTTAAACGATGCACCTGGGGGACAGAGTTTGTTATCGTCGGGGTTTAGGTTCTACACTTGGGAAATCTCGAGGATTACCAGCAATAACACCAACAACGACGCCTGATGTGAACAAAAGCCGCCAGCGCGCACGCGCGCGCGTCTGTGAGAGAGAGTGTTAGTGCGTGCATGCGCGTGCAGCGGCGGCGCTACGGGGCCCAGTTAGAACCCAATTAAGCGGACGGACGACAGAGAACGTTGGCGTTTGCGTGTACGGATGTGCGCAGTGTCCGGGATGAGCAACGCAATGGCGACAGGAGGGAGTTTACGACATCCTGGGCATGACATCCCGAGCGTTAGTTCTGGTGTCGGGGGGGTTCTGTAAAGGGGCATATCTGTTGTTACGCACCGGGAACCGGCCGCTACAGGTCATGGCTAACCGTTTTGGTCCGCGTCAATTTTTCTTCTCCAGGTTGCACTGGTCGATATGCTGACTGCTATAGGCATTAAACCCGATGGCATTCTCGGACATTCTACGGGCGAGGTAGGTGCTTCGTACGCGGACGGAGGATTTACCGCTGAGGAGGCTGTACTTTGCGCTTATTGGAGAGGCCGCTGCGTCGAGGTGGTGGAGCTTCCAAAGGGAGCTATGGCCGCCGTTGGTAGGTGGACCATTCCTTCTTTAGTTTGGTTGATCAGGCTTACCAGTATTTGTACCACCAATAGCCTAGCTGGTTGCTTTCTTATAAGCCTTTTTTATATCTTTAGTTAACGTGGCTACTGATGTTGTAAAGCACCCAATAGTCAGAAAATGCAGAGACGTTTGGTCTGAAAACAAGGTTTGGTTCTCTAATGTGCCATGTTAATGGGGATGCTATTTACAACTATCGGGCGCTCTTCTTTTGTGCGCGGGACAGGATTGGCGGAAGTACTTTGTTTCTTGTACTTACACGATGACGCAAAAACCTACAGAAAGAGTGGAGAATTCGCTGTACGACTGATAAATTCACAAAAAATGTGTTAAGCGTAAAAAAAGGCTAGCAATCTTCCATTGCGCAATATTATAACATGTGAACGTACGTCCTCTAACCGTGTCACATGCTTTCTCGTTTTTGTTGGCGTTTTGTTTAACATTACACAGCAGAGCGTCAATTGTAACTTACTCTGGAAGCAGTGATTTCGACCATACATGTGCCACAACTCATTCTTTCCTTTGTTCTTTTATTTGACCAATGGTGTTTACTGAATGCTTATAGCTATTCTGTGCCTCTTGACGATTCAAACCCTACTGTGTCTGCAAGTGTTTATTTCGTAGTTACTACACCGTCTCCCCCAGATTTTTTATGGTGCTATAAGTCGGCCAAACGTGGACATTGTAGACCCTGGTAGCGCCGCGTATGATCGAGCAGTGGCCGGATGGTACAGATGCATCCGCAATGAAAGGGGAACGAAAAAGTGGGCTGCCGATTACAATACTCCCTAATACAAAATTTGAACGCAGTGCAAAATGCGGTCATATCGGCGACGGCGCATAGCCGCGGCTTCTGTGGAAGTAATTGCGCCATCAACGAATAGAAGGCAGCGCGCTATTCCAGCGTTATCTCACAGCGTATAGCCGGCGCCGAGCATGTTTAGCGCGGCCGCGGCATACCGCCGTACTCCTCACACTTTTGTCATACCTTCCTCCTTTGATTACCTGAACGCGCTGTCTCGGCTATCTTAGGTGTCCTCTTCGTTCGCTCGGTTACGGTGATCCAGATGGCGACGAGAAACCGCAGGAAGGGGCACTTATGAGCTGCGCTCTAAAATCCCAAGGATTAAGGAAGACAACGCTCCCTCGCGTACTCGTGTCCTTTTGAAAGACAGGCTGTCATTGTGCGTGAAGCAGCAGCGGAGCGACTGCGGGGTGTACCGTCTGTTAGCATGAAGATGCGGCGATGGAGGGAAAAATCATTCGTGGCGAGGTAAACTAACTGATTGTTATCGGGGTGTTTGATACACAGGTGATCATGGAGAACAACCACGCCATGGCAGCTGGTTTATGCCATGGAAACGTTTTCAAAAATCCAAATTCGCGTTCGCTGACCTACTGCAGCGTGTTAACGAAAACTCGAATGTCGTTGTAGGTCGAATTTTAAGGGGAAAATAATGGGTGTTTGATTGAGCGAAAACACTGGCGTCGGTGTCGAAAGCCCCAACATGGCTCCATCAGAGGAACCTTCTAGCACGAGGCGTTTCCAAGCCCGAGCTTGAACTCGGTGGTAGCAAGACAGGGCCCCCTCAGCTTGTACACAACAGTTGAAGGATGGGAGCGGAAGGACGGAGCTAAAGAAGCCAAGAGACAAGCCTGAAAATCCACCATCGTATTTAGCTCACCCAATACATGGCGGCAGGAACGAACACCAGGGTAACGCATGGAAGAGTCTCGAAAGCCCTGTCAAAGGGATAGGAGAGATAAAGAACCAAAGCGTCCCCTTCAGCAGAGATAAAACATTCCACACCGTGGAGCCGAAGCTGAGCGCCTGGCACATTCCCCTGGAAATTTGTGGGTAGGACGAATGGACGTCTTTGTAGAGCATCCAGCCTAGGGAAGAGTCCTCATTTCAGAACAAGTTGAGACCGTGCAGCTTTTCGGGCTCTCTTCCCCAGCCAAAGGTAGTAGTCAAGGTCGAGAGCTTGGCAGTGCCCTCTCCCAGTGATCAGGGCTAGGGAAGGGCAGGAAATTCCTAAATTCGCATTCGCAGCCCATAAGAAGCGATTTGGTGTCGTCGAAAGTTTTACGTCATTGGCAGAAAGCTGCCAGGACTGAGGTTTCCATAAGTACTGTGCGCGGTAATGGGAAGCTAGGTTTTTTCGACTGGTGTACACAATATTAGCCAAATCTCCTACTTTATTCATAAATTGATGGTTACCATTGTGCGGAAACTCTTAGGTCTCACGTGGAAAGAAGCGACCGAGCGCTGCCGGGACGGCGTCGTTCCTGCGTGCCACAATGCCGAAGACTCAGTGACGGTGTCCGGCCCCGCCGACGCTGTCGCAAAGTTCGTGGAACAGCTAAAAGCCGAAAATGTGTTTGCCAAAGAAGTCAACAGCCTGAACGTAGCCTTCCACAGCGAGCACGTGCATTGTGTCGGACCATCACTGCTCGAGGCTCTCAAAGAGGTGCGATATTGCCAGCAATTGTCTAACTGCGAGCTGTTTGGTTTTATCCGAATGCTTTGTCCAGCTGCGTTTTGCAGCATTTCCTTCGATTAGAAAACTACTTTCTATTTTTGTATTTTGGGGTGCCCACACAGACAAATACGCGACAAGAATAGGCCACATTCTTTCTCGGGGCATGGTGTTTGCTCTGCCCTTAGAAATTCACGTTCGATTATGCAAGTGAGACCTCCTGCATAGCTTCAAATAAATTGTCGTGCTCCGTAGTTAAGAAAAAGACCAGAACACTTTTTGGAATAGTGCATTTGGCAGTGAGGATAAAGATGCACTTTTGGGAATAGTGTATTCGGTGGTTAAGAGAAGGTTTCTTTCTAATTGCCTTAAACTGTTATGCGGAGATTTGGCTGCGGCTATAAGCAGACGTAGCCGGTTACCGAAACCTCAGTTGTATGCCACACGGTCACAGGCACAGCAGGTCTTCTGGGAGATCTATCGAAAGAGGTGCAGTGTCGTGCCAGGTTTCCCTGGCATGGAATGGACCCGTAGGGCCGCGGACGCAGAAGCATTTAGTTCACCACCCGGCACTCACATTGGCGACACGGAATCAGGGGACTGGCCGTTTGAAATAAATGTACGAAGAGGCGTAGGTGTGCCTTCGCACTGGCAGGGATACCTGTATTGTGTTCAGTGTGCTGTGAAGCCTCACACTGCGATAGAACTCAAAACAACGCAAAAGATCCAGAAGCAAGAGTTATGCTACGTCTAAAGCAGTACACGTTAATGATGACAAGAATGGTCCAGTAACAAGGGAGGCGTCATGCAGCACAAATAAAATGAGCCCTGCTGCGTAACTACGATAAACCTGCGTCACGTACCCTCACATTTTACCGCAAAGCTGTATATGCCTCGTTTTCAACATATTGTATGCGTGTTGAAATCGTCATATAAAAGACCTTTTTCGCACCCAAGCGCTGGCCATGGTGCTTTGTTGTTCCATTTTCAACTGCTCCAGGAGCAACGTTTTGACCGGTGTTTTTCTCGCACATCTTGAAGGGCTTCCGTGGAGACGTTCTGGCTGGGGTCTTTCCCGTATGAGCATGCGAACACCACCGGTTTACCCTTTATGCGTGCACGGGTTGGGACTGGGGAGGCATGCACGCGCATCCAGGATTCACGTGCTCATGTATGACATACCCGTTGCACTAGTCAGAGATTTCAGAGTGTACGCCTTACGGGCCGGTGTGACTTGACTGCTGTCTTCCGTGGTCGAACGGTTTGACCTAGTGTGTGAATCAGACAGAAAGATGTTTGTGACGCGGAAGGAACGTAGAGAGGCGACTGTTTTTTCACTACATTATAAGAAGTATCCGTTAGGTTGGCTTCAGAACAGCTGTCCAGAATGAGTAATTAAATTGACCATATCTGCAAATTTAGTAAACTACAATAACCAACGTAAGATTTGACTAAAAAGAGCATGCGCGCAAGGACAACAGGAAAGGCGTGAATTACGTTTTGCATTGCTTAATGTCCCTCACCACATGCCATTTTTTCGTTCACATTGAATTATCGACCACGTCATTCGTCGAAGTTTCGAAAAGAGCGCTTTGATTCGTCATACTGGAGCATTTCGCTGAAGACGTCCTACTGGGACTTCTTGGAGTGTAGTAGAAATATTCATTCCTTTTTGGTGTAAGTCAGCTTGTTAGCAAGAAAGTATGCTCAATGGAGAAAAACAACCAAACCTGTTTTGTTTTCCCTATCCATCCTTCTTCACAGAGTGGATTTGCAGTGAATTTTTTATGCTTTCTTTTAATTCCGATAACTTCGCCATGTCGTCATCATGCTGTCGTTTCTTTGTACGTGTTGCACTGGCAAACCACATCGTGGATACGGAAGTTACTCACTAATTTCAACTTTCAAACTTGTGTCTCCCAAAAGGTAGTCAACCATCAGGCGGTCAAGAAGGAGCGCATATGTGAGCAGCAATGCGTGTCCGATATCATCTCATTGGCCGCCTTTATTATAGAGGCGGAATACCGAAACAACCGTGTGTTGAGATTTTCGCGCAGGCCAGAAAATTGTAACGCACGCCACAAAATATTTATTTTTACCAGCTCATAGTACAATCCCAGAGGTCTTTCACCTGTAACGGGTGACCCGACACGTCGCTTATATTTACAGTGCAACTGTAGCTGTAAGCCGGGTCGCTTTCTCAGCGGTGACGCGAAAGCATCGCTTCTTGTATACACTAATCTATCTATTCGTGTTTCCTCCAACTGGTCAGGTGGTTCCAAATCCGCGGCCTCGGACCGAGCGTTGGATCAGCTCTTCCGTGCCCGAAACCCGTTGGGAAGAGCCCATGGCTAAGTTTTGTTCAGCTGAGTACCACGTCAACAATTTTCTTTCCCCCGTGCTCTTCTGTGAAGCTCTGCAGCACGTACCAAAGGACGCCATCGTGGTCGAAATCGCTCCACACGCTCTTCTGCAGGTGAGACGCCTTGTGGATCCAGTCGTTTCTTTTAATCAGAGACTATTCTTCAACGAGTGTACCTTTGGCTTCCTTCTGATGCCGCCTACTGTTGCCACCTTGTCGGTTTGCGACAGGCAAGCTTTGTGTTGTGCAGATACGGCCGGTGACTCTTTAAACCCCGAAACAGAGTAGCATTCCTCGGCTTTGTGTCGGGCATTTAATAAACCATCAAAATAGCTCTTCCCCTGCGTTTACATTTACACGTGCTCAAATGTGCCCGTCTTATTGCTGTCTTCAGCAGCCACGGCTTTATATTTTGGTTCTTTGCAGTCTCCTTTTCTTCTGACTCCACCGTGCCAGTCTTTCCGTTGGTTTTGGCAGTCACTACTTGGTTGGTTCGTATTTCTTACAGTTATCTTCAACTGCGCACCCACAATGGGTTGCGCTGTAGACTACCCCGGACCTCGCGAGGACAACAAATGGCACGAGTAGCCTATTTAAAAAGTGTCATGTCGAATTCCGCTCTCCAATCTGCACCCCCCCCAAATGATTTTAAAATTTTAATTTTCTCTTTTATCCGCCCGATGCAGATGTCTTTGCGGCAGAACGCTGTAAGTGGTAAGGGGCAAGGAAGACAGGAATAGTGAGCAACATGTTTAAGACATGAGGCTTGCCATATATTGTTACTTTCCCACCCTTTTGGGTTTCCTAATGTCAACATTGCGAGCTATAGGGAGTGACTCACATGCCTGTCTGTAGTGACCGCTGCTCTCCCCGCATCACTACGAATATACGCCAGTGCTGTTATTAATTGAAACAAGAAAAGAAAATCAGAGGAAGTTCTAGTAGTACTCCATTAGCTTGATTATGAGAACTGCCCCGCTTCTGCGGTGGCTGAGAATAGTCTAACGTGCAGCATCAACAACTGGCCTGGATGAAATTGATACGTGCAGAAAGTGAAGACTGTACGTATCAGTTTCGACTAGGTAAAATGCGAATAGTTTAGGTGGATGTAATGTTGTGGGCTGTTCGTATTCTGCCAAAGGAGACTGCAATTCGGTGCTGGTGGGGCATTGCAATCGGCGACAAACTTTTGAAACCGCTGCCTCCAAAGCATTTGCTATTCAGTAAACAGTGCGGCCACCAACAGAGGTCTATCAAGGACATCAAGGCCTTACCGCGATATGCTGCGGGGACCTCATTCTCTGCAATTCTCCGAAATAATGTATGGTACGGAGCATCACCGCGGTCTTCCATTAGCTATATACCACTCCAGTAACTCACGACGGCGGCGTTTCCGCCAGCACGCTAGAGCGATGCACCTGGGGCACCGAGCCATGCGAGCATGCAGGTGTACACGCAAGTGATTTTTTTCAAGCGGCGCTGTTAGCCTCTAGCTGGTCTGCCAATTTCGTGCCTTTGTAAGCAAAGAGCCTTGTAGGGCCCAGCAGTTCTCGCACAAGACGGCCAGCAGATGCATCAGACTAGGCAAGACCGAATATTTGCTGCCAGAGAACCCCGAACCAAAGTTGTTTGCAATAAGGCATGCAGCATCGAGCTCAGAATTAAAAAAAAAAACTAAAGGACATGCATCGAAGCCGCATGATGCGCGATAAGGCGCCGGTAAGCAATGGGAACACCCGCTCCCATGTGTTCCTCCTAAAGATCAGGTTGGCAGCTGCTCTTGAAAAATTAGGTTGGCGTCATTCGAGGGCGAGCGTATGTGTCAGGCTTTGGCGCCCGAGAAGCCAAACACAAGCGACAATCCCGTCCACAGTGTCAGGCTTTGGCGCCCGAGAAGACAAACACAAGCGACAATCCCGTCCCCAGTGTCAGGCTTTGGCGCCCGAGAAGCCAAACACAAGCGGCAATCCCGTCCACAGCGTCAGGCTTTGACACCCGAGAAGCCAAACACAAGCAACAATCCCGTCCACAGTGTCAGGCTTTGGCGCCCGAGAAGCCAAACGCAAGCGACAATCCCGTCCACAGTGTCAGGCTTTGGCGCCCGAGAAGCCAAACACAAGCGACAATCCCGTCCTCAGTGTCAGGCTTTGGCGCCCGAGAAGCCAAACACAAGCGGCAATCCCGTCCACAGTGTCAGGCTTTGACACCCGAGAAGCCAAACACAAGCAACAATCCCGTCCACAGTGTCAGGCTTTGGCGCCCGAGAAGCCAAACACAAGCGACAATCCCGTCCACAGTGTCAGGCTTTGGCGCCCGAGAAGCCAAACACAAGCGGCAATCCCGTCCACAGTGTCAGGCTTTGGCACCCGAGAAGCCAAACACAAGCGACAATCCCGTCCACACGACCAGTACCATTTCATGCCCGCCCCCATCAGCACATGTAGCGGTTTACAACTGCTTCACTGAACATACACTTTCGCTGGACGGGTTGGCGGCAGGTTTTTGCAAGCGCGAATAGTACATGGGGGTTGGTGTGGGCTCACGCAGCTATATTCAAAGTCAAACGTCAAATGTCAAAGCAGCGGGTCGGCAGGCAATAATGTTATCATGGGCTGCCATGGTGCACTGGGGCTACAGAGAAATATTCTCCTCGGGAGAGTAGTAATGCAAAAGCCCTAAGTGCGCCATTATGCGGAAAGCGCAGTTGGTGTTGTTGCCTGGTAAAGAAAATGGTCGCTGATGTAAAGAGTAAACAAAAAATCGCAGCGTATCTACTCAGTTCGGTGCAGATGCCATCAAAGTGCGGTAGTCTTCTGCCGCAGCTGCCGCGTAAATGACGTTATTCTATTCCCCGCCGACCACTTTCGCTCTTCCCCTCTCTTTTGATACTCGCAGTATAATTATGGAGGAGGTTTCTAAAAGTCAATTCGATTTCCCCGCGTTCCAGTGCTCGCGCCATATACATGAACCCTTTGCTACTGCTGATCTTAAAACCCTTCGACGAGGTCCAGGAATGCTCGAGCTCTTTTCGTACTTTGGGGTCAAAGTATCGTTTGAGCGCGTTGCAAGTATCAAGCGCACATTTATTTTGGATTAAAATAACACGGTGAGTACCCATTCTGCACTGATGATTTCCCTCAAATATGCCGAATGCTTTTTGTTTTGCTCCACGATGCTGACAAGTATGAAGGATTTTTCAAGATTTAATCATTTGGATACGCTTTACCTATGCAAACCTCTCGTTCCAGCACGCTTTTAACTTTTGGAAGAAAGAGCGAATTTTGGGATAGGGGGATATGCTTACAGACAGACAGACAATTTCGGTTGTAAGTAGCCCAGGAAAGACTTCCCCTTTAAAGCAATACGCGCGTGATCCGGTGTGGTTTGAACTCGGGTCTCCACAGTAGCCACCCGATGCTCTAGCGACAGTGTCATTAGATGACGTTGTGAGCGCTTTAAGAAAAGCTGTTGTTGTTCCTCTCTTCGACAAAAATGCCCGCAAGGGGGACTGACTGGTCCCGAATAAGGACTTTTGGGGTATAGTACACCAGCTTCGCAAAAATCACAAAAATGTTAACTTGAACAACGAAGTTGATAAATAGTGCGTGCTGCGTGACACCTGCACGAGAGGAGAACGCGTGCACACAAGCGGAGGAGAACCTTCCCAGGGGGCACCTCGAGTAATGATAAGTGGCGCCACCACGGCCCCGAGCCCCGCAATGCTGCCTACACTTGTAGGCATTCCGTATTTGCAATACCACGGACCGCATCACATGTGGGTTGGACTCACCCACGCCCGGCTGTGCATGGCTTATAGCGCTTTCCATTGGACGAACAGGAGCACTTCTAACTGCACCCAAAGTGCTCTCGCGAGTTCTGACGTCTTCCAGTGGTCGGGCAGGAGCAGGGGCGTTGTGTTTCATTGGTCGATGAGGAGCACTTTTTTGGCGCCGAGAGCAGCCGAGAGCAGTTCTCGGTGCTCCGTCGCCAGCGGCGGAGTAACAGGGGACGCCGAGGAAGTCACATGACCTCTTTTGCGTCACTTCTGGTTTTATCCCCGGGTGGCGGAGGAAAAATGGCGGAATCCAGCAGCCGCGGTAGTCGCTCAGTGCGTACGGCAGCAGCTAAGCGCGGCCGTCTGGTCAAAAAATTGCTGCTACTTTTAGACGACGAAAGCACCACAGATTCAAGCGCAAGCTCATCATTGGACAGCAGCAGCAGCGACGACGACGAGGATTTGACATTGCATGAGTTAATGTTCGAGCACCTGTTCACCCCGCCGGAGCAGCGACCGAAGGTGAGTCGTATCTGGAAAAGACGGCGGACGCTGTTATCGTTCGCAGCTAATTTTTCGGAGACACGATGGTGACCCCTTTATCATGAACATGAACATCCGCTCGGCTTCTTCATTCGTCGCCATGCAGAAGGCAGACACAAAACCACCGGCACGTATCTAGCAAAACTGGCGAGGAATAACTCCGTGCGGGCATCACGAGCGCGCGAAATGCTCCGGCAAGCGAGCGCGGGAAACGTTTGGTCACATGACTCTTGACATCTCGCCCTCCCCCTCTTTTCACTGCTCCCGGAGCAGCGCGAATGTTTCATTCGCGGAACGAAAGCACACGTCCCCGTTACTCCCGTGTGCTGCTCTGGCTGCTCGCTCCACTTGCTCCTGTTCGCCCAATGGAATTCGCCATTAGTCATGCCCGGAAAAAGGGCATCATGATCCTTCACGGCCCCGTAGCAGCGGCAGCACGCCACTTAGGTCCCGCTTCTCGGTGCAACCCGCGCGGGGGAATTAGTCAGTCCCCTTTTCATGTCCTCGTCACATTTCTTTCCCCTTCATCTTGGTGTTGAAAGTGCTCTCAAACAGAGACGAACACAGAAGGAAGAGACGTCACGGCGCTACCTCGCAACTGTTTGTTTATAGAAGCGAAACACAAATATATACAGTATTGCCCGTTTATAACAAACCTGGTTTCAACAAAATCCCGGCTATAACAAAAAATCTTCGTTTACCATTACCATGTGTATACAGAGATTTTATGCCCAGATGTTGCGAAAAAGGAATATAAGAAACTGATTTCCGTTTTCAGATGTGTTCGATATAGCAGGATGGACCGTACTGACGACGTCTCACGTTGTGCCTTCATCTCGGCCACGACAGCAATCAGGAACGCAACTTATATAGGGAATATAATCACAACCACACACGGCAGTCGAACAGCAGTGAACACCAAGATGAACAGTTAACAATTAGCCCAATTGTCCGTTCTCCTGCACTATATTTCCCTTTCGTAACCTCTTTGCTCCTCTTCTCGTATCATCTCTTCTTTTTTTTGTTTTCACACTTTTACCAGGTGGCGAGGGTTGACCGTGTGTAAGGAATGAACCTTGAGTACTCAAACAGGGTTATAGCATACATGCGTGGCTAAGGTGCGTCGTGTGCGTTCCCATGCTGGGCTCGGTGGTGGGCGGCCAGACCAGCGGATGAACATAATCCACTTGTAATGGCAAGTAGATACTCTTTGCGTGACCGGCCTCCGAAATTCACCAGTTTTACCGTCCAAAAAAGCCTGAGAGTTACCCAAAGTTTGAGGCGATGCATTGCGAAAAGGAAGATACTTCAATGAGACGTTTGTCCTCATTTGTCGTGGGCAAAGTACTGACGATGGAGATTAGAAGGGGGAGAAAGTAAGTTTCATCAGCTTTTTTTATTTTTAACTAAAGTGTACTTATGTTCCGTACTTCTTCATCTAGAAGTGACGTTGGACTAAAACCTTAGCTGCAAGGGAGCGCTGAACATCGCTTCACTTGATTGATTGATAGATTGATTGTAGGGTTTAACGCGCCGACGCAACACAGGCGATGATGCAGGCCGTAGTGGAGGACGCCGGATTAATTTTGACCCCCGGGGTCTTTAACGTGCCCCTAAATCTCGTACACACGAGCGTCTTTGCTTTTCGCCTCCATCAGACAAACCGCCGCCGCGGCTGGGAATCAAACCCGCGTCCTCGTGCTCTGTAGCGCGAACATCGCTTCACGCTTTGAATTCATGAAGCATTCTGTACATAACTTCGAGGTAGGAAACCAAGTAGCGGCGGGGAAGTTGTGGAACCTCGTTTCTTGCTCATCATGGTGTGTGATAATGTTACGATTTGAAGGAGATTACTTGAAATACGTTTCGCTGCACTTTAAAACTGGCCCGTAAACTTTTTTTAACAGCAAATAAAATGACCAATGTATTTTTCATGACAAAGCCATGGTTGTGATACCTGCAGTTGAGCAATAAAAGAATCGGCTAAGAAGCGGTATAAAATAACATGAAGTGTATAGCAGAGTTTACACAAACATGTCTAACAAGACGCATCGACACCGCGGTTGACGTGTCACTTCGTCGCTCTGACGTGTTACCCTCATATTCGTGTTGGCGCCATGCCACCGAACGAAGCGGATGCTTGCGGCACGCGCCATTTCGCGCCCTTGTTGATAAGCCTTAAGTAAAAAGCAACGCAACAAGACGCCAGCACTTAAAAGTAGGGTTCCGAAATTGGGCGAGCATTTGTTCCACGACGCGTCGTCATTTACACCAATGCAATACAACAGGAGACAGCAGAAGAAATTGAAGCAGCGCAGTTTACAGTGCCTGTCACTACGCCTTCTGGCAAGAGACCCGCGACAGTCGCTTATGTTGTGTGTTCAGAGCATCGTAGCAGCACAGGAAATAGAACGGTTTGTGGGCGCTCACGCTACATTCGATATATTGAGTTCGAATAACCCCACGTGCACTTTGAAGTCAATATTAACCCTCTAGTGGAATTACAAATTACTGCGCTCCATGTGGGCCTTTTACCCGTCCGTAAAACTTGGAAATGCGAATTCGTATCGCAATTCGCTTCATATCGCCTCGCTGCCGCTTCGTAACCCGCAGGCGCTTGGCTCTATGTATAGTTGTTCCAGCCAAAAAAGCCGTATCAATCACAGTAATACGCGCCAAAATACAAACTATGGCTGTTGAACCCAACAAAATATTTCTCGCATTACATGTAAGTCGAAACACGCCGAAGAAATACCGTGAATGATATGAAAAATGTTCCAAACAATCTGCATTGCCCTCTAGAATAGTGATACTGAACTGGCTTATGTTGCTGTGTGTTCAAATCTCACTGAGTGGAAAACAGGATAAGAACGGCACTCAGACGACTGGGGCACTTTCCGGGACCGTGGTGGAATCCCGCTGACGTGGCGCTATAGGGACAAAGGCTCTCTAGACTTTTCAACTGATACAGGATTGGTCGAGGTTATATAACCTTGGTGCCGAACCTCTTTTCTACTGACACTGCGATTTTTTTTCTCCCTTCTTATATGCTTGAATTTATTCTCCCTCATTGATTTTTTCTACCGACTTTTTCCCCTTCCTTCTCTTTTTTCTCCTCACTATATTCACACCCCTCTGAAGTAGCAAGCCCCGCCGTTTCTGGGACTAACCTCTTTAGTACTCAATAAAGCTTTCTGTATCTCTGTCCCAGAAATATTTTTACAGGTGCGTTAAAAACGCTGCATGAAAATGGTTTAGAAAAAGGAATGGCAGGGGGGGGGGGGCAGTTAATTAGGTCGGAAGGCTGGTGTGTGGTCTGCCAACATTTCATAGTGCCGGTAGACTTTGGTGTCAGATGCTTTACTGAAGCTGCAATCATTGTTTGATTGCTGACGGCGCTTAAGTTGTTTGTCTGGAGGAAGCATATTCGCTCCCTCTTTTTCTTTCATCTGTGTTTTCGTAACTCCCATCGCAGGCCATCCTGCGCCGCGAACTGGGATCGTCGGCCACGTGTCTCGGGCTGATGCAAAGACACGCCGACAACTTGACGTGTTTCCTGAGCACACTCGGCAGGCTCCACACACTGGGCTTTCAGCTTGACCTGAGTGC
Organism: Haemaphysalis longicornis; assembly: GCF_048455015.1. Taxonomy (NCBI): domain Eukaryota; kingdom Metazoa; phylum Arthropoda; class Arachnida; order Ixodida; family Ixodidae; genus Haemaphysalis; species Haemaphysalis longicornis. The sequence continues at coordinate 151,611,246 of NW_027526422.1, forward strand.
GCTGTATCCGCCGGTGCCATGGCCCGTTCCTCGAGGAACGCCTAACATTGCACACCTCGTCAGCTGGGACCACTCGGAGAAATGGAACGTCGAAGCGTGGGAGACTTCGCCCTGGGCTCGGGTGAGTTGGCACGTGCTTTTTTTTTTACTTCTTAGTATAACCGCGTCGTTGAAAACGATGTTCCGGTATGGTCTCTTTTTATATTCGAGGAAATAAGCTTCAGAACCCAACATCAGGTAATCGAATAACCTGAAACGCGGACGCTTCACACTATAACGCGGTAGACAAAATAAAAGGTGGTCGCCGTCGTTGGACTAGCTCACCAAAAAGGTGATATACAGCGCATATTTACAGAAGTTCGAAAATGAGGCACAAAATGGTGGAAACGTTGAAACAAGCATCGGCGCCACTGACCGTTGAAAAGAACTTGCAGCAGAAGTGGTGAAAGTTAAGCAGCGGTTATTCCAGCACTTCTCTTCAATAATACTTGTAAAATATATAGTAACGTACTTTGCAGTTTTAGCGCGAGTGAACGAAATGCCACATTTGGCGAAAAAGCCACGCTGGGATGGGTCTTGAAGTTGTGAATAAGGTTTCCCTCGAATGTTCCTTACATACGCCATTCCGTTCCGTGATCGCTTCTCCATGAATGCTGTAGAAAGGTACACTAAGTGAGCGAGAATGGCGGCTTTGCTTTACCTGCACAGTCGTTTAAACAGGAATGTGTGCCGAGGCCCTGACTCTTAGGCTGAGCGGCTGACCGAGCGTCACATGGCGTTTACTCGAGGACACCTCCAATAGATGTATTTGGGGTACCATACCCTGAACATGCTCAAACAGTGCTCCTGCTCCTGATGCCCATGCGACACGCGCACGTTCAGCTGCCGCCTTCTGGAGTTCAGTGTCCTCCTCCATGAGGGTTTGAGCGAAGCATTGTTCTCTATGACCACACTCTCCTTTTCAGACTTTTATATTTTATTTAAATGATGCCTTCATTCCCATCTGCCATCGTCCGTAGCGATACAGCGGAACCGGTATACACACGCTAGAACCAGTCCCAGCTCAGGAGCACGGCACGCTAATTTCAACTGACTGGCTGTTTTCCAAGCTCTATTGAAGAGCAGTCTACACCCACGTGTTAGCAACTGCACCAGTCCGTGCAAGCTACTGCCCTAGAATCCCTGGCACACATCATGGACACGGTCTCTAGACAGTGATGGCGGGTCAATGCGAATTTTCCTGACCTATCGAATACACATTCAGGCAATCCGAATAACGGAACCTAAGTGGAGCCCTTTGGGTGACTCGGAAGAGTGCGTGGGTATCCACTCTCCTACATCCGTAACGGAAATCAGTTTTAACACTGCCCTTCCTGAGATAGAAAGCTGAATGATATTGTGCATTTGTATTGGAGACATTGTGAATATTTGAGGAACAACTCAAGGCGGTATAAACCAGCTTTTGCGAGATATAGGAGGCGTGTGCATACGAGGCTGCAGGGTAGGTGGCTTCCTGCGACATCTGAATTGCTGTCGCATTTGAATAGTACACTGTGCGGAGCTCATCGATACTGACGCAATCTATATTTTTGGATGCCATTCTCAACGCAAGGAGATCACTTGCTTTAAGACCTCCATTGTTGATCTTTCGGCACATCTGTAGCGCGATGTGTATACCCATTCCATCTACATCAGCCGGAGTCTTTTCGCTGGTTACACAATGTGCCCAGATGTTCGGTATAAATAAGGTAGGCAAACTTCTCCCGCCTTCTACCTAGCATGTAAATAATTTGCGCCAGGGCTTCTTTCTAAGTGTAGTGAATTCGTGAACATCTTTCAAGAAACTTCGTATTACTACCTGTTGGCCAGTGCAAGGGCACTGATGACCTTATCATTTTTCGTTATGTTCTGTGATCCTCTGATTGCATAGCAATGTACTGTTTCCTGTCTGACCTGGATCATTCCCACGTCGCCATAACTTTTCCAATTCTCCTTGTTCCCCATTGACTTCTTCGAATCCCCTACTGTTGCTTCAGAGGTGTTCGTCTACGGGGTACGCAGCCGTATTTGCGTTCTTTGGAATGTAGAGTCCAGTTCCCCTTCGTAGATATTGTTGAGTTTGATTTCACTCATTACAAGCACTTCATTTCGAAATGCATGGTACAGAATGTGTTCTGTATTGTTGTTTAGTGAACCGCCCTGTGGTTAAGAGCTGAAACGTGCCATGGCAGGTTCCCGTCTGACATTCATTGTAAAACGACTATTTGATATGTCTGCTTCGTCATCTAAGGTCTTTATGTGGGTGATGTTGCTGAATTATTTCATTTCATATATGAGGCTATCAACGTTCATAAAAGATGCAACCTGTTTTAGTCCTGCTCACACCATTTAGGCAAGTGGGAGATCAACCATTTCTGACCTCTTGCAGAACCCAACAGAAAACGTTACGGAGGGATTTAATGAATGTGCAAGGTATCAAATTATTTCACATGAAACTAATGAAAAAAGGGGAGCAAGAAAAGTGGTGTTTTGAAGCGCATTTAACTTGTTGGAATTTTCTTCTATTTACAGATGAATGAGCGGATATTCAACATCTCTCTTGATGACAGCGAGGAGTATCATTATTTGTCTGGCCACAAGATTGATGGGCGTGTGCTGTTCCCGGCAGCTGGTTACATGGTCTTGGCGTGGCGCTGCTTCACAGAATTCTCCGTTAAGCCGTTTAACCAAGTTTCCGTCGTATTTGAGGATTTGGCGTTTCTTCAGGCAGTTATCCTTCCCAAAAGCGGTAAGCCATGAACTCGCCAAGTCATTTGTATATACTAATGTGAGCTGGCAAAACAAACACGAGAAGTGGCAATAGAACCCGCATAAAAAAGCAGAGGAGTGTCCAGGTGTCCTTGTATAACTCGAACCGACCGGTAAGCGCACAACGCGGATATGAATCATAGAATGTGCTTCACTGGGTTTCTACTTCCGTTGTATCGCTTTGGCAGAATCTTCCTCTACCTCGCGTGTGGTTATTCCATAATCGCGGCCAACACTGCTGACTAAAGCACACATCAACTGATTGATTCGCTTCCAAAGAACTGTGCTGAACTGTGCGTTTTTGGTTTATATGCGAAAAGTATTAGTTACAAAAAAAAACAGCGTTCTCAAAATTTATAACTAGATTAATCCACAAAACCGTTTATCGGGTCACACGGCAGCAGCTTCTTGCAATGGGGCTCATGTTCTGCATGTTAGCCTGTCTATTGAGCGATGTGGCTGAGGTTACCTTAGGAAGAAAATCAGAAATATAGTTTCACACTGATATGCGACATATTTGTTGTAAATCGTCCATTCACGGACGATTGCTTAATATTCCAAACCACCTATAAATTTATCCTGCACGAAAATCTCAAGCCCATGCAAGCTCTTATAGGTCTACTGAAACTTAAAGGGGCCCTGAAAGGCATTTTGAGCACACTAAATGAACTAGCGCAACCATTAGATTGGGTCGTCAACATCCTCTGTGCCAAGTATTACTCTTGTACGCGCAGCGGAAAGCTCACACTTTTGTTGCAAAGTTTGTCGTTTTTTTCTCACCCTTCCCTTCGTGTTTTTGGGCGCCGCCATCTTCACATGTCTACATCATCGATTCCCAGATGTTCGTCATGAGCTAGACATCCTGCTATTGGGCGGCTTTTTCACGCACTTCCGGCAAAGAGATGAGTCGTCTGCTCAGCGTCGGCTTGCCGGCTGATCTGCCAGCGGAGTGCTTGGGCATGTTACGACAAACGAAACAAGTGTAAAACAAACGCTTAACCGTTTGTATTGAATGCAACACGGCCATAACACGACATGGATATTCTGTTACCTGAGTACGTTCCATAAAGAAAGCGTTGAAGCCCCGTGGCACTTCTTTCGTGTAATCGCAGAGAACGCCCTGAGCCGAATGCCCGGGTTTGACGCATACATTTTATTCAACTTCAAAACAATCCAGAGATGCGTTTCTAACGAACACAACGTCACAACATGCGTTGAAAGTCTGAACCACAATTGACAGAGGATGGGTTGCCTCCTGCCCGTCGTAAATTCGGTACTCACCTCGCGCGCGGTTTGCGGGGACGAACAGCAAGTCACTTAACTCTGGCGCACAAGCCGATGGCTTTTAGCCACGCACACTGCACATACCCCATGCGAGGTTGAGTCGTACGTCGCACGAGAAAGATAATCCAGACCATGGGAAGCACTATCCACCCGCAGAAGCACAACGTCGCATTTCATCGCGAAACAAAGGCGTCCACAACACACACACCATCGCCTCCTGTAATGCCAAACGCATCTCGCACTTCCCAATGGGAGTGAGTGGTACGCCTGCAGTTCCCACATGCCGCGAAGTGGGGCCCCAAGCTGAACCGGGATCACGCAACCGTAACTGACTTCTGGAGCGGTTTGTGCCTTGTTGCCAAGGCAACCGATGTTTGAGATTGTCAAAGAAATGGCGCTCGCTCCAGCGCTAGAAAGCTCAGAGCCGCGACGGAGCGTGTTTTGCCAACGTTGCCGCTCTCCACCACGCGTCGCCCCAAGCTGAACTGGTCACATGATTGAAGCGTTTTGTGCACGGGTTCTGTATCGATTTAATATGACTTCTTCACATGCCGCCGGCAGGAATTACCACCGCCGCAAAAGAAGACCCGGCACCAGCGGGGCCACATCTGATACGGCGCTTTTTGGATAAACAGTGCGCGGTGCGCGGTCCTCCTTGTGCGGCTGCGAGTTCGCCGCCGATAAAAAGTCATGTGCCGCCAGCAACGTACACCGCGAAACGGCAAGGCCAGGCCGCCGCATACATGCGGCCAGATTTTTCGTTCGCTTTTCCAGCCTTGAGCGGAGTGCATGATTCATGGTGTCAACAAAGCTTGCCCGCAGCAGACGACAATAGCGGAAGTACGTCACCTCTGCGGAGCGCAGCATCATGGGAGGCAAGGCTTGCGCGCCGTCAACAGCGGAGAGTAAGTCGAAAGGAGGAGGAAACGCGGCGCGACGATAATGCGCGGTTTTTGATTTACGATTTCTCAGCTAATACTCATCGCTTTAACATAATTCTTGCGGGAGGAGATTGCAAATACATTGCTTTATTTGGGTACATGTACATCCATGCATCGGCGGAAGGTATTTCAGGACCCCTTTAACGATGATAATAACGCTGCCGTAACAATCTCTGCTTGCGCCACCGTGCTCTGCAGGGACGTAGTGTAGTAGTGGCCACCACAGAACCGGTAACACGTAGTATTTAGAGGAGCGTTTTTTAAATGCCGAACAAAGCGAAAAACTCAGACTGTCAATTATAAGAGCTTACTTGCGGAAATCCAAATGTTCTGTTTCTTGTTTTAAACTATGTGATCTTGTATGCCCAATAGTGGGTCAGTCCCGGCTGTCATATTTTGCGACAATGATTTCCTTATCAGAGTAATTTACGTATCTTTAAATATTCGCGTCGCAACGGTTGTATCGGTGTATGGTGGTGATGGGTTTAGCAGCTGGGAGAGCCTGCAGTGTGTCCTTGCTCACCGCCGCGTTTTACAGCCAAGCTCTATATGGCTGGCATGACGGCTTTCTCTTCTGAGGGGACGATTTGCTCACCATCACCTTTATCTTCTGGTCATTGCCGACCCCTCTTTCCCAAGTTCCGCAATCGTCCGATAGCAGTGCTATCGTCGCCTCCAGCAGCTGCACTTTGAACTGGCGATGAGATGGAGGTGTGTCGTTCGCTCAGAGGAAGAGGGGCGGGATCCGAAGCGGCGTCGCCGCACACATCAGCGCGAATGAGCACGAAAGCAACTTTCTGCCACTTCCGAAAAAGGTGTAGCCGCTGCCATTTCCCACTTCAGTTCCACCTACTCAAGTATCTGTGAATCCCTCATGAATGAAGAGCAAATGTCTATCTTGAAACGGCGACGTTTGCCAGTCGATATCAATTATAAAATCACTGCAGGAAATCCGCACCACACTAAAAACAACCACAGGTATAGCTTCTTTTGTGTTTTTTTCTTGAAGGACTACAGGAGAGAAGTTTTATCCGGTGGTGTTCCCAACCAGCTTGAAGGGCGCCCGGAGCAACGTTTTGGAACGCGTCTTCACGTCTAAACACGCGCTCACCACCAATTGTTCCTTTATACATGCATTTTGTCGTGCGGGCCGTCGACACCTAGGCAGGCTTCACTTGCTTACCGTTGACATACCCATTTTTGCCGTGGAGAGAATCGAACAAGCATGTCTCATAGACCTGACTGCTGTCCTCTGTGGTAGAGTGGTTTGGGTTGGCGGGATACACATACAATAAGATTTCCACAACAGGGTAGGGAAACGGACAGCCGAAGGCCCTAGAATACAACCCCAGACTTTCAAATTTCATTCAAGCTTTTAACTAGGAGTTATGCTCAATCCCACAATACAACCAAATGTGTTTTGTTTCGTGCCGTCCTTGGATTGCGCCAAGCTTCACTGGTCATCCTTATCCACAGGATGCAGCGCACAGAGTTTTTCCTTCTCTTGCATTTCCTTCTGTGGCGCCCTACTGTGGTCGGCGGCGTTTGAACGCTGCCACTGAGGTAGGTGCTTTCGCAAACATTGACCAGATGCAGCAGCAGCAGCCACACAAACTTTCCTAACATATCGTTTCCTAGCTACAACAAAAGCTAAATCATATGGGCTGCCTCTCATCAAATGGTAGCGTAGAGTTTGAGGAGAAACGGCAATGTGTCTTAATAAAAGTATAGTCTAAAAATTGACTTTTTCTAAATCTATAGAAAAATTACATCATGGAAGAATTTTGAAGTTTTTCCAATCTGGCGGACCCTTGTCACTCGCGCAAGCTCTGTGTGTGAAGGCAGGAATACCTCCAAGCGGTCAAGTGCCTCCCTGTATCACGCTCCCAGAATGTGCACCTCAAAAAATGAAATCGCATTTTCACTAAAACATAGCAAGACCCTAGAACATTCTTTTCCGCGCACACCTCAATCCACACAAACTTATACGTCCTGTAACGTTTTTTCTTGAGAGGGAAGCACTTTCGTTGTAACTTATACCAATAGGATTCAGCTCATTTCAATGTTTTAATTTAAAACTATTCTTTGGCCCAAAAAAAAAAAAAACTCGTAGCACATCGCACTCATTTGGCAATTCTGTAATACTAGTGGTGCCGTTTGTGATGCAGAGACAGACAGGCAGACAGAGACAGGGAGAGAGAGAGAGAGGGATGACGTCTATCGAAAGAAAAAGAGGTGTGCTGAAACAGCAATCTTTATCTGCCTATTGTTGACACAGAAAGGGTACGGGAGAGAGGGAACGAAAATCACATGCGCAGAGAGGCACCAGAGATGATAACAAAAGAGACTGAAGATGTATGAACGCAAAATGCACGCCTAACTGGGAATTGGTCCGAAATGAATCTGCAGCACCAAACTTCAGAGCACACCAGCGACGAAAAAGCTCTACACCTGTTCCGAAAAGAAGTTTGGAAGAGTGAAAAATTTGTCACATAAAAACTGTCGCAAATGTGCGTCGAAACCTTCAGTAAAAGTACGGACAATCTTCGCTGAAAGTGCGTCTGATAGATTGCCAAAACTTCAAAGACCCAATAGCAAACGAAGAACGAACTCATGAGACAATTTTACGTGCACTAAGCAACCGCATCTACGAACGATTTAAATCTATACCCATACGCGGTTTCTGCTATCAATTTATACTATTCTACTTCTTCGTCATCCTCTTATCTAGAACCGTTCTTTCTTTGGCGGTTCTCAAATAACTGTATTGACACAATGGAAGCCCGGCTTCATGCCTTGATTAAGAGCGACGTTTATCATAAGCGACGTTTATCTCAATGCAGACGTTCATGAATTTTTCAGGTATAGTGCGGCTTCTTGTGGAGATCAGCCGCGCCACAGGGCAGTTCGTGGTGTGCCAATCGGACATGGTAGTCGCCACAGGACGCCTTCGCCTAGCTGAGGATGGCGTGCAGCTGCTCGGCGATAATCCGCCCTTTGAGCCGGAGGAAACATTGTCCTACGAACTCGACGCTGAGGACATCTACAAAGAGCTCAAGCTCCGTGGTTACGAGTACCAAGGAACGTTTAAGGGCATCCTCAAAGCAGACATAAGCGGTGAGCATTGTGTTCGACCTGCATTGGTTCTACAAATTTTGGGTTTGCCGTACCATCGATGCGAACTAAACGAACTTAGCTAGACGGGTAGCGCTGCCTTTAGGAAGAACGCCTCCACTCACGCCTGCATTTGAAATAGCAAGAAGAAATTTAGGAAATATATAGTCCATGCATTGGTTTTTTCATCTAACGCACCAACGGTTGACCTAAAAGCTGCCCCCTATGCGACAACGGAGATTTTCCTGTACGCCGTTAACTTATCACTAAGCAGACTCTTTTATTTGTAGTAGATTTATATCAATATTTCTTCACTTATTTATAGAAAATGAGTCAATAAATTGCTCATTACACAATAACAAAAAAGCCGGCGTGCAGGGTCCATCGTCGATGTCTGTGCCATCTAAACGCCTTCAGAAGTACGAGTGGCCGCTACGCGGAGCAGATATTGCCCTCACTGAAGAAGGAATAAAGTTTCTGTACAAATGTACAAAATGAAGATTTATTGTAGCAAAATAGGGCTTCGGAATACATGTAAAGAAAACAAGCGGCGAAGAAGCAATCGACAAGATGACGCGCACAGCCGAGCTTCGACAAACCGAATGCCGCTGTTTCCTTTGCAAGCATTTATGCACCATGCGTTGGATACTAGAAAGATCCATTTAGATCAGAACTTTTTGGATTAAGCAAGAACACTGTGTAAAATCGACCGCCACGCAATACCCGTTCTCTGTAGAATAATGGTTGGTGGTGCTGCGTACAAAAGATGGAGTAACCAAGCCCTTACCTTAAAGGGACCCTGAAACACTTACGATCTACTACGCAGTATGTATTTTGGGGTAAAGTGTATTGTTCCAGCAATCTCCTTCCGCAAGAACTATGAAAATCCGTTCACTATCACCGAAACTACGCGCGATGAAATCTCGCGCATAAATGTTCCCTCTCAACTCAACCGCGGACAACGCTACGAAAGCTGCGCACTCTCTGCCGCGCGCGCGGCATTCTGTTCGGCGGCCTTCGATATGTCACAGGCCGGGGGGAGTTTGTCCTTTTCCCCGCAACGTGGAGGGGTCTATTTCTGGTCTGGTGCCACAAAAAAGCAGGCATGGCGGCCTGCTCGCAAGCAAGCGCTCAGGCTCGTAGGGCGTTTTTGAGGCGATAAACGTTTGTTGTCGAGTGGGCTCGTTGAAAGTGGAATATTTAGTTCGTCACTCCAACTCCGCGCGCACTCAAAACAAAAGAAACTCCAAAAGCATGCGGACAGGTTCAGACATAGAAGAGATTGATACACTGCGCCGACGACGGCGGATCGTCACAGGAAATGCCAGAATTTAGCCGCGAAGTTGACCAGCGACAGGCAATATGACAGCAAGGACAGCCATGCCCCGAGTGACGTCGCAGAGGCCATGCCAGGGGTGCATAATGAGGAGAATTAAATATAGCGTGGTTGGTTTTTCCGCGTCTTTCACGGCGATTTGCGCGCTTACCGCTTCACGTGCACGTGTAATATTTGACTCGGGTGTTCCTGGCAGTGTAATCTAAACGTCGCGCAGGTTTACTTGCACTGCACGAAGAGTGTTGCAGGGTCCCTCTAAAACAAAAGATGAGATAGTCGGCGGGGCGATAAGCCGTAAGAAAATATAAATAAAATGTCAAAAACATCGCTCTTGGCATTCTACGCAGATGTGTTTTGGAGAACGCTTTCCTGAGATTTTTTAATATTAAGCTTAACGTTACGTCTTGAGCTTCGATGACGGGAACAGGCACCGGGAGCTTCTTGCGTAAATCATATTATCTAGAACGCCATGAGACTCAACATCTCGCTCCTTCATTTCATATAACTTCATTTGTTGCCACTTTAAAAGCCCGCAGGCATACATCAGGGGTGCGGGGCAACAATTAGGAGTTGAATAGAGCACACACTGAGCACCAATGAATTTAAGGCAGCGTAATAACGACAGACAGACAGAAAAAATAAGCGGCTATACAGTAAAATAAAAGCCCAACCCGTACCACATACGGATCACGGGTGACGGTAATTAAAAATAAACAAACTGGACCCAAGTCAGAAGAGTTTTTAAGAGAAAGGAAAAGAAGAAAGAAAGAAGAAAGAAGAGAGCTATCACGCAAAACCAAGCCAATGGAGGGGAGGCCATCAGCGGTATTTTTTTAATCGAATATGTGAAAGCTCAGTTATGAATCAACATGTCGTTCTTCATACATGTGATCGTGATATGCACACATATATGCAGTTTAGGTGCTTCCTCGATGGTGGAATCTCGCGCTCCATGTTGACTCCTCTTGATCAGTTTATCCTTTTCCCGGCTTCGTTCTCTGCCAGGACCGCGATCTGCATCTTCCCCAGTCCTGCTGTCCTTTGTGCCCTGGTACACCTGTAAAACTCAGAAAGTGATTACTTTCCCCCACTCCCTTCCCCGTGTCTTTCCTCCCCTTTACTTCATATTAGTTCTTGCTGTTACTGATGTTCCAACCTGAACTTGATTGTGGTTGCAACTCGTTTTTACGGAAATTTATTGGACTTCCGCTACTTCCCACTCCTCCAACTTATACTCCCTTCAAAATTTGTACTTCCTACTTTAACGTACTTTTGCACTATTTCTCTTATGTCGTGTTTATCGCTCATTATCAGTAATATATGATCTCGTGCACCCCGTTACGCGATTATATTTACGCGATTATATAACTAACCTCAGATATTTTCAAGCGGGTGCGGCCGCTCTAACCTCTTCCTCTCTTCCTTAAACCTTACTGTACATACAGTGTCCCAGCTATCATGCACCAAGATTTCAAAAAAGAGCAATGGCGTAACTCGAAGAAAACCTAGTGCATAATGTTTGCAGTACTGTGAAGAAGCGGACAGTAACTTTTTCGTAATGAGAGTAAATAATTAATCGTAATGAATTATCTAACTCGAGAATTACTGTCCTAATCACTGAAGTGTCAGTGAGACATTTGCAGGTACCCACGAGGGGCATCTAACTGCGCTATTTAGAGCGACGAACTAATTGCGTACTCATTGATTCTGACTGTGAAAGAAAACCCGCGAAATATGAAAAATACCACGTGACGGCGCTTCCGCGCGCATTGTAAAGCAGCGTCCCCAAATGGGCTGACTGAAAGCAACTGCTTCGCGTGTTACCCGCCTGAAGAGACAGCGCACCACCTTGATAATGGCATGCATGGAAGGAGCAGCAACAGCAAGATTAGCGGGGCGCGTGTGCAAACTCGGTCGCGATTTCTTCTTTCTTTCTTTTGTTTATTTTATTCTGGCTAACTCAGAGGCAGCCTAGTTGAGGGCGTTGCTTTACGGTGCGCACGGAGGCGCCGTCACGTTTTTTTTTTTTTTTCATATTTCGCGGGTTTTCTTTATCAGTCAGAATAGATGTGTACGCAATTAGTTCGTCGCTGAAAATACCGCAGTTAGATGCCCCTCGTGGGTACCTACAAGTGCCTCATTGACACTTTAGTGATTAGGACAGTACTTCTCGAGTTTTGTAATCAAATACAATTGATTAACTAGGTCTCATTAACGCAAAAATTACTGCCCGCTTCTCCACAGTACTGCAGACATTATGCACTAGGTTTTCTTAGAGTGACGCCATTACTCTTTTTTTAAATCTTGGTGCTTGATAGCTGGGACACCCAGTATATAGTTCCACCCATAGTTTTTTTCCCATCCCCTTTTTAACCCATCCTAATTTCCTGTGTACACCTATTTACTTTGTGTTCTCTTTTTGTTAAAAAAAGCTCTAAAACGCACCAATAGGTCCGCAGTTGTTATTGTGCCCTCCTGAGTGACGAGCTCTGGTTGATATTTCCGTTTCAATCCCTGCCCACCATGTTTATAATATTTCCCACTACTCCAATAGAATTCCGTGCTCTTCGTGAACATACCTCGCACTGGGGAGGGTATTTGTCCACCTCTTGCCACGAAATGCACCTTCCCGAACAGGTATGCCAGGGGGTCACCAACTCAGACCGACTCTGCGCTTTCGCAGATACTTCATTCTTTTTTTTCTGTTTCCGAGTTATTTCCAAGGTCTCCGGGCATTGTTGCGCACACTGGAATTGAAGCATTTGTTGTGCCTTGTGCGTAGTAACGACAAGCAGAAGCAAACAAAAAAGTGCGGACAGGCTACACAGAGACGGGATGAAAAAAAAGGCGGGCATATACAATGAAGGGCAATAAGGCCAGAGCAGGCAGACAAAGTCATTTGATGTACACCCTTTGTCAAAAGTTTGTCGGCCAATCCTAAACCTTCTCGACCTCAAATACTTCATAGAGCCGCCGTTACCTTTACATCTAAGAAAAAAGTTTGAGGCAGTAAGAAAGGAAGGTGTTTTCGCTAGTTCTCGTACATAAAATTGTCAGCCTCGCTCGGGGGCCGGGGCGTACGCTTGTACATTAAATTTTTTTTTTTGCAGACTGCTCATTTCTGGCTTGGCCCACAAAATTTTGACGGAGACTGTACTGAAAGTAACTCTACAACACTTTTTTTTTAACTTTGTTTCGAAACCTTAAATCCATGCAGGCCGTCGTCAACCAAATCATTCACTACAGATTAGAGAGTCGTAGAACACTTCAGTTAAAATATTGCTGTATGCCCAACAGATAACGTGCTGAAAAGAGCTTTCCCTCTTTCCCAGTCTTGGCGTTGTTCCGCCGCCGCTCGAATTATGTCAATACAGGGGTCTAGATTGACCGGCTTTCCTTCAGTTGCAGCAGTGAACGAGTTCGATAGCCACCTTACAAAAGAAAACCACAAAGCGAAGCAGAAGCGGAAGGCGTATCTGCTGCGACGAGCAAATTACGCAGTGGCGCTGCGGGATGGTGATTACTGTAGCTTTCTCAGTGCTTAGAGACACGAAGGAAAGAGTGAAAGTGGTTATCGCTAGTGTTGCAGAGACCCTTTAAGATAGAGCAACACAATTATGACTTAGTGTTCAAAATATCGTTGGAGTTGGGGTACTTGTTTAGAACGTGCTGATGGGAATCGTTTAAAAGTTCAACAAACTCCGGGCGGCTATCAGGTGGTCTTTAGCACACGCCAATGACACAAGTCACATGCGCCAAGCGCGCAGTAACCCGCAGAAGTCTGAGGGTCGAACCGCAGACTAGAGTTCAAGGGCAGAACTTTTTCTTAATGGCAATAATTACCCCACCGCCCCGAGAGCTAGCTCTGTCTTGACGGAATATTGTGTACTCGGCAGGAAGGTTAAGTTCGCTGTTTTCTGTGTCCACCGACAGCCACGTCTCTGTGCCCAGGAGAATATCAGCATCACACGTGTACATTAGCGCTTTCAGGTTGTCCAGTTTGTCAAATATGCTGCGGAAGTTGGCAAGGATTACGGACAGCTTTGAAGATTTGAAGATCTTGATTTCGGCATGCCTGGTGGATCGACTGAGACGTTGTGTCATGTCGTTAATGGTTGGTGGTTACCGGTTACGTCCACATCACTCTGTTTTGTTGTAGTTTCGTTCGCAAGATCTTCGAACCTGGCTGGTACTTCGACAATGCTATCTGTGGTAGACACGAACCTGAAGGTGCTACCACGCAAGGAAATGTAGTTAAATCGGATTGAATAGCTTTCATTTTCAGTGCGGGTGAATTTCGCGAAGTCGCGGAGCTTTTTGCGTGCCAATTGTACTTTGGGAGAATAGCCTTCGTCAAGGCAAACTTTCGGGTATTCCAGTTTTTTAGGTCGGGGGGGGGGGGGGGGGGGCATTTCGCAAAACGTCCATCTCTGACTTAAAACTCAGAAACTTTACGATTATGGGGCGGCGAAAGTTCGAGCGCCGCTGACCCAACCTGTGAGCACGTTCGCTGTCACCAGCTTGTATGCCGAGGTGGGTGGCGAAGAATTCTTTCACGATTTATTCTGACTGTTCGTACCCCTCCTTTTCTGTTTAGGCAATGCCTTTGATAATCAAGTTATTTCTTCGCATCCTGGTGTTCATAACATCTACAACGTCAAATAATTCCTCGTTTACGTTTGCAATGCTGGTTTTGACCTCGTGCACTGAATCACCTACATTTTCACACTCTTTTTTCAATTTGCGGCATTTTGCTTAGATTTTCTTCGATTGTACAGATTTTTGAATTATTACTACGGATGTCCTGTTTTATTTCGGTTAGGGTAGCCGTGGTTTCTTCATGAAGTTGGTTTATTAAAGCCAGTACATCATCTATCTTTGGGCCGGGGTTAGATTACACGTCACCAGAACAAAGCAGGATGAGTGAAAGTAGAGAAACTAGAAGCAGGATGGTGGGTCTAGGGGTCTGGGATCGGACAAAGGCGGCTGCAAATCCAAAGCGAGCATTGCGGGAGTTTTTGGCTGCCGGCAGGAAACAAATGAGCCAATCCTCACGCGGTAGGTATACAGGTCTACACCCATCACACTTCTCACAAAAAGACAACCAGGTGGAATCAGCGGCCATAAAACACAAAGAAGCGTTTCCGAAACAAGAGACATGCCTACCTAGAACAGCGAAAGCAGAACTTAGCCGTGGGAGCCGGTGGCCGCGAATCTCAAGCAGTTGATGGCGGAAGCTCCTTTTGTAGCGTACAGTGGTGCTGCCCTCGTCGTGACGTCAGTAGATGATGTCACAGGAACGATGACTGGTGTAGAAACGGATGAGCAAGGCTCCAATCTTCGGTGATGAGCGCGGCCAGACAGCAATCGACGGCACGAGGTGATCGTATCTAGAACAGCGAAAGCAGAACTTAGCCGTGGGAGCCAATACAAATCCAATACAAATTAATCCCTGATTAATCTGTATTAAATTTTGTCGTCCTCAGCCGACTGCAACGTACGGCCCATTATGACTTCACAAGTTCAGTGCGGAAAAGTTGCTAGTGGTCACATAGCTACCGTTTTCTTCATTCTCGAGTACGCGTCGTTGCATACACGCTGCAGATCGCAACATTTTATGATAACCAATAGGCTCGTTATTCAACGATCAGAACGCTCGAACATTAACGCGAAACCACACGCAGCGACGGCGACAAGTGACGCGAAAAACGTAACGTAATGGGCACACCAAACAGTGTGGGCGACAGCGACAAGCGAAAAAAAAAATGTCGCATTACCGCCGATACCCTCCGTCGTCGTCGTCGCCACTCGCTTGTGGGCTGCTTCTGGCTGTAAAAAAGCCCGCGACGGGGACGGCCCGTCGCCTGCCGCAGTCGCTGGCGCCGGCGGCTTGCGTAAAACATTTTCGCTCGTCTGTGTCGCCCACAATGCCTGTTTGCTGTACCCATTGAGTGAGGTTTATCGCGTCGCTCATTACCGTAGACGCATGCAGTTACCACTTAGCAGTGCGGGGCGTACGCCCCGAAAATTTCCGTTTCCGTTCATTGTGCTCTCAATGAAAACGCAAAAAACCTGTGTGGACAGCATTTCAGTCTGCTGCTGCACGCGCGGCGGTCACTAAAATTATTGTAATTTAGTGACTGCAACGTGCTACACGTGCTCCTACATTCAGCCTATTGCACGCAATTCTTTGGAGCCGTGCAGGTAGCCACAGCCACTGCACGGCAGCCACTCTAACCCTAGCCGCAAAGCTAAGAGTGCAGAGTAGCACTGCCACTATTCGCGCGACCATGCTTGTTACCTGCGAAACATTCGGCTAGGATACCAACACTTCACGCGACAAAGAGATTGAAATGATGCAAGAATTGATGCTGTTTGTACATGGCTACAAAAGCCGCCCTTCAATTCTACGCAACGGTCACAATGAGTCAGACTTCTCAGCTTGGCAGCGTATACCTTTTGGTATGAGATATGTGCTGATAGTATCTATAGCTTGCTGTTGGGTGTCGTGTTGGCTCCACTTGACCTTGAATTGTCCACAGTATGATGTCGGCATAGAAAGTGTAATGAAGGTCTGATATTTGGTGAAGTCTTATGGATGAGTGGTGTAATTAGCATTGAAAAGGAGAGGTGATATAACGGAGCCTACAGAATTTTTTCTTCGCCTTTTTTGGCTGTAACAACGCGTGTTGAGTGAACAGTCCAGTACAAAACCAAACATGCCATAGGGATACTCTCCGCTTGTTCAAGGTGCGTGGTGATTTGTGTATGTATCAAGTGTTCAAGTATTTTGCCAACAGAAGAGCTACAGGCGTAGTCCTTAGAGGTTTATGGATCTTCGGTATGAGGCTGATATCTGCTCGTCCACTGTGCAGGCAATTCAAAAACTGCTCGTGCGGGCTGTTGAGTTAAATAACAAAGGCATTTTTCGTTGTAATGAATTCCTTGCTCTGGCTTGTATTTTTTTGCACTTTCATCCTTTCATGCTCTTCCATTACCTTTTTTGGCCCCAATCCTCCCCCGAAATGAAATCCTGGATACGTAACTGGTGGGAAGATGATGCCGCACCAAGAGATGTTTTTTTTGCACCCCCACTCTCACGTGCCTTTCCCTTTGTGCTCCCATACCACTATAAAATTGTGGCCCCAGTTTCACAAACAATGCTGGGTGCATTTGTGGAATTCGAATCTTCAAAGGCCGTTATCAGTGGTACACCTGACAGCTGGGCATTTGGGCACATGTGGACATTAAATTTGGGTTTTGTAGATTCCCTCTTGGTGAATTTATTTCGAGTGTTTTATTATCCTTCTCTGCCACTGAAGTTTTCTGAAATATGCCCAATTAGCAATAAGCTCATGATATTTTGCAGCACTAAATTCACTTCAAGTAAATCCTATGGCCAGTTTTGAAAATTTAGTACCCCAATCGGTCTGGAGGAGGAGAAATTAACTTTATTCGGACGAAAGGGGAGGCCTATTCAGGCCTGTGGCGTTCTGCACGACAGCCGAGATGCCTTTGCTCCTGGCGATGTTTTCTTTTGAATGACCCACTGTTGGTTTTCAGGCTTTTCGCTGTGCGGCACGGTTTCCCATTGCTCCTTACTAGTGATAATAAATGTTCCTTTCGAATTTTCGAATCCATGTCTCTGTATACTGGGGCGTTCCCATGGCATGTGAGCCAAGGTTGCAAGCTTAGGGCAGTGTTTACATCCAGCGTTGTGTATTTCCAAATGGAAGGGCCAGTAGAGCCATGGGTTAGGATAAGTGATTATCTGGAGACGTCTACACGCCACTTCTTGCTTCTTGGTGAGCGACGGGTCAGCAGCCGGGTGGCTTCGTCTTTCCCCTTTGTAGTGAACAAGCACGTCTCGGCAAGTACAGACGCGATCTTTGGAGTTGTCTATGAAATGTGCGCTGGGGCTCTCGGTGGGTGAGATCTCGAGCAGCCTCGTCGGCCCGTTCGTTGCCTTGTTGTGCCACATGTGTGGGGGCCCACATCAATGTGATTCTAGTATTTTTGTTCGTCTCGTCGCGGGTAAAGACCCTGCGCCTTGCGCTGGAAATTCTTCCTTTTGCAAATCGCTTGATGAGAATTGCTAATCATTTTCCGCACTTGGGTAGCTACTATATAGGGCTAGGGCAAAGGCCAGTTCTTCGTCCTCCTTCGGGTGTTTGGGTGGAGCAGGGGTCAAGAACTTTGCTCGAGCCGTCGGTAGCGGCCGAAACCATAGCTCCACGTGGCTGCGTCAATACAAACAACGTGCGGATTTCCTCAAATTCCTGGACTCACAGCTCTCTCCGCAGGAGTGGAGGTCTTGTCACCGATGGTCTTCTCATATAAAATGCGCAGGCTGTCTAATAGGTGTCTGCCCGCGGCCATCTTGGTGAGGTTCTCTAGGTGCACAGTGTGTTCCACGGCTTGAGCCTTGATTAGTTCTTTTAAAGTGTTGCGCGCACCCAACGCGTCGTATTTTTCGGTTGGAGTGTACATGGGTATTCCTAGGGCTTTGTCATGCTCATTTCTTGATGAGGCTGCTTGGTTTGGAGTCGTTTCAAAATATTTACAGCATTGTGGAGTTAGGGGTTTGTGTGAGGGAAAGGCTTGAAGATGGGTACTTGTTGTTGGTAAGGGGAGGGGGATATGGCGATTCACCCGCCCCAGTTGACTGAATGCTTCACCACAGTTCGCAAACTGGGGTCACTTCAAATCTAAGCTGACTAAACTCGCGCAAGCGCTGTTGGGTAGTTAAATCGGAGGTTTAAAGCTATATTATGACTGTTGATCGAAATTCCTGAGGAGGCTAAATAAATGATGGGAAGCGGCAGCGTCCCGTGGTGTCCTACGGCTGCAGCTAGGTCGATAATGACAGGCGGGAGGTCGGCGGAGGAGCAGGGGCGATGCTACGATGTGAACTGGACGCTTCTACCTTCACTGTACTATGATATCCGTTCGCCCCTAACGAGATCCGTGGCTTGGCTTGTTTTAATAATCAGTATCGTGGAGTATCTACCTAGCAATAATAAATAGGGCCATCTAAACAAAGGGCAAAACATGCACAAGCAAACCACGGTATGTCCGTGCGTCGCTTAAAATCAGCTTCCGACAATTTTTACCTACGATTGCCTTTGTGCAGTCGCGCGAGCGCCGGATGGCAGCTTGTTATGCAGCTTTGTGCTTTCCACAAATATTGACGCCCAGGTGGAACATACGACGCGGGGCGCTGCGCGTTTCTCGCGCGAGCACGACTATTGCCCAGGTGAGGTTAGTTTTTCCAGACTGCTCTCACACTACTGAAGTCCGTGCAAATCCATATCGCGGCCTCTCAACGCCGAAAGCACACAACAAACGTCTTCAAATCGAGCACGCATTAATTAAAAAAAGTAAAAGCATTGCACGCACGTCATTGGACTCGCCGGCCAATAAGATGTCTCTTGCGGCGCCGGAGTGCGCGGTGTGCCAGAGAGACCGTTTTAACCCCTTCCGCCATCCGCCATGCGTTCCAACCGCCAGAATGATTTTGGACGGAACGGAACGGCCTTGCCGGAGGTACCATTTATAGGCCTTAAAGGGACACTGAAGTAAATTTGTCAAGCTCCCGTTTTTGCTTGCACTGCGTAGAGTGTCTCAAATTAGCACACTTTTCATCGTTTATCTGGTTGACAAATTAGTAATTATTTTAAAAAGCGCGAAAGAAGAAAAACTACCATGCACGGTTTGCGGCGGCCGCACCAACTAAGGCTGTGACGTTGGGAGGAGGGGGCACCGTGATTGTACGATGCCCAAGGTTAGCAATCAAACAAGTTTCGAAAACACAACCAATGGCGTTGTTGGATGGGCATTCTCAATATCTCAGTAATCATCGTACCGCGCTTCTGCCACGTTTTCGGCTGTAAAATGCATAAGATAAACCTCCCAGGACGGCTTGGAATCGTAGCATTGACTAGCCGAGGCCTACGCAGTGCATGAACGCCCTCCGCGTCCCCGCAGATGCTCAAATGCCATGCGCATCTATATTCCCCTATATTTGGAGCTTGCCTCACTCATGCCTGTATCGTAAAAAGCGTGTTCGCACCAGGCCAAGGGTCTGTTGATTCTGGCCTGTGCCCACTGCCAGCAAGCCGTCGGTGCTTATGGCAACCAAGGAGGTTAAAACAAATTGCACAGTACGCCAACGAGAACTCGCTAGCGCGCCAGTGCCAGCCTGCGCGCGTTCTGTGAACTAGTTCGTGGAGCAATGAACGTTGCGGCCCAGAAAAGGTGAAATCAGTACAGACAACATCGGCGGAAAACGAAAAAGTTATAAAAAAAAGCACGTACCCGCGAAGATTCGAACTTGTGACTTGCAAAACCGCTGCGCTGCAGTACCTAGCGCTCCAAACCACTCGGCCACGGGCGAGCGCTGCCGACCTTGGAAATATAAGGTATATAATGTATAACCAGTTTACACTTTTATTTAGTTTTAGCATTCCAAGCAGCTTAGGTGACTATTTGTTGTTTTGCGCTCGTGCAGTAAGCATCCCCCAAGTTTCCACAATAGCTCACGTCTAGCAATTGCATTTCTTAGACGGAAAAGCGTTCGCAGATGCGTAGTCGTATTGCTGGCCGCTGTGCTTGTTCGCCCAGCGCAAAAAAGGTGCTTCCCCCACCCTAGTTTTACGCTGTACGGTACAAATATCAGTTGATTTTATTTCCTTACTACCTATATTGCCTTCGCTGAGTCTTCTCCCGCCTTCAAGAGGCCTTATATTTTCCTACTGGTGTACCAGTCAGCGAAGCGTCGCAAGTGCGCTTGTGCAGCGCTTGTGTGAAGCGACCTTGACTTGGAGCTAGATACAGTGTACAAACTAACCAAGTAAAGAAAGGCACATTCTTCCATTCACAAACGTGTCCTGGCTTCGTTTCAACTGAGCGAACGAATTGCGACGACCCGTTGGCGGCCGGCGGACGAAACGCTGGGCCGACTGACTCTGTCTGAAGGCCGGGGAGCCGTGCAGTAGCGCAGCCAATTGTGAGCTCGGCTCCTCCCGGCGTCACACGAAAACGCCACAGAAAATGCGCGAGCGTAAAGAGAGGAGGACAGCATTTTCGAATTAATTTTTCTACTAAATAAACTCCCGTAAACGCGCATAGAGTGGTCGAAACGTGGCCTGGGGACTCCGGACTACAATTTGCGCTAGTAATCCCGCTATGTTTGCAAATCACTTCAGTGTCCCTTTAACTGGGAGTGTGGAAGAATGAAGCTTGAAGAAAAAATTATGCCCACCTCCCCTCGTGAGAACCCTGGTGTGGTGCAACGCTAAGGGGGGTTCAAGCGCAAACGGAGAGCAACCGTCGACCGAAAGGCCACCGGAGAGCGGCACACTGGTTATATGCGCAGCGCGTCCGAAGGAGATGAGACCGCGGAGAAAGAGCGTACTGCACATGCGCTGGACCGCGCGCAGCACCGCGGGCAGCGCCGCCCACCAGCAGAGTGAGAGGGCGCTGGGCCGCACACCGGCAGATGTTGAGAAAGAGTGTTCGCTCTCTCCTGGGCATGCGCAGGCGCGCACATGTCTACACAGTGCACATAGTTGCGGTATCGACCTCTGTGCCGCCGCCGCTGTGATGTTCGTCCGAAAGAAAAACTAGTTTCACGCACGCACGCACGAACCAACGAATACGGCTTGCTCGCGTGTTCGTGATCTAGCGCTGAGGCTGACGCACAGGCATGCAGGCAGTTAGCGAGCACGCTTCGTACTTTGTCGAAGCGTACGACGATAAGGGCAGGCACAACTTCCTATGCTGCATGAAGCGTTTGTTTGAACGTCCACTTCGTGCGTAGCGCATTGTCTTCGCGATCGCCGCTGACGTGTTAACCTGTTCTGTGGTGTTAAGGCCAGAATACATGGAGTGAGTTTTCACGACAAAGTTCGCACGGCGGAAAATCCGCCGTGGCAGGGCGCCGTATGTTCTTCGGCCTGAGCTTTTCTTTCCTCCATGGTCGGCCTGAACTACGAAGACACGGCGTCCACCGCCGCGCCGCCGCTGGAATGCTCTGAGTGTGGTTAACTCCATGCCCATACGCAACGTCGGCGTTCAGTAAACAGACCCAGTGAAAGGGCTTCCCGCCTGGGTTGTACGTCGTTTGACGATTCCGTGTGACTCGGGGGCGTTTCTACTCCTTAAATATGCGTGTTTAGTTCTCAAAAGCGCTAAAGGCAGTAACTAAAAAAAAAGAAAAACTAGCGTCCCCGAGGAGATTTGAACCAGCGACTCCCGGAACATGGAACCAGCGTTCTACCTCCACTTCACCTCGCCAGAGGGCGCGTTAGTGCAAAATAGGGCATGTAAAACCCACCTCTGAATACATAAGACTAGCTGCTTCTATTTTGCTGTATTTGAGATGCCCTGGCGGTGATATCGCCTGTTCCTCAGACGCCGATCTTGCAGACGGGCCCCATGTTGCTGTTAATACAAGTTATGAAGCCGGACTTCCTTTATTTAACCTAATAAAAGCTATCGTACATGCCTATAATCGCTATACAAGCCACGTTAGTTGAGTCGGGACCGTGTTGCGCTTGCGGCTTGAGCTATCTTTAGAGCGCAGACTTCACTTCTTGCAACACCATTTTCCTCAATCGATCTCAGATTTACAATCCGTTTTTTTAGCTGTACTAGGCGCGGGACAAGCGTAGGTCTATCAAACTATCCCTAAGTGGCCTTCTGCAGCTGCCCGTAGATTGGTTCCTTCGGTTTGCCTCTCGCCGTCGCTCCGCCACCGACGAACTTTTCGGACCCAGTTAGATCGGCGGCGGAAGACGTTTTTTCCGCCGCCGGGTGTCGGGCGCGCGCCGCCGGGTGTTGTTCATCGTCTTTTCGTCGCATATTCGCTCCATGTACTCTGGCCATTACGCACGCATTCATGTTTGGCATGCGCGGTGCCGGGCGCAACGTGAGTCGAAATTGCCGTGAGCTCTGCTTAAGTCGGCGCGCAGTATTCGTTTCTCCGGAGTGCGCACCTTTTATGATGCATAGTATGCCAACTTTTTAAATGTCGATAACGAAGCCATGACAGAAAAAAAAAACAAAAACAAATCGAGACATGCATTTTTTGAGTTTGTGAAGCTTGCTCCATTCATGTCACTGAACGCTGCGAGCAGTCGTTACACGAATTAATATTCTTGCACGCTTAGAATGCGTGGAGCAAGTAATCGGGCGCTTTTTACACAACTGCATTATATAATATATACGTATGCAAATAAAACATCGCTGATGAATAGGTGTGCGTAGATGGTAGGAGTGCATCTCCATGCTTACTCCCTCACTGAACAAGAATGAAATTGCAATTTTACTCTTCGTACTGGAGAGAGGGAGACGATGCGCAGGTTTACTCTTCACTGGTGCGGGAGCGGAACTGGGGCTGCACTCCGGCGCGCACGAGAATAGCACGTGGTCAGTTTTGCTCTTCCTCTTCATAAGGAGCGAAGATTGCATCCAACTCCCCGCAGCTTTCGAGGAGAGTGCGCCAACGCTTACAAGAGTACAATGACTGTTGGACTTTTCAACTACTCCCCCGATTTCTTAGAGTGTACCACAGCCAAAAATTACTCCTCTATGCCCATCAGATAACTTAGGAACTTGCTCAAGAAAATTTTCTCTCTTTACCAGTCTTGGTGTTCTCGGGTTCTGAAAATACATCCTTACACTATAGTGGCGGCAATTAACAGGCTATCCCTCAGTTGCAGCAAGAAGCGCCTTCAATTGTCACTTTAGGAAAGCCACAAAGCCAAAGCGTAAAAGGAAAGCGGTTCTGCTGCGACGAGCGAATCACGCAGTGCCGCCTGGTGCTGGAGGTAACTATAGCTTTTTTAGTGCTTCCATAAATGAAGGAAAGAGTGAAAACATTTATCGGAGGTGTTGCAGAGTTAATTTAACATACCGCTGTGGTGTCGGACGTAGCAACACTGTGGCGACAGGAACCTTGGCGGTAGCGAAATGTATGTCTCCACTGTGTTACACTGCACATATCCCGTAGCAAAACTTTATCACATTACTCCTGTGCAGAGCTGTAAGGATCACTGAGCGCGCTTAATTTGTCATGATTGTTTCGCACTTGAAACTTGTAAGGAATACTTAGGTGTCATGGATTTTTTTATTCGGTTTAAAACGTTTTTTAGATACGGCAACCAATTAGGCAACGAATATAGCAAAAGCACTATTGCTTATTTTGGGGCGGTTCTCTGGAAGGTTGTGTCATTGCGCATAAGAGTAATGACGCTATTTATTCGCAGTCATTCCGACACCTCACCACTATAAACGTACACCAATTAGTTTGGCGATAACTCTTTCTCAATCATATGTAGGTTTGCGTTGTTATTCCATAGATGTTTCTTTTGTTTTTGTGTTATTCTATACTACAATAAATTCTCTTCATGGTAATAACCAGAGCCCTTACTTCACACCATTTATTAATCAAATTTTTTCTACGTAATTCAGATTTTCAAACAATTGCTACGTTCTGTTTCTTTGTGTACATGTCACTGCTTGTAATTTATTCTCTCAGAATATATCTCCGATCTTTTCGTGGTACCTATACTACAACGAATCTGATTTGTACGTGTCTGTGTGTCAACCACCAACACCATTCATTCTAACCATTTCCTTACAACTATATTCTTAACAGCGAAGCTGTTGTTACTGGCCGTAATTCCCGCATTGCACAAAACTCCCTGAGGGCATACCAACTTACGTAGATTCGAAAAAATCAGCCAAAAAAAAAGAAAACTGCAGCGTTCGTCGTAATCGTGGCAACACTTCCTCGTAAACAGAAAGACACGTCACAGCGTAGGCCTCTTGTTCGTTCGTGCCCGTGTCGTCGTGCGCATTCTCTCAGTACCGTAGAAGTGCCCTCACGCACTGCAGCGTCTAAAAGGCAAAGACACCATGCTTGGAAGAGGTCACAACTGCCGCCGCATTCTCTAGAAGCTATTATGGATCATTGGAGACATGGCTGTCAGTGTCCCATTCCTTCTCGAGACGACTCTCAGATCCCGCCACCGATGCCTACAGTTGATAACGAAGAGCTGGAGGAAGTCTACAATGCTGATGATGAGTGCATCCAAGCCTCGACGCGTAGATGACGCCCTCTTGGATGCATATGACGACAATCACTAGCACCACGACTATGCAGATAAGCAATGATGCTAAAACATAACTATGTGTCCGGCAGTGCTCACCCACAACGGCTTCGCCGTTCGAGTGGTGCGCGTGAGTGGAAGCTTTCCTGAGTTTGTATGCGTACTCTACCATCCCGGAGCGATACATTCGTTGCCCCGTTGCGCACATATGTTATATATTTGCCATTTCGTGTCCTCCCCGAAATTGTACTAAAATACGGAATATTATTTCTTACAAAATAAAACGAGAACGCGAAATATTCCATACAAATGCCTGGCAAAAAGGCGTTTATAATTACATAATCACAAAGGCAAGTGGAAGGTCAGATTTTAACCGTAGAAGCGTAAATGATGCATGTAGAGAAGTGAACGAAACTCTGTATTTTATGCGTGTCCTATCTATAGTTGTTTATGCGTGTGTAGTGTGGGGCCCACACCAAGAATATCTGATAGAAAGATTATAAAAGCTGCAAAATCAGGCAGCGCGTTTGTTACGAACATTTACGAACCTTTTGCTAGCACGTCGGCGATTAAACCTTCCCTGGGCTGGGAACCACTACAGTCCAGACGTAAATAATTAAGATTACAATTTTTCCACTGCATTTACTACAAGCACACCCGTATCGAGAAAAAACTCCTCGAGCAAACTACATATCACTGCGTCATGATAATCCGCAAGAAGTGCTAGGGTATTCCCAATGAAGGAACATTTTTGCAATCTCTTTTTCCCACACCAATACGTGACAGCAATTTGTTGTCAGATGAATTGGTTACCCTACAAAACAACGATCTCTTTTTCTCCGGTTCATGATCAATGGGTTGCTCGTTTTTTAACCAATATGAATTTGTGCTTCTGAAAAAGTGTATGAATGTATAAATGTATTTGTCGCCTCTGTTCCGTAAATGTTGCATGTCCCCCCTACAAAAATACCCTCGTGGCGATGTAGGTTTCTTCTAAATATTAATAATAGTAATAATAATAACAATCAATCAATCAATCAATCAATCAATCAATCAATCAATCAATCAATCATGTTTATTTACGTGCCCAGGAACAGCCAGAGGCCTGAGTGCTGGCGCACGGGTAGTTACATGAAAACAAAATACAAGAAACATATAGCAAGAAACAAACAAGCGACAAGACACACACAAATTGAAGTAGTGAAAATGACAGAAATAAAGCACAGGCGGAGCCTGGGTACAGGTAAAAAATAAAAAAAAGAAGACGCCTATGTTGCTCTGCCCGTCGTAAAGGCCACACGACAGGCAGAGCAACAAAGTTTGACAGTAATACAACAAAAACAACGGCAAGAGTGTAGAGACAAATGAAAAAACGAACAAATGACAGTAAACAGTTTCAAAAATAGGCAACTATCAGTTGGATAGACACAACCGCAGAGAAATCAATTCCAGAAAAAAAAGAACGACAGACATATCATAGGTGTTTAACATACTGTATTCAACAGCGTTGTACGCTAAACTGTAAAGGATTTCTGAAAGATGTCAAGGCGTTCAAAGAAGCGGTTTTAACAATTCTGTATTCTGCGCACAGGAGAATGATTGGAGTTGCGCGCAGCGGTCAAGAACGGGCGATGCGACCTGGTGGGCCTTTGTGGTACACTAAACTCTAAACAGTTAAGCAGGTCTGCGCAAGAAAGGTCACCATGAACAATTGTGTGAAGAAATGTAAGGTCTGCACGCATACGTCTGCAGTTCAAGGAAGGGATGGAAGGGACTATGGATAAGTCAGAATCAGGATGAAAACTGTGATTGTGATGACGGTGCTTCAATATGGATAAAAACTTCTTCTGCACACGTTCTATTAATTCACTACTAGATTTGGAGATGCCGTTCCAGGCAACAGAAGCATATTCTAACTGTGGTATACATATTGCCTTGTATAGCATTAGAAATGGATCTGGAGAAGAGAATTCCTTTGTAATCCGACACACATTTCCAAGGCTTCGGAGTGCTCGCCGGGTGATGAGCCTAATATGAGGAGAAAAAGAGAGGGTACTGTCGAAAAGCACCCCTAGGTCCCTAATCTCCTCAACCCTTTGCAGAGGAGCTCCCTCAATACTGTAGGAAAACAGCAGACGGTGGGTTTTCCGGCTGTAGGTGACAACCTTTGTTTTAGTGGGGTTTAAAATTAGGCAGTTTTTCCTGCACCAGACCGATAATTCCGACACATCCCTCTGCAAGGCACAGCAGTCCTGAACACCGCTAATGTGCCTAAATAGTTTGACATCATCAGCATAGAGAAGAAAAGAAGAGTTTGTTAACACTGTTGAAACATCATTGATAAAGACAAAAAACAATAATGGACCCAGCACGGAACCCTGGGGTACACCACTTGTTGCAGGGTAAACACTAGACTTTTTGTAGTTAACATCTACATAAAAGGACCGGTCAAGGAGATAGTTGGCCAACATGGCAACAAGGCTTGCGTCTACACCGGACTTAGCAAGCTTGTTAATTAATAACTGATGGTTCACCACATCAAACGCCTTACTGAGGTCAAAATAAATAACGTCCAACTGGCCGTTTTCACAAACTGCAGCCGAAGCCTGTGTCATAAAGCTTGCAAGATTTGTGACCGTCGATCGACCCGAGAAAAAGCCGTGCTGATTTGGTATCACAACGTTCTTGACGCAGGCAGCAAGAACTTTGTGCAGAGCTGACTCAAAGAGTTTTGAGGCGACACAAAGGAGTGAGATCGGGCGATAGTTAGAAACGGCTGACTTATCACCAGACTTAAATATTGGAAAAATTCGAGCGATCTTCCATGCACGAGGAAATTTACCTAAAAGTAAGCAGTTATTATAAATGGAAGTTAAGACAGGCACAAAAATGTTCCCGTAAGCCTTCATGAGGGCTGCTGGAATTCCATCTGCACCACAGGAAAATGATGGTTTCATCCGTTGAAGGCTATCATTGACAATTTTTTCATCGAACCTAAGTGTGTTAAAATTAGAGTTATTAAACGATAGGCGTTCGTCGTTGCCATCTGGCAGTTGAAAGACAGAATGAAAGTACTGAGCAAAACTGGTGGCAACATCCTCAACCTCTTCACCATCGGAATTAAGCAGGCTAACGTGTTCTTTAGACGCCTTAGAACGGCCGCGTACATACCTCCAGAATTCAGCCGGTTTCTGAGATGCAGCAGCCTCTAACGATTCTATATAGAGCTGGTGGTCACGCCGGTAGAGGATTTTACAAAGTGAGCGATAGCGACTAAACTCCGCTTTCCACTTGTCAAGCCCAGAACGCTTGGCCTTTTTGTGGGCGCTATCCTTAAGTTTAAGCGAACTTCGAAGTTCTTTAGAAAACCAGTGGGGAAATTTGGAAGGAACAGGCTTATAACAGGGAATATACTTTTCCATGCCACTTCTGACTATTTCGGTAAAACGCCGAACCTGTTCGTCAACATCATTGACATCCAAAACACTAGACCATTCAGCAGATGAATAAAAGTGATACAGCCCAGCATACTCTCCACGCTTGAAAGCATATCGCGGGACTGAACAATTGTCAACACCGCCAGAGCGATGCTGGGTCGCGACCGAGACAGAGACAATAAGAGGGGGGTGAAACTTGTCGGGGTGCACAAGGGATATTTCGGAGGCACACACTTGTACGTTTTTTAAGTTTGAGAAGCACACATCTAGAACATTACCACAAGAGTTTTCTATGCGGCAAAACTGCTGCATGGAGGTGAACGACTGAAAATCTAATAGCATGCTGCATTTCTGCGCTGCATAATGGTTTTTGTGCTCAAAGGAAAGACTGTTCCAGCGAATACCTGGGGTGTTGAAGTCTCGAAGTACGATGAGCTTATGGTTGGAGTGTGCATTTGAGACATTTTCTATTGATGTGAGTGTTCGATTAAATTCAGAAGGTAATACATCCGGGGATATATAGAATGCACCGATGAGTAGCTTCTCACCCTTCGTGAGGCCTACCTCACGCCAGACTGATTCGTCTAGGGTCTCGAGGTCAGCACGCCGCATGCACTGCACTGAATGATCAACGGCAACGAGAACCCCGCCACCTTTTTGTTTAGGTCCAGTTAATTTTCTGTCGCTTCTAAAGATTTGATAGTTAGAAGGGAAATAGTCGGAAGACGAGATATCATCGGAAAGCCAGGTTTCAGTAATGACAACAGCAGAAAATTTAGAGCATACAATATTTCTAATAAATTCAGAGGACTTAGTTCGTAGACCTCGAGTGTTTTGATAGTATATGTCGAAACTCTCGTACTTACTGATCATTTTCAGTTATTTCAGAGCTGTGCAGCATACCAGGGTGGACCTTGCCTTGAAACGGCTTGAAAAGGCAGCCTTTTGGCCACATAGACGGGTCGCTCAGGCGCCTAAAACACTCCTCGTTAACAGTTACACAAAAAGAAGAATAGGAGTCGTACTTAGTCCTAAGGCGTTTGCACGACAATGGCGTAACTTGCACAGTTGACAAGTGGGCCAACAGTTGCGCAGATGTGGTGTTAGCCGACAGTTTTGAAACAAAGATGGCCCAGGAGCCGGGTGGTCGGTGTACCACAACCAACTGAGAAGCTTCCGACGCACCCACGCGGGGAGGGCTCCTTTTCTTCTGCAAGTTCGTCGAAATAATAATAATAATAATAATAATAATAATAATAATAATAATAATAATAATAATAATAATAATAATAATAATAATAATAATAATAATCAATCAATCAATCAATCAATCAATCAATCATGTTTATTTACGTGCCCAGGAACAGCCAGAGGCCTGAGTGCTGGCGTACGGGAAGTTACATGAAAAACAAAATACAAGAAACATATAGCAAGAAACAAACAAGCGACAAGACACACACAAGTTGAAGTAGTGAAGATGACAGAAATAAAGCACAGGCGGAGCCTGGGTACAGGTAAAAAAAAAAAGATGCCTATGTTGTTCTGCCTGTCGTAAAGGCCACACGACAGGCAGAGCAACAAAGTTTGACAGTAATACACCAAAAACAACGGCAAGAGTGTAAAGACAAATGATAAAACGAACAAATGACAGTTAACAGCTTCAAAAATAGGCAACTATCAGTTGGATAGACAACCGCAGAGAAACCAAATTCCAGAAAAAAAGAATGACAGACATATATATCATAGGTGTTAACAGACTGTATTCAATACCGCTGTACGGTAAATTGTAAAGGATTTCTGAAAGATGTCAAGGCGTTCAAAGAAGCGGTTGTAACAATTCTGTACTCTGCGCACAGGAGAATGATTGGAGTTGCGCGCAGCGGTCAAGAACGGGCGATGCGACCTGGTGGGCCTTTGTGGTACACTAAACTCTAAACAGTTAAGCAGGTCTGCGCAAGAAAGGTCACCATGAACAATTTTGTGGAGAAATGTAAGGTCTGCACGCATACGTCTGCAGTTCAAGGAAGGGATGGAAGGGACTATGGGTAAGTCAGAATCAGGCTGAAAACTGTGATTGTGATGACGGTGCTTAAATATGGATAAAAACTTCTTCTGCACACGTTCTATTAATTCACTACTAGATTTAGAGATGCCGTTCCAGGCAACAGAAGCATATTCTAACTGTGGTATACATATAGCATTGTATAGCATTAGAAATGGATCTGGAGAAGAGAATTCCTTTGTAATCCGACACACATTTCCAAGGCTTCGGAGTGCTCGCCGGGTGATGAGCCTAATATGAGGAGAAAAAGAGAGGGTACTGTCGAAAAGCACCCCTAGGTCCCCAATCTCTTCAACCCTTTGCAGAGGAGCTCCCTCAATACTGTAGGAAAACAGCAGACGGTGGGTTTTCCGGCTGTAGGTGACAACCTTTGTTTTAGTGGGGTTTAAAATTAGGCAGTTTTTCTTGCACCAGACCGATAATTCCGACACATCCCTCTGCAAGGCACAGCAGTCCTGAACACCGCCAATGTGCCTAAATAGTTTGACATCATCAGCATAGAGAAGAAAAGAGGAGTTTGTTAACACTGTTGACACATCATTGATAAAGACAGAAAACAATAATGGACCCAGCACGGACCCCTGGGGTACACCACTTGTTGCAGGGTAAACACTAGACTTTTTGTAGTTAACATCTACATAAAATGACCGGTCAAGGAGATAGTTGGACAACAAGGCAACAAGGCTTGCGTCTACACCGGACTTAGCAAGCTTGTTAATTAATAACTGATGGTTCACCACATCAAACGCCTTACTGAGGTCAAAATAAATAACGTCCAACTGGCCGTTTTCACAAACTGCAGCCGAAGCCTGTGTCATAAAGCTTGCAAGATTTGTGACCGTCGATCGACCCGAGAAAAAGCCGTGCTGATTTGGTATCACAACGTTCTTGACGTAGGCAGCAAGAACTTTGTGCAGAGCTGACTCAAAGAGTTTTGAAGCGACACAAAGGAGTGAGATCGGGCGATAGGTAGAAACGGCTGACTTATCACCAGACTTAAATATTGGAAAAATTCGAGCGATCTTCCATGCACGAGGAAATTTACCTAAAAGTAAGCAGTTATTATAAATAGAAGTTAAGACAGGCACAAAAATGTTGCCGTAAGCCTTCATGAGGGCTGCTGGAATTCCATCTGCTCCACAGGAAAATGATGGTTTCATCCGTTGAAGGCTATCATTGACAATTTTTTCAGCAAACATAACTGCGTTAAAATTAGAGTTAATAAACGATAGGCGTTCGTCGTTGCCATCTGGCAGTTGAAAGACAGAATGAAAGTACTGAGCAAAACTGGTGGCAACATCCTCAACCTCTTTACCATTGGAATTAAGCAGGCTAACGTGTTCTTCAGATGCCTTAGAACGGCCGCGTACATACCTCCAGAATTCAGCCGGTTTCTGAGACGCAGCAGCCTCTAACGATTCTATATAGAGCTGGTGGTCACGCCGGTAGAGGATTTTACAAAGTGAGCGATATCGACTAAACTCCGCTTTCCACTTGTCAAGCCCAGAACGCTTGGCCTTTTTGTGGGCGCTGTCCTTAAGTTTAAGCGAACTTCGATGTTCTTTAGA
Source organism: Haemaphysalis longicornis (assembly GCF_048455015.1). Classification (NCBI taxonomy): domain Eukaryota; kingdom Metazoa; phylum Arthropoda; class Arachnida; order Ixodida; family Ixodidae; genus Haemaphysalis; species Haemaphysalis longicornis. The sequence goes on from NW_027526422.1 coordinate 151,642,912, forward strand.
AAACCAGTGGGGAAATTTGGAAGGAACAGGCTTATAACAAGGGATATATTTTTCCATGCCACTTCTGACGATTTCGGTAAAACGTCGAACCTGTTCGTCAACATCATTGACATCCAAAACACTAGACCATTCAGCAGATGAATAAAAGTGATACAGCCCAGCATAATCTCCACGCTTGAAAGCGTATCGCGGGACTGCACAATTGTCAACACCGCCAGAACGATGGTGGGTCGCGACCGAGACAGAGACAATAAGAGGGGGGTGAAACTTGTCGGGGTGTACAAGGGATATTTCGGAGGCACACACTTGTACGTTTTTTAAGTTTGAGAAGCACACATCTAGAACATTACCACAAGAGTTTTCTATGCGGCAAAACTGCTGCATGGAGGTGAACGATTGAAAATCTTATAGCATGCTGCATTTCTGCGCTGCATAATGGTTTTTGTGCTCAAAGGAAAGACTGTTCCAGCGAATACCTGGGGTGTTGAAGTCTCCAAGTTTAATGAGCTTATGGTTGGAGTGTGCATTTGAGACATTTTCTATGGATGTGAGTGTTCGATTAAATTCAGAAGGTAATACATCCGGGGATATATAGAATGCACCGATAAGTAGCTAATAATAATAATAATAATAATAATAATCAATAAATCAATCAATCAATCAATCAATCAATCAATCAATCAATCAATCAATCAATAAATCAATCAATCAATCAATCAATCAATCATGTTTATTTACGTGCCCAGGAACAGCCAGAGGCCTGAGTGCTGGCGCACGGGTAGTTACATGAAAACAAAATACAAGAAACATATAGCAAGAAACAAACAAGCGACAAGACACAAAAATTGAAGTAGTGAAAATGACAAATAAAGCACAGGCGGAGCCTGGGTACAGGTAAAAAATAAAAAAAAGAAGATGCCTATGTTGCTCTGCCTGTCGTAAAGGCCACACGACAGGCAGAGCAACAAAGTTTGACAGTAATACAACAAAAACAACGGAGTGTAGAGACAAATGATAATACGAACAAATGACAGTAAACAGCTTCAAAAATAAGCAACTATCAGTTGGATAGACACAACCGCAGAGAAACCGAATTCCAGAATAAAAAGAGCGACAGACATATCATAGGTGTTTAACATACTGTATTCAACAGCGCTGTACGGTAAATTGTAAAAGATTTCTGAAAGATGTCAAGGCATTCAAAGAAGCGGTTGTAATCAATCAATCAATCAATCAATCAATCAATCAATCAATCAATCAACCTTTATTTTCGGTGCCCAGGAACAACCCTAGGGTCTTGGTACTGGTACACCATACAAAAAAAAACACTACAATTAAGACAAGACAACACACAAAAACTATATGTATGACATAAAATATAAAGTAAAAATAGTTACAGAAATCTTAGAAAGCAAAAAAGGGAAAAAAAAGAACAGAAAGTCAAAAAAGAAAAGGCAGGCTTAGTGTTGCAAGCCATGCCACTCGGCCAGCGAAACGTTCAGTAGATGTGAAAAATAGGAACTATACAAGCAAATATTGAATCAACATGACATAGAGTATACGTATATAGCCAAGGTTTTCTAACAACATATTAGGGAGTTCCAAAAAAAAGGGGGAAAAGCTTCAGCATTACCAACACTGACACTAAAACGTACAAATATTCAAGCAACACAAAACAAGAAAAAGTGAAAAGCAAGCAAGAACAGTTTGCACATAATACATAGGGTACATAAATTTGGAAAGACATAAAGGACTTAAGCTACAACAGTTTTCAACTCATTAGAGAACAAAGTAAAGGAGCTCTGGAATATATCAAGCCGAACGGAATATTCATTATATGCACATTGTATTCGGCAGATGGACGAGCGTCGGCTATATAAAGCAACTGGTCGGAAAGCTGGAAATTTTCTGAAAAGTTTAGTTGGCAAATTGACATTGATAAGTGTAAGCAAATCGTCACACAAAATATTACCATGAAGAAGTTTATAGAGAAAGATAATATCAGCTCTCATTCGTCGACACCGAAGGGAAGGAATGCTTTTCAGAAGAGATATGATGCCGTTTGCGTCGTCTTGCACATGACGGAAGCGGTGCTTAAAGATAGAAAGGAACTTATTTTGAACCCTTTCGATACGGTCACTATTGGACTTGCAAGTTCCATTCCAGACAACAGACCCGTATTCAAGAAGAGGTAAGCAGAGAGCCGAATACAACTTTAAGAAAGGAAGCGGACCTTTAAACTCTCTAGATTACCTTCAAACAGCACCCAGACAACGAAGAGACCGACGGGTAATTTGTGCAATGTGGGAAGAGAAAGTCAGAGGAGAATCAAAAAGTGCTCCCAAGTCCCGAATTTCGGTCATCCTCGGCAGTGTGGTGCCTGCAATTCCATAAGGGTATTGCAGCTGTTGAGTTTTTCTACTATAGGAGACAACTTTAGTTTTTGAAGGGTTCAAAATAAGGTCGTTTTTGGTGCACCAACGATGGAATGACACAATATAAACCTGAAGAGAATTACAGTCCTGAACACTACGCACTTCTGTAAAGATTTTTATATCATCAGCGTACAACAAATAATAATAATAATAATCAATCAATCAATCAATCAATCAATCAATCAATCAATCAATCAATCAATCAATCAATCAATCAATCAATCAATCAATCAATCAACCTTTATTTTTGGTGCCCAGGAAAAACCCTAGGGTGTTGGTACTGGTACACCATATACAAGCATTCATAAAAACAAACTAAAATCAAGACAACACAACACATAAAACCAAATATATGAAAGAAACAATAAAGTAAAAATAGTTACAGAGATCCCAGAAAGCAAAACAGCAAAAAAAAGGAAGCCTAGTGTTAGAAGCCATGACACCCGGCCAGCAAAACGTTGAGGGCACGTGAAAAATTGAAAATACACAAGCAAATACTCAATGAACATGACGGAGATAGATTATACACATAAAACAAAGGTTTTGTAACAAGATCTTAGGAAGTTTCAAAATGGAAAAATGAAGTTCAGCGTTACAAGCACTGACACTTAAACCGACAGAAATTCAAGCAACACAAAATCAGGAAAAGTGAAAAACAAACAAGCAAGATGATGATTTGCATAGAATAAATACGGAACAGAAATACGTCACATAAATGACATAAAGGCACTTAACCTACAACAGTTTTCAATTCATTAGAGAACAAAGACAAAGAGCTCTGGAATATATCAAGACGATCGGAATATTCATTATATGCACATTGTATTCTGCAGATGCACGAGCGTCGTCTACTTAAAGCATCTGTTCTGAACGTTCGAAATCTTCGGAAAAGTTTGTTCGGCAAGTTGACATTGATAAGTGCAACCAAGTCATCACACAAAATATCACCACGAAGAAGTTTATAAAGAAAGATAATGTCAGCTCTCATCCGTCGACACCAAAGGGAAGGAATAATATTAATAATAATAATAATAATAATAATAATAATAATATTAATAATAATAATAATCAATCAATCAATCAATCAATCAATCAACCTTTATTTTTGGTGCCCAGGAAAAACCCTAGGGTCTTGGTACTGGTACACCATATACAAGCATTCATAAAAACAAACTAAAATCAAGACAACACAACACAGAAAACCATATATGTGAAAGAAACAATAAGGAAAAAATAGTTATAGTGATCCCAGAAAGCAAAACAGCAAAAAAAAAAGGAACCCTAATGTTAGAAGCCATTACACCCGGCCAGCAAAAACGTTGAAGGCACGTGAAAAATTGAAAATACACAAGCAAATACTCAATGAACATGACGGAGATAGATTATACACATAAAACAAAGGTTTTGTAACAAAATGTTAGGAAGTTTAAAATGGAAAAACGAAGTTCAGCGTTACAAGCACTGACGCTTAAACCGACAGAAATTCAAGCAACACAAAATCAGGAAAAGTGAAAAACAAACAAGCAAGATGATGATTTGCATAAAATAAATACGGAACAGAAATACGGCACATAAATGACATAAAGGCACTTAAGCTACAACAGTTTTGAATTCATTAGAAAACAAAGACAAAGAGCTCTGGAATATATCAAGACGATCGGAATATTCATTATATGCACATTGTATTCTGCAGATGGACGAGCGTCGTCTACTTAAAGCATCTGTTCTGAAAGTTCGAAATCTTCGGAAAAGTTTGTTCGGCAAGTTGACATTGATAAGTGCAACCAAGTCATGACACAAAATATCACCATGAAGAAGTTTATAAAGAAAGATAATGTCAGCTCTCATTCGTCGACACCAAAGGGAAGGAATACTTTTGAGACAAGACATGCTGCCGTTTGCGTCTTCTTGTACATAACGGAAACGGTGCCTAAAGATAGAAAGGAACTTATTTTGAACCCTTTCGATGCGGTCACTATTGGACTTGCAAGTTCCATTCCAAACAACAGAACCGTATTCGAGAAGAGGTAAGCAGAGAGCCGAATACAACTTTAAGAAAGGAAGAGGACTTTTAAACTCTCTAGAATACCTGCAAACAGCACCCAGACATCGAAGAGAGCGTCCGGTAATTTGTGTAACGTGGGAAGAGAAAGTCAGAGAAGAATCAAATAGTACTCCCAAGTCCCGAATTTCGGTCACCCTCGGCAGTGCAGTGCTTGCTATTTTATAGGAGTATTGCAGCTGTTGAGTTTTCCTACTATAGGAAACAACTTTAGTTTTTGAGGGGTTCAAAATTAAATCGTTTTTGGTGCACCAACGATGGAATGACACGATATCAGCCTGAAGAGAATTACAGTCCTGAACATTACGCACTTCTCTGGAGATTTTGATATCATCAGCATACAACAAAAAAGAAGAATTTTGAATGGCAGAAGCAACATCGTTAATGAAAATGGAAAAAAGAAGGGGGCCCAGAACGGAGCCCTGGGGTACACCACTGGTTGCTTTGTACCTAAATGATGTTTGACCATTAACACTTACATAGCAATATCGCTCCTGGAGATAGCCACGTATAAGACCCACTAAAGAAGCGTGAACATCTAACAGAATGAGCTTGGCAAGCAATAACGAGTGGTTGACTACATCAAAGGCCTTGCTCATGTCACAGTAGACCGCATCAAGCTGGCTTCTACCAACGACTGCTGGGACAGCCTGCTCCATGAAGCATGCGAGGTTTGTGGAAGTTGAGCGACCACCCATGAAGCCATGTTGATTAGGAATGAGGACGTGTTTAAGTGAGAAAGACAAGACCGTATGAAGAGATAACTCGAATATTTTAGAGGCAGAACAAAGAAGCGACACTGGCCTATAGTTCATGGGGTCGGTTTTTGGGCCTGACTTGAAAACGGTTTTTGGGCCTGACTTGAAATAATAATAATAATAATAATAATAATAATATTAATCAATCAATCAATCAATCAATCAATCAATCAATCGATCAATCAATCAATCAATCAATCAATCAATCAATCAATCAATCAATCAATCTCTTTATTATAGTGCCCAGGTACAGCCGTAGCCTTTGTGCTGGCGCACTTAAGAAAAAGACAGACGACGACACAAGTACATCCACACGTGAGAAGAACAACAAAATACAAGCGAAGAAAAAAACTATAATGAAGAATAAATGTCATTTAACAAAATCAATGATTTCGGCACACTAAAATTTGAACAATCGCGAAACGATAAAACACAGTGTCATAAAAATTTGACAATACAAACGGGCAGATATAGATATATATGAGTAGGAACAGTAACAAAGGCGAGCAACATAAACGAAAATAGGGCAATGAAAATAGAATTAAAACTGGTCGGAACCAAGTCGGGGAGAGACAGAAGTCAGAAGGTCGCACATATAAGACCGAAGGGGTGTATGAAACAGGTCAATATTATGGGAGTAGAGATTGTATGTTTCTTGAAGGCGGTACAATGTGCAGTGTCTATTGCATGTCTTACGGGTACGAAGTATAGGAGACTTACGGGTAAGTTTCGACGGTACTCTAAGATTTACATTTGCAAGTAACTCCGAACAAGAAATAATCCCGTGTACAAGTTTAAATAAAAAAATTAGGTCAGCATTGGTTCGTCTGGACTTCAAACTTTGGAGAGGATTAGAAGTAAAAAAGTCTGAACCATTGCCTCTGTGGCGGGAGAAACGATGTTGGTGGATAGATATGAACTTATTTTGCACTTTGTCAAGTATATTACTGTTCGACTGGCACGTGCCGTTCCAAACAACAGAGGCATATTCTAAAATAGGGCGGACAACAGACAAATAAAGCTTTAGTAGTGAGACAGGGTTGCTGAATTCTCTTGATATTCGACAGACAAACCCCAAGCGGCGAAGGGCACGCTTAGAAATAGAATCCACATGAGCAGAAAAGTTTAGCGTACTGTCAAATACCACTCCAAGGTCAGATATTTTACACACACGCGGTAGTGGCACACTTTTCACAACGTACGGATAAAGTATGGGGTTTGTTTTACGAGTGTAGGACATAACCTTCGTTTTAGTGCCACTAAGAGCAAGTTTGTTCGCGGAGCACCAGTTGCTAAAAGCATCCACATCAGATTGAAGAGCTATGCAATCTTCAGCGCTAGTAACTTCTTTAAATATTTTGATGTCATCAGCATATAACAGAAAACAAGAGTGATTTATAGAGGCTGAGACGTCATTAACAAACAAAGAAAACAAAAGAGGCCCCAGAACAGATCCCTGAGGCACACCACTGGAAGCATAGTAGGCAGCAGATTCTTTATCATTAACAGTGACAAAACATGACCTATTATTAAGATAGCTGCTGAGTAACTCCACGAAGCAAACGGGAATGTTATAAGTAGACATTTTATGCAGAAGCAAGGAATGGTCAACTACGTCAAACGCTTTGCTGAGGTCACAGTACACGGTATCGAGCTGACCCCGCCCATGCACAGCTTCCGAGGCAAAGGACATAAAAGACACAAGGTTTGTAGTAGTTGAACGGCCAGATAAAAAACCGTGTTGTTCTGGAAGAAGGATGTTTTTGACACTACTCGACAAAATTACGTGCAAAATTGATTCGAACACTTTGCTTGCCGAGCAGAGGATAGAAATTGGCCTGTAGTTTTCTACCTTTGTTTTCACACCAGACTTAAACACAGGAACAATACGCGCGACTTTCCAAAGGCGCGGAAAGGTAGATGATATTATACAGTTGTTAAATATAGAAGCGAGAATCGGAGCTAGTATGACCCCGTAAGCTTTTAGTAGTGCGGAGGGAATTCCATCCAGACCAGAGGAAAGAGATGGCTTTAGCTGTTTGAGTGCCTTGAGAACGTCTTCTTCGGATATAAGGGTGATACAGAAATTCGAAGAAGACAGTTCGCGGGCGCGGGAGAGGGTATTGGGTCCAAATACTGAACTGAAGTGCTCAGTAAATGCATCGGCAACAGAAGCGATATCATTTCCCTTTTCATCGAGAAGGCTGATGTGTTCTCGGCTCTTCGTGCCAGAGCGAAAACGGACGTACTGCCAGAAGCATCTGGAACTCCGCGTAGCATCATTTTCAACAGCAGAGATGTACAGTAACCGATCCCGCTTGTAGAGCACTTTGCACAAAGACCTGTACTAGACAAATTGCTGTTGCCATGACTCACTATTTGTCCGCCGTGCCTTCCGATGGGCACGCTTCTTATGTTTCAAGGCCACGCGGAGCTCACCTGAAAACCAAGCGGGGAATTTAGAGTTCCTGGGCCGCTTACGCGGGATGAATCTGCGCATACCTTCTTGCATAATAGAAGAAAATTGCTCGACTTGCTCGTCAACTTTTCCAGCGTTCAAAACCTCAGACCAGTCAAACTCCGACAGATAATTATAAAAACCTACGTAGTCCCCAGCGGCAAAGTTAAAGGCAGGACGGGCAGATGGACAGGAGCGAATGAACTGAGGGGAACACGGTAAAGAAAGATGCAAGGGGGGATAATACTTGTCAGGACACACAAGAGGAAAGTCGGACTTGGAAACACTGAGAGAATGAAGATTGGAAAAGCAAAGGTCAAGCGTGTTTCCGTTGCAGTTTTTTACACCATTTGTTTGCTGGAGGTCAGTAAAAGAAATGAAGTCGAGAAGGCAGGTGCCTTTCCGTATGGCATAGTGGTATTGATGCTGGACGGTACCATCCAACCAGTCGATACCAGGTGCGTTAAAATCGCCAGCGATACAGAAGTCATGACGGGGATTTGAGGTGACGACGTTTTCGATGGCCGAAATGCCTGACTCATACTCATGTGGATGAAGATTTGGAGAAAAGCAAAATGTAGAAAGTAATATATTCCGCTTACCTGGGCAGCATAATTCAACCCAGACCGATTCATCCACAGTTTCGATATCACTGCGCCTCAAGGAAGTAATAGAACGATCCACAGCTATGAGAACACCCCCACCAAAACGTTTACCTTTTGTACAGTCCCGGTCACTGCGGTAAACATTAAAATTTTCGGTAAAATAGTCCCCAGAGGCAATATCTGGTTCAAGCCAGGTTTCCGTAAGAATAATAATATGAAAATCGGATGAAGATACAGAATTAAAAAAACTCACTAGCCTTTGTCCGTAGGCCACGAACGTTTTGATAGAGAATGTTCAGGCGCATCCGGGTGGATTATTATTAGGTGTTTCAGACGTGTGGAGCATGGATTCATGAAGGGGGCCTAGAAAACGTTTAAAGAAGCACCCGTTCGGCCACAACGATGGGTCTTGCAAGCGTTCGAGGTACTCATCGGAGAACACGACATGAAACGACGCATAGTTGGTGAACCTTGTATTTAGACGTTTGCAGGTCACAGGAGGGACGTTCAAACTGGTAAGGTGGGAGGACAAGGCTTCACTAGTAGTCTCCGGTGACAGCCTAGAAACGAACATAGCGGGTGGCCGCCGAGATACGTCACGTGTCGGCTGTTGGTCAGCCGAGTGTGTTAATTTCGGTAAAACCACCGTGATTGATCCCGGGTCGGAAGTGCCATACGACGGTTGAAGGCGAGCTGGGCGTCCCTTCGGCTGTACCATCCCAGTGACCGGGGGACAAATGCAACTACACTACCCTGCACACCCCCGGCAGTGGCTGATGTCGGCGAGGGGGATGCGGCAGGGGCAGGCAGCTTCGAAGCCGCCGCAACCGCAGAGACTAGCGACTTCGATTCCGGGGAGCAGGGCTGGGTGCGCGGAGCAGCAGGCCGTCGAGCGAGTTCCCCACGCAGGCAGCGAATTTCCTCCCGGAGGGAGACAACAGCATCGGCCTGCCGAGCAAAGCCCTGCGTGCTCTCACGACGGACCTGTTCGTTTTCCTCGCGAAGCCGGGCCACTTGGTCGCTCAGAAAAGAGATTCCCTCCAGCGCCTCGGTGAGGAGGGCGTGGATAGAGGCAACTTCGGTCCGTAGGTCGACCGGTTGGGACGGCGGCGCGGGGGTCCAGGCGGCCGGCGACTGTCGGCGGGCGCAGGGTGAAGAATGCGTGCGGGACGGCGGGCCGGTGTCGTTGCTGGCCGACAAAGCTTCGGTAGGCTTAGGCGCCGCATCGGCGGTTTCGCACAAATTGCACCTAAATCGCCGAGCACCCGACTTCAAAAGCTGCAGCTCCTCGTCCGGCCACACAACGCACTTCGCGTGCACACGTTTTTGGCACGACGCACAGCGAAAGAACCTCTGTTTCCCGAAAAAAGCACAAGAGCATAGAACACAGAAGTCCTGACTGGGCGCCATCTTGCCCAAATAATAATAATATTTTTAAGGAAACATTCATAAACGAGCGACAACAGTGCTAATTATGAAGAAAAACTTGGGTGCATACCACCCAGGTATTGTTTTAAGATGGTCTCTATTGTTTTTTTAATTTAGCACACGACAACAAAAAAGTACCGCAACGTTTCAGCGTTCTATAACAATATTCCTGTTCCTACTCATTTTCATGTGGGCGAAGCGTCTTTTGCCAACTTACATACAAACTTATTCTTTCGAGGGAAGCTTAACATTCTGGGAAAATACTAGAAAACGCCTGGTTTCTTCACTATGACCTTCAAGCTCAGGGAAGGCCAAGCCAGGCGCTTTTGCGCTTGCATTGTGAAATTATTGCACTCGTTCTTTTGTTCCAATGACTTGGGTACGGAGAGGAGGGTAGAGAAAATAGTTAAGGCGAACTCGGCCAACGTCAAGCAAATGCCCTGCACACTTGCCCAGTGAAAGCGTCTAATCTCTCGTTCGTTCCAAGGGGAGGGGCGGAGAGAGAGGGATAGGGGAAACAGAACAGGCAAGCTCAGCCACGATCAACCCAGCGCCTCATGTGCCTACGCAGCGAAGGCCTTTATTCGCTCCTTCGTTTTTAAAACAGACTCAAAGGTATCTTCTGCAAATTTCTCCCGCAGAGCCATTCGGAAAACTCAGATGGGCTGACAACTGGATCGCTTTCATTGACAGCATGCTTCAAAGCGCTGCTCTGAGGGTCCCCCTACGGACCATGTGTGTTCCATTGAAAATCCGGTCCTGCGTTGTGGACACTAAAGTGCATGCACAAGTGGTGGACCAAGTGGGGGAAGCAGGTAAGTGCAAAACCCGGCGCCATGGTACAGGAAAAGTCACTCCTCGAAATGTTTTAGTGGAAGGCTATTGCTAAGAGTGGCTTCCCGGCTGGACATCGTATCCGTCATATATTTTAGCCCTCGTATATCTGAATGTGAATATTTTCGTATCCCTAATGTAACCCTCGGTCTACTCGAAACAATGCATTTCTTGGTGCACTCAGGTCTGCTCAAGTGGTTTGATTGAGAAAGCACGACGTAATTATCGATGATTCTTTTCTTACTACATCGCGTGTGCTTCATGCTGGTTGCGCGAAGATATCAGCTTACTGATTCTTAGATTGTGACAACAGGGAACTAACATCATTCGTGTAAAGAAGGAAGTAAAGTCGTCCTTGTAAGTAGCATCGTCAGCATATGGTCTGCAGAGAGGGGTTCTTGGAGCATGGTTATGCTAAAAATTAGCAGAGAAATAATGGTGCTTTGGACTGCGGCGCAACATGTTCATCGGAATGTGACTGAGCACTGTCAGTGAGGAGAGGGTTGCGGTGCGGTTGTCAGTAAATCTCACCTCTAAGTGACGTCAATACGGGGGCATGGCTTTGCGGCGCTTTTCAGTCCCCGAGTTCCCAATGAGCGCGTACACAGGACTGAATGACTCCCCCCATATTTCTTCGGGCAACGAGATTTTCGCAAATTTAACGCTGGATATCGATTTTACTGATTATCCCCCACAATTTCCACGTTACAGTTTCATACGTAACTGCGCAAATTGAAAAATTTAGAGTCCTAGTTAATGTTTCCCCTAAATAGTGATTGGAACTTGTTTTGTTGCGTCCACTACGGCTCCTGATCACTTCGCACAAAAAAACACTATTACTTCCGGTAGCGTATTGTTTTTCAAAACTTGTGTTTCCCAAAGATTACGGCAAGCCAACAGATTTTTTTAAAATAAGAACGGCCTGACATAGTGTTCGAAATAAGAATACCGCACTTTTAGTCGAAGCGTACTTTAACAGACAGGTAGAGTGAAATAACTTCAGCAAAACTATTGAGAATTGGTGACGAACGCTTCGAGGAACTTTTGAAGCTGCAGTAAGACGAGCCAGCTCAGATGTTTGTCACAATAGCGTGGCAGTTTCAACTGTGTACAGCATCGGAAAAAATCCTTCGCGTTTTTTTTTCCACTTGTGGCATGAACTGCTAAGGTGAGCTCCGGTCGTCCAGTTCTAGTCCCTTCCATCGTCCCAAGCAGGGTGAAGGTCTATCGCTTTGTTATTATACGCGGACACGAGCTGGTTGGTTTCAGTAGGCTTACTAAGTATTTAAAGTCTCCGATTATGTAACGACAGCACCGAGTCTCTGTACCGACTGCCCGTTTTTGGCGCCTACATATTTGCGCCAGAGCATGCATTAGTCAATCTGTATAGTGTCGTCGTAAGCGGGTAAGTTGTAATCCACTACTGGTGACGCCAATTGCTGAGGTATGGCAGGAATGTTTCCAGTGAAACAAAATTAAAGCGAGGTATGACCGGCCCACTCTTTCGCATACAGAAAATTTGTGTCTTCCTCGCCCTTTGACAACACGTATATTATCAATTATTCGGCGTGCTTGTTAACGCTTTGAGGACAACTGAGGCATCGGATGACCCAAACTTTAAATACGAGGTGGCCTTGACAAAATCTTGCGCTGGTGTAATTATAGCCTAAATTCACTTTGTTGTTTAGCGTGCTTTCACTTGTACTCATGTTTTTCCGCTCTTCTCCTTTGTATAGGTGTCGACGTGTTCTACGACACTTATCTCAACATGATTCGTGCTGGTGGCGTTGCCATTCGTGGCCTCACTCCTGGCGTTGCCCCGAGGAGACCATTGCAGCATGTTCCGTCACTATTGGAGTACCAGTTTGTACCTTACATCGACGACGAGCTTGCTAGCCACCACCGAGAAATGCGCGTACGCGAATACATGCACGCCTGTTTCCATACCGCCAAGCTGGTGCTTACTTCATACGGGAACTGCGACGATGCGCCCTTTCCGCAGCAATGTTTACTAGAAGCACCCAAGGAGGTCCTGAGCGCAAACTCTCGAAGCCAACAAAGAGATCATGTTTTGCTCCGAGTTCTCAATGCTCTGCTAGAGAATGGAGAAGGCGCGCAGTCCCCTCTTGCGCCGTCCGCAAAGGCGGCGTTTGCTTCTCAAACACGAGATTTGCAAAGAGATCTTCTGAACGTGGCATTACTTCAAGGGGATACTTTAAAAGTGATTGTAGATGTTGTGTTGGAGAACGTAAACATGACCAAGATTCAGGTTTTCGAGTTGGTTACCCAAGAAACACAATTGCCACTGGCAGGCAAGCTCCTTCCACTGCTCACCGTTCAAGACAATACGCGTAAAATTCAATACACTCTTGCTCAAATGTCACCGAGCACTATAGATGCTGAGGGGCTACCAGAAACTGTCACAAAACTTATCTGGGATGGATGCGCTTCAAATCTTACCTGTCTTTGCGAAGCGGATCTCATTGTGGCCCATGATCTCGCCACAGATTTAGATAACATTGAATATTTATCGAAAAATATCTCTACTGCCTCCAAACATCACTGTTTTGTCCTTTTGGCTTATCGCACAGCATTGTCACCAGCTGAGAGGCTGTTGTCAAAGTTAGGCAACGTTTTTCCGCGAGTTCACGTTACCGCCAACATTGAGGCTATGTTTGAGGCCAGCGGTTTCAGGTTAGTAGCCCTCAAGTCTAACAACCTGTCTGCCCTGGCCCTCCTGAGGAAGCGTACGGATATCTCAGTCACTAAGTCGGAAGTAATCACCATACCCCGGTCGGGATTCGGCTGGGTTGAAGAACTGACGGAGAAGGTTCGTGGGTTCGAAAGCCGACCTGTCGGGGAGAACATATACCTCCTGAATGACGGATTCGGACCTAGCGGCATCGTAGGCTTCACCAAGTGTCTCCGCCTGGAAATCGCTGGCAGTTACATCAGGTAAAAAGCGGTGCTTTTCTGCTAAATTCCAAGTGGGAACCTGAACGCGCCTGTTTGTTATACGCTGAATAAAGCCTGTTAAGGATTTTTTTTTGGCGGGGAAGGGGGGGGGGGGGGGGCTCAGTGACGACGTCAATATTTGTGAGCAGTAAGAATGCGCTCCGTCCCCAATTACACCCCTGTTGTATTTAACCGCCAGACAAAAACTTGAAAACCGATCCTCTTAGATTGGTTTTAATTAATCTAAAGCAACAGTTATTATGACAGCATTTTTGTAATAGCGAGGTCCACAACTGTGCATAGGAAGGCCTAATTCAGACTAGTCGCGCCGGTCAAACTGTGCTCCGCGGTGATACACGTACTATGCTTGAAGAAACGTTACACCGACACGTTCCGAACTTTACATCTAGGACTAACAACAGTTGGGCATGAGCAAAAAAAAAAAAAAAAAAAAACTAGTAAAAAAGTTTACTCTTCAGTTGCCTTTTGTTTCTCTCTTTTATAGCGTTACCTTTCGGGCCCCGCATGCTGTGCACAGATATAATGCGTTGAAACGACTGCCGGCGCATTCAACAGATCAAAAAATGCCTTAAGTTAGATGTTGCTTTGTATTGTAGAATATTTTGTGAGAAAAGTATTTGGTTGTTTTTATTAGGGGTGTATCCTTTTATGATATATTCTTGACCCGAACATGCAGGCCCTATAGAAGTTGCACGACAACGAAAGTTTGCTTCTGATCACTTGTGTCGGTAACACCGCTCGTAAAATTTCTGAGCTAGATTGCATCTAATGCATTGAGATCGATGTTCAACGTCGTCCTTTACAGGTGCCTATGCGATGCAAGCCAGATGATGTCGACCATTACAGCAGAATTTAGCCCTGGCAACCCAAAATACACTGAACTCCTGGAAAAAGACTTGGTGATGAACATCTACAAGGACGGGAAGTGGGGGTCTTACAGGCATGTGGCTGAGCCGTTTGGTGAGTTTGCCCGCTGTATATCGCAGCTTGTTTCTGACCGCACGCATAGATGTTTGAGAGGAATGTCACAGCTCTTCAGATCTTTATGGGCAGATGTGCGGCCTGCTGCAGCTGACGATTGAAAAAAGGAATACGTCAAAAATAAATGCAATAGATTCGAGCACACGACACGATTGCATTTGAGCATATTCGGCTGAGTATGAATTGTGTACTGCAATATTTCAGCTTACTGTAAAAAATGTGCTAAGTGCACCCCAATATTTTGCATCCGAAGTGCAACTTTTGTAGTTCTTGTTATTAAATGAATATTCAATTAGATAGTTTGCTGCTGGATATCTTACAGTTTAAATTATCCAGCCGCAACGCAAATATACAGGCGTGTGTTCACTGCTACACATACTGCAGCAGCGGGAGTTCAATATTAAAAAACTCCCACCTCCCCTCGCGGGAACCCCTGTGTAGATGCGACGCATAGGCGGAGCGGCGAAGAGACCGCGTTTAATAGCGCGCATAACGTTGAGGGGACTGCGTAAGCCGGTCCCACTCGATGACGACGTTGGCGTACTTGTAAAGCGGCGTGGACTCTAGGTGTTTGAACAAAGCGTGGATGTTGCTTCGCCGGAGAACGGCACACCGGTTATATGCGCAGCGCGCCCGAAGGAGAGGAAACCGCGGAAGAGAGAGTACTGCACATGCGCCGGCCCCCAACGCGTCTGCCGCGGCTATGACGCAACACAATTCAACACAATCCACTTTAATCCAATCTAATCCAATCCAATCCAAGCCAATCCAATCGAATCCAATCCAATGCCCCTCGCCAGAGAGTGTTCGCTATCGGAGAGGAGAGGGGTGAGCGGCGGAGAGCGCAGCTGGCGCGGGGAGGAGAATGGGGGAGGGGTGGACAACGCCGACGACGACGACGACGACGCCGGAGGGACAAGGCGAGTGAGTGAGATGCTCTGCATCTAAAAATAGAATTGCCTGGTATTTGCAAAAGTCGTATTTCAAATGCATGTTCTTGTTTTTCCACTATTTACGTAAATTGAAGACCAAAAGACAACGCATAAGTAAACTTGAATACTCACAGCGCAAACGACACGAGCACGATGAAAGAAGATGAGACAATGCGCAAACTTGACACTAACTTTATTAGAAGAAACGCGTTTCTTATACACGAAATAATCACATCTCCTTGCACAGTCTGCCACACGACACTACTGGGGAACGTTCTCAGGCTGATCATTGATTACACAGCAACACCTTGGCTTAAAAAATACACTTCTTTTTCGGTGAGCGTGAGGTAGGGCTTGCTTGTGCAAGGCGATGTGAATATTTGGTGTATAAAAAACGCGTTTCTTTCTAATAAAGTTAGTTGCAAGTTTGCGCATTGTCTCGTAGTCTTCTTTCTTCGTCCTCGTGTCGTTTACGCTTTGAGTATTTAAGTATGATATACCAACTCGCCCAAACCTTCACTTTGTTAAGCATCAGTAAAGAGCCAGTTATGTTTCCCCGAATATTCAAATTTGAAGCTTCCTTGAAATGTTCCGATGGGATAAAAATAGGTCAACAGTAGCGTTTCTTCCTAATAAAGTTAGTTGCAAGTTTGCGCATTGTCTCGTAGTCTTCTTTCTTCGTCCTCGTGTCGTTTGCGCTTTGAGTATTCAAGTATGATATACCAACTCGCCCAAACCTTCACTTTGTTAAGCATCAGTAAAGAGCCAGTTATGTTTCCACAAATATTCAAATTCGAAGCTTCCTTGAAATATCCCGATCGGATAAAAATAGGTCAACAAAAGCGTTTCTTCCTAATAAAGTTAGTTGCAAGTTTGCGCATTGTCTCGTAGTCTTCTTTCTTCGTCCTCGTGTCGTTTGCGCTTTGAGTATTCAAGTATGATATACCAACTCGCCCAAACCTTCACCTCGTTAAGCATCAGTAAAGAGCCAGTTGTTTCCACAAATATTGAAATTCGAAGCTTCCTTGAAATATTCCGATCGGATAAAAACAAGTCAACAAAAATGAAAGTATAGATGACCGCCCGAACTAACAACTGAGTTAATTGAGAAACATAACCCCCAACCGAGCGAAAACTGTTCATGGCCAATACTGAATTCAAACTAATATCGCGCCGACTTGACTTTGGCCGCAAATATTCCAAAACGCCACAAAAACCACGCAGGTAAAAAGCAAGAAATATATGCTGATATTACTTGCACAGAAAATAGAATTTCGTGTTCATAATACCCAAATATATTACGCTGATGCAACGATGCCGTTTCGTGGTTGTAATGTATAACGTCCCCAAAGAGTTGCGCCAAACCTGGGGTTTCACTTCTTGCAACAGCAATCGAATTTTCAAATTTGGTTGTGCAGCTACACTTAAGACAACAATAGATACGAATATGGAAACCGTCTGAAGGTTCACGAAAAGCATTGTGTTTCCTGGTCCTGTCACATACATGTCATCCTGTTGGACCGAAGTACACCTTACCGCACGCAATCGTAATCTCGTTCACCAGCGCAGTTGTGCAGTAAGCATATTGAGCGAAGTGGCGGTTTGTGCAAATGTGTTCCTGGTTACTGCAACCGGCATGGTGCGAACACAAGCCGGATGCCTTCTGGGGCTGATAACAGAGTGTCCACGACATGTCATTTCTCCACTTTTTGATATTGTGTGACCCATTCGCAGCTACACCTGCACTTTTTCATTGGTATTATCTATAACTGTTCTTGATGCCGTTTCCGAATTGCCAGAACGCAGGCGGAACAAGGCATGCACACGTCCGGCCAATCGCTTTCACATCCTGAGTGTGCCAATTTGGTCGAGAGGATGGGCACTATGAGGTTCAGCCAGCAGCTAGAGGATAAATCTTTGCTTTCTAACCACGTACAGACTGCATTAGAGACAAACATTGGTGTCCATGTTAATATATACACGATATTCCGCCTGCAGCGACGCACATGCCAAAAGGAACCCTGCATTCTAGTTTCTGTACAACTCAGAAAGGTTGCGGCTATGTGCTAGAGGCACTTCAGTGTGGGTAACCAGGACGAACATATTGCAAATTTACCGGGCATTCATTCACAACAAATGCTTTTTTTTCAATGCGGCCTCAACGACCGCAGAAATTCAATAATTGCCTAGGACTTCCACAAAGCACGGCTGACTCTTTTACCCTTTCGAATCTTGGAATGGCTGAACTCGTCAGCCGTGCCGCGTCAGTTCGATTTCGTGCAGGACCGGCGCAGATGACGTGGCGATCTAAAGGAGACCAACAACCGCCATGTGACAGACGCAGCACGCCTTATATGGTTTCACGGTACAACCGGTTAAAATGAAATGGAGATGTCATTGGGAGATGTCATTCACGGGCCATCTCCACAAATGTGACACCTGGGGAGGGGCGAATCATGCCATATAGGAGTATTCATGGTGCCTTGGCGTTTTTGCCAACGGAGATGAAACCGCTGGCGGGCAGTAGTATAGTGCTGTGCTTTAAAGGAGCCATGAAGAGAAAATACAACTTAGTTTAATTTGAAAGAACTAGGATTCAGTATCTCACTCAGCTCCATTACAGCCGCAAAAGGTGTTTTTAACGAAAAAAAGCAAGAAGTATTTACAAACTTTCAAACTATGCGCTACACTGACGTGTTATGAGCAAGAAATACGTCACATGGGCCAACAATAAAACAATATTTTCAGTGCGTTAACTGCACGTTAGCATTCAAGTGATGCGGTCAAATGGAACTAGAGGCCCCACTACAGACGTCCAGTCATGTGTCGTCGCGACAGGTCAGTTAGGCGGCCGCCAATCTCATAAACAAGGTTCTGTGGCGTCATAGAAAAGTTGCGGGAAATTGGCTAGTGGGTCGCGACTGCTTCACATGTTTTCTTTAATATCTCTTTTATTTGTTCGAAGATTGCGATGATATTGGTATCATTGCTATCAGGTCTAAGCAGTTTTTCTAATAAACACAACTTTTATTTTGTCTTCATGGCTCCTTTAAAGGTCTCTCGCCTTTTAGGCACGAAGCTCTCTAGCGTGCGGCGTAAACGAGTGTCCCGGTGTTTTTTAGTACGTGTCAATTTCTAGCGTGAGACGAAAACAAGCTTCCCGTTGTTTTACTACCGGGACTACATAAGACGACGATTACGACGGCAGGAGACGCCAGCAGCCCGATCCCCTAAGGGGCTAGCCCCTAAAAGGTACCAAATAGCAGGGCACAGCCATATTACCAATCGCGCCCTAGTTCACTTAACCATGGCATGGCCAACACGAAGAAGTGTCCTCGACAGCTCGACAGACGTCCTGGGAGTTCTTGCTTATTAGCGCAAGTTGCACAACTGTGGCTCAAGCAATGCCAAATTGTCCCGGTGTGTGCATTTAATCCGACGTACCTTTCGCCGAATGGTTGGCATCTCATATCATATTGCCGCTCTCTCGTTCCTGCGTGTCGGGTTTGAAGGGCAACATACACCGAAATGTGGTTGCCCAAAACTCAACACTAGATTGATGTCCTGTACTGAAATATTTTGAGGCCCACCACCGGGTTCCCCGCTGAGTGCATGGCACAGAGCCTACTGGTATGCTGGCCTGCACGTGCTTCCAGCTCTAGCTAAGCACGTACTAAATTGAGTAAGCGATTTATTTTGGATAGGTAATTTCAGAATGTTTGAGACAAACGTTAGATTCTGTCATCTTGTACATTGTCTCCGTTACTCCTTAAATACTGGTTGTTGACATATTTGGGTCACAGTGAGTGCAAAAATTGGCAACGTTTATTCAATCGGTACTCGCTTAATGGACTTTCTAGCTCTGAATACCGGAGGTGCCATGGATTATGAATCCTTTATAATATAGTACCGCCCAATGCTATGCCATGCCAGTCCGCAACCATTCGATGACTCCCTCATCATCGGGGCGTACCACAGTCCTGAGATGCTCTCATAATACAGTCACATCCGGCACCTCGGAAGAGAAAGTGAAAAGGTCAGCTTCAAAATTGTGGCGCCTGGTTCATAGCCACACACGCTTGCGTTGATGGTCCGATTCTCTTTGGCGCCGAACACGGGAGACGTTGCACCCGCGGGTAAAACACACCACCACACAAAAACATGCCATGCGCAGTTGCTATTTCAACTCCATACTTAATCGCACGGACCTCAATTTTTGCGGCATTTACAATGGCATCCCTCTAGCACGTAACATTGCGGTAGACAGCATAAACACCAAAGGTTATTCCGTCTCCCTTCTTAAGGCACAGTGCCGGCAACGTTCGGGGCTTATTGCAGCACCGTGATTGCACTCTACGGCGTTACCCATTAGGCCTATATTAAAATCGATCGTGCAGTAACATACCATCGGCTTCCACCATCCCTTAACCACCTGCACATGGCGAGAATATTGGCCAAAAGTGGCAAAAGCGCGCCTATGAAGAGGGGAGGACGCCTGCTACTTTTTGAAGTCCTCAGGTTAAAGGCCACCCACCGATAAATGCCCACCCAACCCAGACCAGCAAAAACGGCGCCGCCCACAGGGCCTCCCCATAGACATTAAAGGTGCAGTTCATATCAATGTGCACACCCTACCATTTATTTATTTATTTACAAATACTGCATGCAGCACTCCTGCCCTAGCAGGAGAGGGATTATTGTAGTTGTCTTAGTAGCGATTTCTTAAACAGTTAGCATTATACACTGAGCAGTACATTTAAGTACCGCGCTCAATTCTTCACCTCTGCGAGGGAAATATGACATTTGAAACGCTTACTTCGGCTTAAGCTGGGGCGTACAACTTTAGAGTGATTTTATATGGTCGATCTGAGTGTCGCGGGAAGTAAATACATATCTTACATCAACCAATGTTACTGGGACGCACAAGTAAAAAAAATTTAGCCTCGCAACATGTCGACGAAGGTGAAGTGGTTCCACTTCCACCTGCTCCAAGATGTTTGTAACCGATGACGGGATCGGTAGCCATACTTTATAAACCTAGCCGCCAATCTTTGTATCCGCTCAACCCGGGCAATCTCTTGACATAGAAAGGGTCCCACACAATGGAGGCGTACTGGAGGACTGGTCTGATCAGAGTGCAATAGGCTTCAAGTTTTTCCTTTTTTGATGACGTTCTTAATTTGTGTCTCAAAAAGCATAGCTTCCTGAACACTTTATTGCAGATATTTTTGATGTGGGCATCCCATTTAAGATTGTTACGAATCTTCAACATTCTAAATGATTTGTTTACAATTTTGTACACATACGGTAGAGGATTTCGCTTTACTATTATTATCATGCATACTGTTTTAGTGAAATTGATCCGCATGTTTCTCTGATCGCACCGGTCCGCAAGTTTACAAATGCTTTCATTTAAGACCATCTGGCTTGAGATATCATTAATAACTGGATAAACTACACACTCATCAGCGAACAGTTTCAGAGTAACGGTATCAGCAATACCAGCAGCAACGTCATTTATAATATCAAAAATAATAAAGGTCCGAGCACAGATCGTTGACACACTCCGCACATGACAGTGATATGGTTAGATCGAACAGATTTACTTTCAACATTCTGAGTACGATTGAGTAAATATGCTTCAATCCAATACACCAGCCTATCTGGAAGCCCAAATTCTTTTAATTTGACGATAAGCAACTTTTGTGGCACATGGTCAACTTTTGATAGGTCCAAGCTTTTGATAGGTCCAAGAACACGGCATCAAATAGAAGGTGGGTATCTACAGCAGATGTGAAGTTATGAATTACAGACACCAGTTGAGTTATAGCAGAAACATTCTTCCGAGATCCGTGCTGATACTGAACAAAAACATTTTTTGACTCGATGTCCTGGAATATGTGGCTGGCTGCTATATGTTCGAATATTTTTCAACATCTACCTATTAGTGCGGTTCGTCTGTAATTAGCAAGATCTAATATATCACCGGATTTGAATACTGGTACAACCTTGGCTGTTAGCCAGTTGCTGGCTGGCATGCACTGAAGAAGAAAGGTGTTAAAGAGTACATAGAGGTACCGGGAAACTAGTTCGGAGTACCGTTGCCGGAATAGCGTGGGTATAATATCAGTCCCACTTGATTTTCTAACATTTATTTTTATTAGCAAGGAAAATATGCCTTTCTGGCTTATAGTAATGTCTTCCATCGGTGATGTACTTAAACAAAAAGTGGGTATCGTTTCTTGTGAGCTGTGTAAATCGGGATCCGTAAAGGAAGTTCGAAAACATTTGTTTAACGCATTCGAGATACCTTGAATATTATTAGTCACAATATCATCAGTTCTTAGTTGATCTATGGTATGTTTACAATTAGAAAGAAAGAAACTTTTCAGGGGATTCTTTCAAGAAAGGAGGAAGTGTATGGTCAAAAAATGTTGGGCGTGCGTTTTGTATATAAACGTCAGTTCTTCCATTAAACAGCGTTGTTCAAGGTAATTTTGATTACGAGTTGATCGTTTTCGCTTCCGACTAATGCGCCGTTTTAAATTAACAATTTCTCGCTTAACCCATGGGTTCTGATGTTGTCTTTTCTTTCGGCGGGTTGGTATATATTCAGTTATGCAGTGCGTGACGATCTTTTTAAACTTATACCACAGTAATCGCACGTCCCTGCCGCGTGCAAAGACTGGCAAAGAAAAATGCAGGTCATGAATAATCGACTCGTCCTTAGCCCTAAAAAAATCCCGATACGGGGCCACTTCTTCTTTATGTACGTTTTAAAGCAAAGGTTTTTACTTCTACCCCCCAAGGGTTCTTTCGCAACTGTCCGTGTCACCAGAAAACTTCAGCAAACAAATAAAAGAATTTACCGGCACCGCCGGGAATTAAACCTGGAACTAACAGACTAACATAGTGAGAGCCCGTTGTCTTACCGATTTAGCTACGAGCCCACACGAAGACAGTGAAGACAGGTGGTGTACTCACCAAGCACATCTACGGGTTTACCCCCTGCGCTCTCACTGAATGCCACGTGGCGACCACTCACGCCCGTCTAGCGGCACTGTGCGCACCTTGCTCATGTGCTAAGAGTTACAAAAATTAAAGGAAGCGCACACAAATGCATGGCATCTCACTTCTAGTACGCCAATGTGCTAAAGCCTGTGGCCTCCAGTATTCACGTAAAAAATCAGAGCTCCTTGTCCTCCGCCCTTACGCCAAACCAAGGAATGCATTCAAATACTCCCTGATGGCCAGACAATCACTCAAAGCCCCACCATCAAGATCCTGGGCCTACATCTCGAGGCTAACACCAAGAGTGACACCCCTTGCAGCGCCCCAAAAACAGCAGTAATCAAATCATACACATGATCAGGCGAGTTGCCACCAAGAAGCGAGGCCTAAAGGAATCCGGTACCTTTCGATTAATTGAAGCTTTTTCCTCTCGAGAGTCACTTACGTACACCCGTCTTCTTCTTGACAAGGAAGACATAGAGGTGCTTTATATAATGATTAGAAAGGCGGTCGAGCAGGCCATTGGTCTTCTCATGAGTGCGTCCACGCAGAGGCTGCTTAGCACGGGGCTCCACAACACGGTGGAAGAGCTGATAGAAGGCCATCTTTCTAACCAGAAGGTCCGACTCAGAACTGCGGTGTGTAACCGCATGCTTCGCCAGATTGGCTGGACAGCCCAGAATGTCACTTCGCTTGACGTATTCACAGACTCTTGGAGACTAAAACTAAAAATGCCCCCTTTGCTTAGAAATATGAACCCCTCACATGACGAGGGTCACCAAAAAGCACGGGCTCAAGCGCTAAACGCCACCCTCGGTAGGTATCATGCAGTTATCTACACAGACGCCTCTAAACATCGAGGGCAGCAATACGCCATCCTCGTGGCTACCTCCAGTACCAACCTCCTTGCGTGTACCTCGCTTAGGACCCAATAAATGACGGCAGCAGAAGAGGCAGCCATCACCTTGGCTCTCACTCAACCAGGGGTTCGGAGGGTAGTCAGCGATTCCCAGCAAGTCTACTGGAATTGCCAGTCGGGTTGGGTGTCCCGACCTGCACTGCGCGTGCTTTTTTAAAAGCACTCCCCAAACGGTTCCATTCAGCTCATCTGGACACCCCCTCACGTTTCAATGGAGGGTAACAAATACGCCCACCCAACAAGCCTGCGCTTCTTCCCAGAGCCTATGCGTCTTCACTTAATGTATCGGAATCTCTACGACGCCGAATGTAAATTTTGCTCAGAAGTAGGAACACTCCGCCCCGTAATCGGGGTGTACTACTTTATCCCTGAGCACCCTCCTCTCTTTCCGTCAACTACCCAACAAGAGCAATGGGAGATGCGGCTGTCCAAGCACTCTCTATCTACCCAGCTTCAGCGGGTGGACAGAACACAGGCCGCGCGGACTGCATATAGGCCCCACAGAAGAAGGAATCACTTCCCAGGGCTGCACTCTGGGCCGTTCAGAAATCTGAATAGAAGCATTTATTCTTCGTCCTCCTCCTTCTCTGCCGCAAATCTCGTCGCCTCCATCCGCAGCGCAGAGACGGAGAAGTCAGATCGTCTAAAACTGGGTTGGATCTTACTTTAATTTTATAAAAAATGTTTCCACTGTTGTGCTTCACCAATGCAACTCAACCAAACACCATTCATGCATCATGCATTGATTTAACCTTGGCAAGAATATCTCTTTGAAATAATAAATGGCGTGGTTAAGTGCATTTCACTTCTCTGTGGTTTTACTATTTGTAGAGCGATGTGAGTGAATTTAAGTGACGTCGCATGTGTAATCGATTTGGGTGCCGTTTACAGCTTTGCTTTCCAACCACATTCACGGGGTGGATTGGGGCGATTTTTTTATGTTACGTGAACGTATTTGTGGTCGGCAACGCCGCTTGTAGTCTCTACGAAGCAATTGTCATGAAACTCTTTGATAAACACCAAGTCGAGTATCGATTGTGTGTTGTCAGCAACACGTGTAGGTGTCATGACTAGCTGTTTCAAACTATGGAATGAAAGAGTTTCGAAAAGAATTTCCGTGCCCGCGGTATCCGGTGACGCAGATATGGATAGTGTATTACAGTCTATTGTCGGAGGTTGAAATCTCTTCTCAGAATAAATTTTTGCCCGTCCCTCAGCATGCACTCAAGATAGCCACAGAGCAATTCCATGTACTGGACAGGGATTTTTGGTGGCCTGTACACGACACCAAACAAACAAAAAATACTGTGGTAGTTAAGCCGACAAAAGAGACAACTGATCTAGGTTTACTGGCTGATTTCTTACCAATTCAGTGTATTCTTTCTACAGTAGTACCGGTTATGTTCACTTTTTTTTAAACACTTCGTGAAGAATTCTTCGTTTTAACGACCCGGTGTTTCGGCCACCCATTTCAGAGATGTGAAAAATTACAAGATTACGTCTACGGCTTCTGTCTTCCAATTCAATCAGTTTAGTTTCTATTCAGCAACAACCTTGTTCAGAGAAGCAATCTGTCTTTAGTTGAACAGTTTCTTTTGTGTGCTGCGTTAAGGTTTTGAGTGCACTATCCAATTCGAAGAACCGAACGTTGATTTACGTTTAGAACTGTGACATGGATGTTGAAATCTTATCAATTGATGATTGCAAACTTGTTTTCACGTTATTCAAAAGGTCCCCTTCACCCCGAGTAGGCTGAGTGGCGCTGGCTACCACCCCCCCCCCCCGCGAAGAAAACAAAAATACCTTAACATAAATACCCTAGAAAGTGGAGGGGAAAATAGCCCCGCCGGTAGCGTAGTGGTCATCGCACCAGACCGGTATTCTGGAGGCCATGGTTCGGATCCCACCTTGCGGGCATTTTTCTCCACTTCTTTTCTTTCTTTCCAAATTCTTTATCTGTTTCAATTACCTATCCCATCCTCCCCTTTGCTTTCCGAGGTTTTCTTGACTGCCAACCCTTATTTTTGTCTTATTTCAGCGAGCCCCCCATTTCGTTTTCTAATTCGCTACATGCATAGTGAGGGCCTCTGTTCTGGCAGTCTTGGTGCCATATGGAGATTAAGAGGGTTCAACGCTGGTCGACCACTCTCGGAATGTCGTAGACACTCGAGTCACGGCCCGGGGGTTAAAACGAAGGTCCCCTTTACCCCGAGTAGTCTGAGTGGCGCTGGCTATCACCCCCAAGCGAAGGAAACAAAAATACCTTAAAATAAATACTCCAGAAAGTGGAGGGGAAAATAACCCCGCTGGCAGCGTAGTGGTCATCGCACCAAACGCGTATTCTGGAGGTCGTGGGTTCGGATTCCACCCGCCGGGCATTTTTTCCCACTTTCTTTCAAAAAATATATCTGACCTACAACAGCTTCCCCTTTGCTTTCCGAGGTTTTCTTGACTACCTACCCTTATTTTCTGTCTTCATTTCAACGAGTCCCTTACTTACCATTCTAACTTATTAGGGTATGTGCCGTGCGGACGCATCAGCCAATCAGCCATGTCGACAATTAGTGGATAATGTAGATAAATTGCTTGAACCATCTACGTGCCACTCAGCTATCTTTGTTACAAGTGGTAAAGGTCAAGGGTTTCGAATACACCGTGAAGCCTTGCAACCGGACGCTGTCCGAGATGTCCCACGAGCCAAGCTGGTCTTCCGCTGCGGCGTCGGGTGCAACCGTTATCTGGTCGGGCACGTTGCGACGGCGGGACCACGCCATGTTCAGCGACCTTGATGACAGTGATGTCGAAGACTGGCTGTCATCCTACGAACGCGTGAGTACGCACAATCAGTGAGACGATAGAGACAAGTTGTTTCATATCGGCTTCTATCGTACCGAGCTCGCCAATCCGTGGTATGGCAATATTGCACCGGGCATTACTACCTGGTCTGAGTTCCGCACTCGGTTTGCTGGAGCGTTTGGCAGCCCTGGTGTACGCAAGCTCCGGGCCGAGCAACGATTGCGTGTGTGAGGCCAGCAAGCTGGTGAGACGTTTACCAGTTATATTGAAGACGTGAGTGACTTGTGTAAGCGCATCGACTCTTTGATGACGGAAGCCGACAAGGTCAAGCACATACTAAAATGAGTGGACGATGACCCCTTCCATATGCTTCTGGCCAAGGACCCCCATACGATTTCTGGCCTGAATTTGTGCCAGAGCTTTGACGAGTTGAGAAGACAGCGGGCGCTCACCAGACAAGCTTGCACTCAGGTCGAGGATCTGTCGAGTTTGGCTGCCACCTATGTAGACGACCCGGCGCTGTTCGGCCGAATAAAAGCTTTCATTCGGGAAGAAGTTGCCCGCCAAGTCTCCCTTCTTCTACGCTGGCCGGAGCCGTCATCTACTGTGGACCCAGTGCTCAGGAGCGTTATACGGGAAGAGGTAGCTGAGGCAACTCCTCAGCATCATGCGCCGGTTGCTGCACCCGTCCCGTACGCCACAGCCGTGAGGACGCCGTCTCTGCAACTTGCTCCATTGCTGCACCGGGCAATGCCGCAGCAGCCAGCACCTTCACCTCGGCCTGTCGTACCCGCTCAGCCGCCACACCCTCTGACTACTGTGCGCAGAAGACGCCCTCCGTTTAGTGTGAGTAGCCCTTACCCTTTCGGATCATGGCGTGCGCACGGCAAGTGACCAATATGTCTCGCCTGAAGAATTCGTGTACACGTAGCCCACTATTTCCGCCGTCTCATGCCGCTCTGGGAGCACGATCAACAAGCTCCTTGTTACAATCGTGCCTATGCCCCGTCGTATATGCCGCTAACTACGTACCAAGTCCCATCTCAGCCGAAATGTATATATATAGCTCGTCGATATCCGACCGTCCTTCCACCTTCAAGGGCCGCCGCTCACCTTCACCTCGTCGTCGCTCGGGTTCGCCTATGCGGCGCCGCCCTACCAACACCGAGGAGAAAAACTAGCGGCCACAGCTTCGGAGTCAAGAACTGCGTTGACCTCGAACTATCCAAGTCCTCGTTTTAAATGCAGAGCATTTCAGTAACTCACGATGTCACCCGCGTTGTCCCGTTGTAGTCCGCACCGTCGTTGTCCACACCCCTCCCCCTACACTATATAAAAGAAAATACTATCCGGCGCCAGGTTTCGATCCCTCGACCCTGCGGGCGGTACGCAATGTACATGGTGGTCTACCCACTGCGCCACAAAGCCGACACAGAATGGGACGCTACGAACGCGTCTTATATCGTTGACTCATTCAAATTACTGCTGACGAGCGCTGTCTCGTCAGCAGTTGCCACAAGTGCAACAACATTAACGCAACGCAAACTACTTAACGTCGAGCGCCCCCGGAAACGCTCTGCATTTGATCGTGCCCCTCGCGAGGGGGATGTTTCTGCGCCCGACGCTTTTGCGAGGAAAGGTCGTCTGCGGGTGCTTTGTACGGGGCTGTGAGGTGCGTCTACCTACCGGCTCTGCTGCTAAGCGCGTGTGATTGACGACGCTTCCCGTCGCGCTGCCAGTAGGTGGCGACCGTTTTCGGCACGAATGTTGTTGCTGCCGCCAGCGCTCTGGCTGCGTCCCGTCTGGGACGGCCGATTGCGGATCGCTTTCTGGCGAACCACAGTATATCGGGAAATTACCACGACCCTTTCTCTTTTTCTCTCGACAATGTTATTGACACATTGTAGAAGGTGTCTCACTCATGCACTGATCAATACCGGCGCTGCTGTTACTGTAATTCATGCCGACTTCGGACGTGCTATTCGAAAAGTTATAGCGCCACTTTCCGAATTTTCGTGGCAAACTGCCGCTGTACAACACATTAGGCCACTAGCCGCTTGCACAGCTCGTGTCGCTATACAAACAGTAGTCTACACCATTGAGTTCGTCGTGTTGCCATCTTGCTCCCATGTTGTCGTTTTGGGCTGGAACTTTTTGTGGTGGCATGAGGCTGTCATCCGCTGCGCTCTTGCTGAAGTCGAGTTTTCATCGCTGCCAGAAGTTTCTCACTATGTTCCCGGCACAAAGCTAGTCGTCGCGGAAGACAGAGACGTTCCACCACGCTCCTCCCGTGTTGAATCTCTGTGTTGTGCATCTGTCCCTGATGGAAGTGTATTCTTTGCACCGTGCGAAGTCTTTCTCAAACGCAGGTGTCTGCCGCTACTTCCCGCCCTCCTTCTATCTCTCCGCGATGCTGCAAGTGCCATGGTGGTCACAAATTCATCGACGATACCACGCCGCCTCCTGCACGGCGAAGCATTCGGCTTTGTCGAGCTTGTCGATCCTCGTTTCGTCACAAAAGTACCCGCTGATTTATCCCACCTTCAGGATGAAGAACGCAGTGTTTGTTCATGCGAGCCAGCCGAATTGTCGTCCAATGTTTTCCGGAACTCCTTTGACAAGAATCTAGGCCCTACCCAGCAAGCAGAGCTTACGAGACTGCTTCGCCGGTTTCAATCTTCTTTCGACTGCGCATAGCCATCGCTGTGCCGGACGTCTGTTGTCACACACTCGGTTGACACTGGCTCACATGCTCCTCTTCGCCAACGACAGTACCGTGTTTCGCCGGCGGAGCGTCGTACCATTGACGACCAGGTGGCTGACATGCTGCAGCGTGGTGTACTTCGCCCCTCAAACAGCCCGTGGCCGTCACCCGTGGTCCTTGTAAGGAAGAAGGATGGATCTACACGGTTTTGCATTGACAATCGCCGTTTGAACTCCATAATGTGCAAGGACGCCTATTCTCTCCCACGCATCGATGACGCCGTTGACGGCCTACGGGGAGCTGAATTCTTCTCTTCCCTTGATTCGCGTTCAGGGTACTAGCAGGTTTCAATGGCAGAGTCTAAGCGGGAAAAAACGGCGTTCGTTACCCCAGACGGCCTTTTGGAATTTAATGTTATGCCGTTCGGGATTGGCCAGCCCCTGCCACATTCGAACGTCTGATGGACAGTATTTAGACGGGACTAAAATGGAAGACGTGTCTTTCTCGATGATGCCATCGTTTTCTCTCTGAATTTCCTTGCCAATGCCGGAATACAGCTGAACATCAAAAAGTGCCATTTCGCTGCACGCCGGCTAATCATCCTGGGCCACATCGTATCTAAGGACAGGGATCTTCCGACACAACCAAGCTTCGAGTGGTTGCTGAGTTTCCGAAGCGGACCACGACGAAGCCACTTCGAAGATTTATTGGCTTGTGCTCCTTCTTTGGACGCATTGTTCGCAACATCGCTACCATCATTTCACCTTGAACAAAGTTATCAGCAGTGACAGCGGTCTCTCGGCGTGGTCACCGTCGTGCGACGAGGCGTTTGTGACTCTGCGTCGGCTTCTTACATCTCCCCCTATATTGCGACATTTCGACCCGTCAGCCCCAACGGAGATCCACACGGATGCTAGTGGGATTGGTCTCGACGCCCTGCTTGCCCAACGGAAGTCCGGTTTTGACGAGTACGTCATGGCGTACGCAAGCCGTACCCTCACGAAAGCCGTGTCAAACTGTTCAGTTACTAAAAAAGAGTGCTTGGCCATCATTTGGGCTCTCGGAAAGTTACTCCCGTGATTATACGGCCGCCAATGTGATATCGCCACAGATAATGACGCACTCTGCTGGCTGTCTTTCCTGAAAGATCCATCTGGTCGTCTTGGTCGGTGGGCTCTTCGACTGCAGAAGTACGAAATCCCTGTAATGTACTGTTCCGGCCGTAAGCACACTGATGCTGACGCCTTTTTACGCTCACCAGTGTCTGCTGAGGTGTTGTGCCTTGCCACCAATGCTAATAGTGACCCATTTGTGTCATCTCTTAACGTCGCTAACATGGCGACCGAGCAACGCAAAGATCCGTGGGTTACTTCTATCATTGGGTTATTGTCTGCTACCGTTGCGTCACTTCAGAGAGGATCAGGAGCGCTGCGCCGCCAAGTTTCACACTTCGCCCTCTGTGGCGAGTTGCTCTACCGGCGCAACTACCTCTCCGACGGGCGGAAGTGGTTTTCGGTTATTCGGCGCCATCTGCGTGCCGACATATGCGCTTCCTTACACACAGACCCAAGTTGCGCTCATGCCGGTGTCCGGAAGATATACGAGCGACTTCGTTTACGGTACTATTGGCGCGGCATGTTCAACTTCGTGCGCAAGTACGTCCGCTCATGTACGGAGTGTCAGCGTCACAAATCGCCGCCATCTCGATTGACGGGCCCGTTGCAGCCTCTACCCTGTCCACCAAGGTCTTTCGAGCGCGTCGGCATCGACATGTATGGTCCACTGCATATTACGTCCACCGGAAACCGATAGATTGTAGTAGCTGTGGATCACCCGACCGGGTAGGCGGAAGCCGCAGCGCTACCTGCTGCGCTTTGTTCTCGGCCACGGGGCAGCTTGGGAAGTTTTGAGTGATCGAGGACGGGTGCTTTTATCCGACGCTATCGAAGCCCTACAGTCTCAGTGCCATATTGTTCACCGGACCACTACGTCATACCACCCATAAACAAATGGGCTCACAGAACGCTTTAATCGTACTCTTGGCGATATGCTCTCTATGTACTTGTCATCCAATCAATCTTACTGGGACCTTGTGTTGCCCTTTGTCACGTTCACCTACAATACGGCGACGCAGACCACCATGGGGATCTCATCATTTTTCTTATATGGACGTGAGCCGTCCTACACCATTGACACCATTCTACATTACAATCGCGATGCCACTGAATTTACACCGGTTTCGGAGCTCGCGCGCCACGCCGAAGAATGCCGTCAACTGGCCCGCTCGTTTACCACGGCCGATCAACAGCTTCAGAAACATCGTCGTTATTACTCTACCAAAGCGCCGACATATGACCCCGGCTCAATTGCGGGGCTTTGGGTTCCCTGCACAACCCCGGGTCTCTCTCCGAAGTTAGTAGCCGAGTATCATGGACCCTACTGCATTGTTTAGCGCACATCGCCAGTCGACTACTTCGTAGAACCAACCACGTCGACATCGGATCTTCGTCGGCGCGGAAGTGAGATCGCCTGCATGTAACAGTTGAAGCCTTTCTACGACCCTTTAATTCTGTAGTCACCTTAGCCGAGTCGCCAGCGTGGCTCCTTTTCGACGGGGGACGTTTGTTGCCAGAATAATGGGCCCATAATGCCATGAGGGTATGCGCCGTGTGCAGGCATCAGCCATGTGGACAAGTAGTCCAATTTACCCGTGAGGGTATGCACCATGCCGGTGTCAGTGGAAGAAGGAGAGCTGAAGGCGCTTTTGCGCGTGAGATCGGCCACCGTCTGGACGCTCTCACCCTTGTGCCACTTCTGTCATGAAATTGAATCGGATGAGCATTTCTTCGTTTTTTGCCGCCGATTCTCGCATCACCGGAGAAGACTGCTGGAGGCTCCTCTGCGGCGTCTTGGAATGCCACTAACCTTGCCAGTGCTTTTGTCGTTTGGAGGCACACAGCTAGGTCACTGCCATGGGGATGTCTGTCAAGCCATTCATTCCTTCATTTCAGAGACAGCTCGTCTGCCTTGTTAAAATGATTCTGATCAGGCTCTCTCACTCCTCTTTCTCCTTCTATTTCTGTCTTCAACCTATAGTCTAAATTCTTTCTTCGACTGCACCTTTTTGCCTATCTGGTTTTTTAGTTAAAAATACACTCTTCTTGGCCAATCCCCCTGAGTGGGTATGTGCCACTTTATGGGCCACCACCACCACCACCATATCGACGCTCGTCTTACCTCTCGACTGTAAATAAATCGCCTGAACCATCTACGTGATACTCGGCTATCTCCCTTACAATATATACAGTAATCCCTCCTTATTATGAAATCGCTTTACTCGCAATATCGATGTATTCGAATTTTGTTTTGGTCCAAAGCCAAACGCATGCATTTTAGGCCGCATTGCTCGAAGTGCATGAAGAGCTTGACCCGCTTGAGCAAAGTGGCGAACAGAGGCGTCGCCGAGCGGCGGCAACCCAACGGCGAGTCAGGTTCCCAACATGGCGCGTCAACGCAAGCAAATGTTCACCGTAGATTTTCTCGAGCCGGTCATGCTCGAGTCGCGCCATCCGACTTTACACAAAGGGTCCAAATGCCTGGTAGGTTCAATGAATTTTGTTCCTAGACGTTGGTCAATGGCGGAGACGTGACACTGCGCAGCTGATAATTTATCTTTTGTTGGGTTTTGAGACGCTGCCACTAATCTACTGCGCCTGTTTTTGTTCTGTGACGGAATCTTGGTGCCAGCATTAGTTACGATGGGACAGCCGCTTTGGTGTGATTGCTACAGCTGCTGTCACGACTGCCAGCGGTCTGCCGAACATTCTACCACTGACCGAGCGTAGAATGAACCTCACTGCACAGGCAGGGCGCCTGCTAAACTCGCTTAACTTTTATTTCGTCACGAGCGTACTATCAGTGCCCTTCTTTTTACATTTCATTTGGGGCTGAGCGTATTCCACATTCAAACGAGCCTTCGCGCCTGCCTGTATAAGTCGTAGCTTCCGGATGGCAGACGCTAGCTTTCCGCACACTCTCGATGAGCACGGCTGCTAGTGGATGGCTAGGAAGCACGGGAAAATCCAAAAATGAGCCTAATAACGCTAGCGTGTTAAATCCGCTTTCGTAGCACCTGACGGGTTGTACCAATTCAAAGTTAAGCATTCGGACTTTGTAATGCGCCTGCCAATTCGAAAGGATGATGGACTCTATTGTTCGCGGCTTAAAGTGGACAATCTGCCTTTGTCACCTGGACCACGTTGTTGTCTATTCCCCCATATTTGAGACTTACCTTCAACGTCTTTCGGACATTCTTGGTGCCTTTCGTTGGGCAGGTCTGCAAATCAAGTCCAAAAAATGCCATTTCGGGTGCCGCAAAATCAAGATCCTTGGCCACTTAGTCGACGCCACCGGTGTTCAGCCAGATCCCGCGAAGATACGTGCCGTCAAAGACTTCCCTATCCAGCGTTTAGTGAACGACGTGCGCACCGTTATAAGGCTGTCCGCGTACTTTCACCACTTTGTCAGTGATTTTGCTGCCATCGCTTGCCTCTTGCTGATCTCCTTAAGAAAGATGCCCCATTACCTTACGGCGAAGCGCACGTTCTGCCAAGCTCATGGGTCACCTATCAAACCCTTCCATCCTGGCTCACTTTGACAGCTCTACTCCGGAGGAAGTCCGCACAGACGCTAGCGGCCCTGGAACAGGAGCAGTGCTGGCCCGAAAACAGACAGGCATCGAAAGGGTGATAGCTTACGGAAGACATCTGTTGTCCCCATCCGAGCGCAACTACTCCATCTCAGAAAGCGAATGCCTTGCTCGTGTGTGGGCCGTCGGCAAATTTCGACCATTTGTCTTCGGCAGGCCATTTTCCGTTGTGACCAACCACCATGCTTTATGCTAGCTTTCTTCCCTGAAAGACTCCACATGCCGGCTCGGTCACTGGCTCTACACCTCGAAGAGTTTGATTATTCAGTTGCCTACAAGACCGGTAAACTGCACAGGGATGCCGACTGCTTACCTTGCTATCCCGTCGAACAGCCTAACACTGATGAGCACGACCCGGGTGGTTGAGTCTTTTGGTGTCCAACCGCCAGCGCCGTGATCAGACGTTCCGGTCTATCATCGACCGCCTCCACGCAGAGCCAACGGATCCTTCTATGAACGCATTCGTACTCCGGGATGGTGTCCTATACGGCCGCAACTTCCGGGCTGGTGGACCTGACCTGCTTGTGGCAGTACCCGAGTACCTTCGCTCGGATGTCCCCCTCCAGCTTCCTGATGTGCCAATGGCTAGCCGTCTTGGCGCCGCCCACACGCACGACCGCATCCGCCAGCGATTTTACTGGCCAGGAATCTACAGGACTGTGCATCACTACGTCGCGGCAGGTGATACTTACCAACACCGAAGATCTCCCCCGTAAGGTCTCGCCGGCCAGTTGCAACCTTTACACATTCCCACCGAACAATTGTTTCGGGTTGGCTTGGTTCTTTTACGCCCATTTCCGCTGTACTTATCTGAACTCGCTGAATTGCAGTAGCCACAGACTGTGCTACCCGCTACGCAATCACACGTGCAGTCCCCACAAGCTGCGCTACCGATGTCGCCGATTTCTTGCTTCACGACGTTATCCTGCATCACGGTGTTCCACGCCAGCTGCGCACGGATCGTGTAAGGTACTTTTTATCACAGGCTGTCGAAGACCTTCTTCGCTGTTGTGAAACAAAGGACAAATTGACAACGGCATACCATCCTCAGACAAATTGACTTACTGAGCGGCTAGACAAAACGCGTACTGACATGCTTGTAATGTATGCCTCCGACGACCATCGGGATTAGGATGTTACACTACCCTATGTCACATTTGCTTGAAATTCTTCCGGGCACGGCACTGCTGGATACTCTTCGTTATTCATTCTCTTTAGCCGTGCGCCCACCCTAGCATTTGACACAACGCTGCCTGATTTGATTCAGCCGACCACTGCATATGCTCGTGACGTCATTGGCCATGCTCACATGCGTCGGCAGGTTGCCCGCGCAAGGCTCTTGGTATCACAAGGATCACAAATCTCGATACGACGAGCGCAACCGCCCTGCAAACTTTGCTCCGGGCTCTTTGGTTCTTTTGGGGACCCCTTTTCGTCGCATTGGACTGTCTGAGAAGCTCATGTCCCCATTCATTGACCCTTATCGCATCGAGCGTGCTGTCACTCCCGTCACCTACGAAACTGTGCCTCTGGCGCCTCCAATACTGTCTGTGCGTTCCGTTTCTAAGCTCGTCCACGTGAGCTGCCTCAAGCCACAACACACACGGGATCCCCTTACCGATGTTCCTCCCTCATAACAGGCACCGGGACGGTGCTTCTGCGGCCGGGGAGTTGTATCGCAGACCTTGGCCAGGTTCCCGACTAACAGACGCTAACATAATAGCCGAATATACAGCTAAGTTCAACCTCTGGACATGGGTATGTGTTGCTGATGAAGAACCTACGTAAAGGAAGAGAAGGAAGACAGAGTTTAAGTTTCGGCTGGATTGGTTTTCCGCCATCAACCTGCTTCTGTGCCGGTGACTACGATGTATTTTGTAAATCACCTTTCTTCTGACAACCTACTTCGGCATTGTCACGTGACGATAATATATATATATATATATATATATATATATATATATATATATATATATATATATATATATATATATATATATATATATATATATATATATATATATATATATATATATATATATATATATATATATATATATATATGTGTATACAGAAACATAGGTCGGCAGTCTACAACGCCAAAGGAGGCATAGGGGTGTTGTCAGGCTCTATTTTCTACTACGGTTAATGAAGATAAGATTTTTTTTAATATAAGGAAGAAAGAAAGAAAGAAAAACACGCGCCCAGAGTGGGGACCGAACCCACGAACCCACGCCTATATATATATATATATATTGTAACAAAGATAGTGAGCCACCGTCCGAGCACCAGTCTCCCCGAGCGGGTATGTGTTCGGCTAAAGCGGAGGCTGACCTTCTGAGTGGCATCAATCCCCTAGTGGGTATATGTTCCCGTAGCGACACAGCGGCAGCTCCATCGACAGTGCTTCCGCGCGAGACCTGCACGCGGACGCTGGACCTCGTTTGGACTCTTAAACGGCCAGACCTCGTTGGTGCCTCTTGCAAGACCTGCCAATAAACCCCATTATATTTTGGTGGAGGTCCTAGTCTTCACGCGATCCCCAGCCTGGAACTA
The DNA here is from genome assembly GCF_048455015.1 of Haemaphysalis longicornis. NCBI lineage: Eukaryota > Metazoa > Arthropoda > Arachnida > Ixodida > Ixodidae > Haemaphysalis > Haemaphysalis longicornis. The sequence goes on from NW_027526422.1 coordinate 151,679,075, forward strand.
CGAAGCAAGCGAGTGCTCCCGCCCCTGCATCGAGAAATCGACGACGAAATGGCGTCGCCACAGCAGGCACCCATCTTGTGCTCCGTGTCTCTTCGCCAACGCTACCCCGCCTTTTTCAATGGCAACGACGACGCCGATGCCGAGGATTGGCTGTCTGCCTACGAAAGGGTGAGCGCCTACAACCGATGGGATGACGGGATGAAGCTGAACAACGTCGAGGTTTCCCTGACCGAGCTCGCCAACACCTGGTTTCATAACCACAAACCGCGCATGAAAACCTGGCCTGAATTCACGACCGAGTTCATTAAGGCGTTCGGTCACCCCGTTGTGCGCAAGCTTCTCGCTGAACAGCGACTTCGCGTGCGAGCGCAGCGAGACGACGAGGGTTACACCAGTTACATTGAGGACGTCGTGGATCTCTGCAAGCGGGTGGATCCTGCGATGCCTGAGTCCGACAAGATCAGGCACATCCTCAAGGGCATTGAGGATTATGCATTTCAGATACTCCTGTGCAAGAACTCGCAGACTGTTGACGAAGTCCACAATTGGTGCCTCAGCTATGACGAGCTGCGTAAACAGCGTGTTGTTACTCGACAACGCACACTGCCCAACGAAGACGTTTCACGAGGTCACTGTCGTTATTGGCCGTTCCTTCCGACCTTTCTCCTCTTTTGCCGCACATCGAGCCGTTCGTGCGTGCAGAAGTTTCGCGGCAGCTCGCCCTGCTTCCTAGCGCTCGAGAGCCTGCCTTTCCGCTGCCCCCGACTGTGCGGCGAGTGATTCAAGAACAGGTTCGCCGAGGCACTTCCCTCAGCCTGCCATCCGCCACATGTCCCTGTATCCGTGGCTTCACCCTTGACCTCACACTTAGCGTCAGCAGTGGCACCACCCTTTTCAACTACCGCCGCAGCGCCTCTCGCTTCCCCAGTAGCATCGACCCTAACGGTACCCATGGCTGCGCGTCTCGCTTCACCGGCTGCGATGAATTACGCTTCAGTCGTACAACTGGAGCCAGGCGCCTTTCAGGCATATCAGTACACGGCACCCCAGCGGGCGACACGGTATTCTCGACCGGCACCTCAACAGCTCAATCCTTGGCGCACACCAGACAACCGCTCAATCTGTTACGCATGCTGCATGCCCGGGCACGTGGCGCGGATGTGCCGTCGGCCGCCACCACGTGATCGTGATGTCCACCCTATGTCGGCCTACGGATCTGAGCCGTATTTCGCGCCCGGTGATTCAGGACCGACACCGAGCTCCTGTACTAGTGAGCCACCACCATTTTCGAGCCGTCGCCCTTCTTCCCCGCGTCGCCGCTCCCTGTCGCCCATGCGCCCCCGACAAAATCCGGTTGCCGAGGGAAACTGACGGCTGCAGTTCCCGAGGCAAGAGCTGCACGAACGTCAAAATGCCGAAGTCCTCTTATCTCACCCGCTAACGTTATAGATGTGACTGTGGAAGGTGTCGCCGCACTCGCGCTTGTTGATATGGGAGCCGCAGTGTCAGTGTTAAGTGAACGTATCTGCCGCTCGTTGCGTAAAGTCACAACACCTCTCGGTGGACTTACTCTTCGGACTGCAAGTGTGCAAGAGGTTAAGCCGCTAGCTATGTGCACCGCTCGTGTCCTCATCCAAGGCATCACTTACGTCATCGAGTTCGTTGTGCTCCCGTCATGTTCTCACGATATCATTCTTGGGTGGGACTTCCTATCCCGTCATCACGCCATAATCGATTTCGCTCGTGCGCAAGTTGAACTTCTACCGTTGTGGGAGCCGCCGCAGAACGAACTGTCGATCAAGATGCTGGTTTCCGAAGGTACCGATATTCCCCTGAGCTGCTTCGTGATTGTTCCTGTTTCTTGCAATGTCGCTGCGGACACAACCGTGATTTTTACACCGTCGAGTTTATTTCTTTGGGGCAAGTTGCTCCCCTTACCCTCCGCTGTCCTCGATGTTCGCTCTGGTTCAAGCTTAATGGCGGTCTGCAACGCATCCTCTTGCCCTACAACACTGTTCCACGGGGAATGTCTGGGATTCGTGGAAGGTGTTGATTCCTCGCATGTAGAGGCCGTGCCCGACGAACCGTCGTTCTTCCCTGTGAGTGCACTTAGTCCCGAGTGTACGGCAAGCCCAGACGTGTTCCTACAGTCTATCAACAAAGACCTCACCTCGGCCCAACGCGACCAGCTCATCAACCTTCTACAACGGTTTCGGGAATCGTTCGATTGCCAGCAGGCCACCTTGGGACGCACGTCGACTGTCGCCCACGAAATTGACACCGGCTACCACGCGCCACTACGGCAGCGGCCATATCGCGTGTCACCTGCGGAGCGCCGCGTGATCGACGAGCAAGTGGCAGATATGCTTGCGGGCAACGTAATTCGGCCCGCTACCAGCCCGTGGGCCTTCCCCGTGGTACTGGTAACTAAGAAAGACGGGTCGATGCGGTTCTGCGTAGATTACCGTCACCTGAACAAGATTACACGCAAGGACGTCTATCTGCTACCTCGTATCGACGATGCTCTTGACTGCTTACAGGGGGCCGAATTCTTCTCCTCATTAGATTTGCGGTCAGGCTACTGGCAAGTGCCCATGGCCGATGCCGATCGCTCAAAAACGGCGTTCATTACGCCCGACGGGCTTTACGACTTCAATGTGATGCCTTTCGGGCTTTGTAATGCGCCAGCTACCTTCGAGCGAATGATGGACAATGTTTTACGGGGCCTCAAGTGGAAAACATGTCTGTGTTATCTCGATGACATTGTCGTGTTGTCGCCAGATTTCCACACGCACCTTGAGCGCCTTGAACAAGTGTTGACGTGCCTTGCTTCGGCTGGCTTGCAACTAAACTTGAAAAAGTGTCGCTTTGCTGCTCAGAGGCTAACAATCTTGGGCCACGTTGTTTCTAAAGACGGCATACTTCCGGACCCGGAAAAGCTTTGTGCAGTGGCAGAGTTTCCAAAACCGACCACTCTGAAAGACCCTCGAAGCTTTATTGGCCTCTGCTCCTATTTTGGGCGATTCGTTCGAAACTTTGCCACCATTATCGCCCCTTTGACACAGCTCCACAACGGAAGCGCAGAAATTACCGACTGGCCTCCTGCTTGTGAAAAGGCATTTGTGGCTATGCGAAGCCTGCTGACGTCGCCACCCATACTACGCCATTTTGATCCGCTTGCACCTACTGAAGTTGACACTGACGCCAGTGGTGTCGGTCTAGGTGCCGTTCTCGCTCAGCGTAAAGCAGGCTTCCATGAATACGTTGTTGAATACGCCAGTCGCACCCTGACTAAGGCGGAGCGGAACTATTCCGTCACCGAGAAGGAATGTTTGGCTATTGTTTGGGCTATCGCCAAATTTCGTCCCTATCTTTACCGTCATCCATTCCACGTTGTCACGGATCACCACGCTCTATGCTGGCTGTCCTCATTGAAAGACCGTTCCGGTAGACTCGTACGTTGGGCTCTTCGACTTCAAGAGTACGACATCCGAGTCATATACCAGTCCGGACGCAAACACAAGGATGCCGATGCCCTGTCTCGGTCACCCGTCGTGTCCGACACTGGTTGCCTGTCCACAACAGACTGCGCGGTGGCGTCACTAGCTATACAAGATATGGCCTCAGAACAGCTTAAGGATCCGTGGATTGCCGCAATCTTGCAATACCTGTCGAGTCCATCAACAGTTCCAGCATCCCGGGCAACGGGCCGCCAGGCTTCACACTGCGCCATACGTGACGACCTGCTCTACCGCCGGAACTACTCATCTGAAGGCAGGAAGTGGCTACTCGTCATTCCTGGCCATTTGCGTTCCGAATTTTGCTCTTACCACCACGCCGACGCAGTGCGCCCACGCTGGAGTGCTGAAAACGTATCAGTGGCTCCGTTTGCGCTACTACTGGTGGGGGATGTACACATTTGTGATCAAGTACATCCGCTCGTGCACAGAGTGTCAGCGTCGTAAGTGTCCCCCTCAACATCCCACGGGAGCATTGCAGCCACTACCATGTCCAGCACGACATTTTGACCGTGTTGGAATAGATATTTACGGTCCACTTCCCAGCACGGCCGCAGGTAATCATTGGATTATTGTGGCAGTTGATTACTTGACACGGTACGCGGAAGCAGCTGCGCTGTCCACTGCCACTGCTCGCGATGTCGCATCCTTCCTTCTTCAACGTTTTATTCTGCGGCACGGAGCGCCCACGGAGCTGCTGAGCAACCGGGTACAAGTCTTCTTGTCCGAAGTCGTGGAGGCGCTGCTCACTGAATGCCGCGTTGTTCAAAGGAAGACGACATCCTACCACCCCCAAACCAACGGGATGACAGAACGTTTTAACCGTACACTGGGCGACATGGTGTCGATGTATGTTTCTCATGACCATTCGAACTGGGACTTAGTTCTTCCTTTCGTCACGTACGCGTATAATACGGCCACGCAGTCAACCACCGGCTTCTCACCATTCTTTCTGCTGTACGAGCGTGAACCTTCCTGCCTACTTGACACCATCCTTCCTTACCGCCCTGACATCTCGGAATGTGTTCCAGTCTCGGAAATCGCCAAGCGAGCCGAAGGGTGCCGCCAACTGGCACGCTCCTTCACGGCAGCAGACCAAGGACGTCAGCAGTATTGCCACGGCGACAGTAGTGGAACGCCAACTTACGCTGCTGGCTCCTTTGTATGGCTACGGACACCGTCCACGGCCCCAGGGCTTTCAAGCAAACTTCAGACGAAATACCAGGGTCCCTACCGAGTCGTCGAACAAACGTCTCCCGTCAATTACATCGTCGAGCCGGTCACTCCTAGTACCGATCGTCGCTTCCGTGGCCGCGAGAAGGTTCATGTTCAGCGTCTCAAGCCCTATTACGACCCGCTCATCGTCGCATCACCCTGAGTCACCAAGGATGCCTCCTCCTGTCCCCGGGGGTGATTGTAACAAAGATAGTGAGCGACCGTAGAGCACCAGTCTCCCCGAGCGGGTATGTGTTCGGCTAAAGCGGAGGCTGACCTTCTGAGTGGCGTCAATCCCCTAGTGGGTATATGTCCCCGTAGCGACACAGCGGCAGCTCCATCGACAGTCCTTCAGCGCGAGACCTGCGTGCGGACGCCGGACCTCGTTTGGACTCTGAAACGGTCAGACCTCGTTGGTGCCTCTTGCAAGACCTGCAAATAAACCCCATTATAATATATATATTGTAAGAGGGAAGCAGACTGGAACAAGGAAACGGTAATCCCAAGGCAGGTCTCTTTACTCAGTCCGCAGGGAACTCTGTGACTCAGCCGAACAAGCCCAGACGATGATGATAATCCACAAATGATGACGATAATGGGTATGTACAGGTGAGAGATTGCTCTCACTAGCGAATACCAACTAATTCATTCCAGGAGTCTTCTTCATGAGTCAAGACACCAATAAACGCTCACACTTTCCCCCCCTCGCTGGGAAGCGGCCGCCTGGACGCTTGTAGCTAAGGCGCGCGCTGGGTAAAACGCTTCATACGAGAAACATGAACGACTTCACTTCCACGTCGGCGACGGTCGTTGGAGGCAACTGCAGGAGACACTCTATAGTTGACAGGTGAAGTTTGCGCAATGGCAGTGTATGGGCCAATATACCGGTGCAGAAACTTCTCGCACAGGCCGGGCGAACGTGTCGGGGTCCACAAAAACACTTCTTCACCGGTATGAAAATTGATGTTGCGGTGCCCGGCATCGTAATGGGCTTTTCGTTCCTGCTGCGTTGCTTGAGTGTGGATGTGGGCCAGGTATCGACAGTGGTTAATCCGGGAGATAAACTGGTCAGAAAACGGGGTAACGGGAGAGACTGGTGCGGATAAGAAAGCGGTATCAAAAAAGAAGGAAGGGGAACGGCCAAAAACCAGGAAAAATGTGAGTAGCTAGCGGTGCGCTGAATTGCTGTGTTGTAGGCAAAGGTTACAAACGGAAGAATTTGGTTCCAGTTGGTGTGGTCTGGTTTGATATACATAGAGAGCATGTCGGAGAGAGTCCAGTGAAAGCGTTCAGTGATGCCGTTCGTCTGAGGATGATAGCTGCTGGTTGTTTTATGAATCGTATTTGCCGCTTGAAGCACTTCCGCCACAATTCGGGACAAGAAGGCCTTGCCGCGGTCGCTTAAAAATACGCGGGGTGCACCGTGGCGCAAGATGATATTCTGCAGCAGAAAGTCAGCGATTTCTTGGGCGCAGCCAGATCGAAGAGGGGCCGTCTCGGCGTACCTGGTTAGATGGTCGACAGCAGTCACTATCCAGCGATAGCCGTTTGGTGTGCTGGGAAGCGGGCCGTACAGGTCAATGCCCACAGCTTCGAAGGGCGCCGAAGGACAAGGTGCCGGTTGTAGCAAGCCGGCTGGCGGTGTCGTGGTGCGTTTTCGGTGCTGGCATTTGGTGCATGAAGAAATGTAATTCGCCACGCTTGTCGACATCCCAGGCGAAAAGAAGCGACAACGAATGCGGTCGTAGGTTTTGTCAAACCCGAGATGTCCTGCTGTCGGATCATCGTGAAATGCCTCTAACACAGCTGCGCGTAGCTCCCGAGGTAGGACAGGGACCCACCTGGCCCCTGTAGGCTGGTGGCTGTAACGGTGCAGAACCTCGTTTTCAAGCCGAAACTTCTGGAGTTGGCGACGTACCCGGCTGTTGGGAGGTCGCGCAGAGCCGTGTATCCGGTCGATTATCCTGTGACAAAAAGTATCGTCGTGCTGTATGGCGGGGAGACTAATGTCATCAACCGTGGAGTAAGCAATGGGCGCCATGGATAAAGCAGGCTTGCTTGCCGGCGAGAAGCAGACAGCCGATTGCGATAAGGGACAGCGTCAGAGGGCATCTGCATTTAAATGCTTTTTGCCGGACTTGTACGTGATTGTAAAATGATACTGCTGTAGACGGAGAACCCAACGGCCGAGGCGGCCGGAGAGGTTCTTCAACGTCGACAACCAACACAATGCGTGATGGTCAGTGACGATATGGAAATGTCGACCGTACAAGTAAGGGCGGAACTTTTGGATGGCCCACAGAACAGCAAGGCATTCCTGCTCTGTGATTGTATAGTTTTGTTCTGCCGACGTCAGCGTGCGGCTAGCATACGCGACCACTCGCTCCCTCTTGCACGAATCGAGTTGCAACAAGACTACACCGATGCCTTGACCACTGGCGTCCGTGTGTAGAACCGTTGGTGCAGCGTCATCGAAGTGGCAAAGCACAGGGCTGGACGTGAGTGCGTTTTTCAGAGCTTGAAAAGCCCGTTCGCAATCTTCGCTCCAAACAAAAGCTGTGCCAGAACGCAAGAGGTTATTGAGAGGAGAAGCAGCTGTTGCAAATTTTGTATGAAGCGGCGGAAGTACGATGATAGCCCGAGAAAGCTGCGAAGGTCTTTCTGCTGTAGCGGGCGCGGAAAATTTAGAACTGCAGAAATCTTCGCAGGGTCTGGCTGTATTCCGGTTTTGCTCACGATGTGGCCTAACACCTTTATCGATTTGCTGGCGAATGTGCACTTTTTTGTATTGATCTGTAGTCCGGCATTTGAGAGACACGCCAGTACCTCGTTGAGACGTTGGAGATGTTGCTCAAACGTGGTTGAAAAAACAATGTCGTCGATGTAGCAGAGGCAAGTTTTCCATTTGAGGCCGCGGAGCACGGTATCAATCATGCGTTCAAATGTCGCGGGCGCATACAGCACGAAAGAATAGCCCGAAGGACATAACATTGAACTCGTAAAGCCCATCGGGAGTGGCGAAGGCCGTCTTTTCTTTGTCATCTTCCTGCATCGGGATTCGCCAATAACCGGATCGTAAATCAAGGCTGGAGAAGAACTCCGCTCCTTGAAGACGATCGAGAGCGTCATCGATGAGTGGCATTGGATATACGTCTTTCCGAGTGATCTTATTGAGGGCATGGTAATCGACACAAAAGCGAACTGAGCTGTCCTTTTTCTCTACTAACACGACTGGCGATGACCACGGGCTCGATGATAGACGTATAACATCACGCTTGAGCATGTCAGCGACGTGGTCTTCTATAATCTTCCGCTCATGCGAATACACACGGTAGGGGCGACGGCGTACAACCGCCGAGCCATCTATCTCAATCCGGTGTGCGGCCACGGACGTTCGTTTTAGCGTAGAGGAATTCACATCAAAAGATGCAATGTGATTCTTCAGTACCTGAAGTAACTTTTCTGTCTGTGTGGTTGTCAGGTCTGGGCTAATGGTAGCGGTAAGAGCTGACAAACCATCCGAAGTAGTGAGACCGCACATGCCTGAAGGCGTTAGGGAGCTAGAGACGACAGATGCGGGCGCTACATCGACCATTGAAGCGATGGCCATGCCCTTTGGTAATAGAATGGGCTCACCCGTGGTGTTGATGACGGCCAGAGCTGCAAGTCCCCGTGAAAAGCGGAGATGCACGCCGACATGGCAATTCCTCGAGGAAGCAACCGGGTTGACAGTGAGGCTACCACATCCCCGTCAGAAATGCTGTTTGAAAAAACCACCAGGACCTGTTCACTACTGGGTGCCAGAACCTGGTAGGTATGCAAAGTCAAGAACTGATGTCGGGGACTTGGAGCAGAAGAAGGTTCGGTGTTCGTAATGTGAATAGCTGGTTGAGAATAGGAGATAATGGCGGAAGCTGACGAAAGAAAATCCCAACCGAAAATTAGTTCATGAGCACACTCTGGCAGAACCGCAAATTCAACATGGTTACGATCGTCCCCGATGAAAACGCGTGCTGTACAAGTTCCAACAGGCTTTATAAGATGTCCATTCGCGCTGTATAGTACCGGGCCAGAGTATGGGGTTCGCACTTTACGTAAGCGTGTACACAAATCCAAATGCATCACAGAAAGGCTGGCCCCGGTGTCCACTATAACTTGCACAGATACACCTTCCACTATTACTGGCAAAATATTTGATGGGCGCTCTGGAGGAGTTGTGATTAGTTCGACCGATGCAGTTTCCCCTCCATAAACTGCAGCATCTAGTTTTCCGATTGGCTGCCAGGGTCACGTAGAACGGGGCGGAGAGGTGACACAAAACGGCGCGGAGGCGGAGGCGAACGGCGTCTCGTTTGGTCACGGTAACCGCGGGAAGGATCGCCCGAATGATGAGGAGACGGTGAGCGCTGTCGAGGTGGATACGCACGTTCCCTAGAACCGTAGTTGTAGCGAACGTCGCGTTCGTACGGAGCGTAGCCTCGCTACTCATCTCGCTGGCGCCGTCGACAGAAGCGAGAGATATGGCCTCGAATACCGCAGTAGAAGCACACTGGGCGGTCATTAGGCCGAATATCCAGACGCGGCCGCCAGTTTGTGTAGCCAGTCTGAGCCGGAGGCGGCGAGGAGACGGCTGCGACTCTACCGAGCACGGGCGGAGGCACAGAAATTTCCATGTTCGAGACCGCCGTTATGGAAGCTTCTTCCGCGTAAGACGGCACGTCGAAAACAACTGGGGGCCCGTTGCGTGGATTTCCCGTTATCGACGCCAATTTCTCCTTGATAATCTCCCGCAAGTTAGTCGCAGGCTAGGAGCATCGGTCTCCACGACCACAGGGCGAAGCTTGTAGCTGAAGTTCCTCACGAATTATGCTGCGTAGTAAAACACGCAAGTCCGGTTCGGCAGGAAGACGAGCTTGTCCATGAGCTGGCTGGAGGCGCATTGCTTGAAGTTCATCAAGACGCTGGCATGTGGTCCGTATGTCATTCACGGTGGATGGATTTTGCAGCGCAAGTGCATTAAATGCGGACTCTGTGATGCCCTTGATGATATGGCGAACCTTGTCAGCCTCCGACATGTCAGGGCTGACCCGACGGCAAAGGGCAAGGACGTCCTCAATGTACGATACGTACGTCTCGTCAGAGCGCTGCCAGCGGGCTTCAAGTGCGCGCTTCGCTCCATCAGAGCGAGCAGACGGCGTGCCGAAAATCCGACGCAGATGCTCAGTGAAGTCGGCCCAGTCAGATATGCCACCTTGGTTATTGAGGTACCACGTCTCGGCAACCTTAGTCAAGTAGAACCTGACGGTCTGCAGCTTAAAAGTGTCGTTCCACTCATTAAATTGGCTGACGCGGTTGTACTGCTCAAGCCACTCCTCGACGTCATCACCGCGGAGGCCGGCGAAGAAAGGAGGTTCGCGCTGGCGGCAGGTCACCATCCATGCCGGGGCAGAAGCGGCGGTATTCTGCGCTCCTTCTCGCTCCATTGGGCGGGTTGGGGGTAGCACACGACGTCCTGAACGAAGCTCCAGGGGTGCGGCTGGTTGAGGTAGAGGTCGGGGTCGAAGCAACCTCCACCACTTGTAAGAGGGAAGCAGACTGGAACAAGGAAACGGTAATCCCAAGGCAGGTCTCTTTACTGAGCCCGCAGGGAACTCGGTGACTCAGTCGAACAAGCCCAGACGATGATGATAATCGACAAATGATGACGATAATGGGTATGTACAGGTGAGAGATTGGTCCCACTAGCGAATAACAACTAATTCATTCCAGGAGTCTTCTTCATGAGTCAAGACACCAATAAACGCTCACAATATATATATATATATATATATATATATATATATATATATATATATATATATATATATATTGTTACGTGGTGGCAGGGCAAAGGACATGAACCATGAGATGGGCGCACGATGTATTTTCGCTGTTTACAAGATGTCGTCCATGAGGCAGAACCGGCGGTGGCTGCGCGCCTGCCGAGCTTGTTCTTCCTCGTTAATCGCATCCTCGTCGTCGTCTTGTAACATAACCCCGCCATCGAGGAGGGAGACCGTCCTGGTCGAGGCCTTAGTAGGTGAGGGAGTGTAGTGAGTACGAACCATGAAATGATTATACACAGTGAAGACGTCGTTGCCACCACGGATGATGAGGAAGAGCTTGGTGAACACTGGCCCCGGAACATCCATGCCCGTCGACGTCATGAAGCAACGTCCAAAGCCCTTGAGAAGACGCGCCGGTGAACGGGGCAGGGGGTCAGCGTCGTCGTCTTGTCTGGTTGCGGCTTCTCACGTCTCGGCTGATTTCAGCTCGTCATAGGCTGGGGGCACGGGCTGGGGAACAGATGTCGTGATGGCTCACCGGGGCTGGGGCATGCCGACGCGGTCGAAGAGCCTGGAGGAGATCACTTCAGGAGCCAAGACGGCGGGATGCTGGGAGCCAGGATGGAGATGATCGTCCCGCACACTCCACCAAATGTTACGTGGTGGCAGGGCAAAGGACATGAACCATGAGATGGGCGCACGATGTATTTTCGCTGTTTACAAGATGTCGGCCATGAGGCAGAACCGGCGCTGGCTGCGCGCCTGCCCAGCTCGTTATCCTCGTCGTCGTCTTTTAACAATATTATATATATACGGAAGGAATGGGCGATTGTCCCAGCCCCTCAGTAGTATACCAGATAAGAAAACAACGCAGACGAGAAACCGATATGACAGGGACGATAAGGAAGCTCAATTCTTTCATCGATTCCTTTCTTCCGGGAGTACAGGGCCGTGCTCAGGGATTGATAGCGCTGAGAGGCTATCGTTCCGCTTCACACAATTCTACACTGGATACGCAGAAAGTATAGAAGTGCGCGTTCCTCGTTACACCCGCGTTACACAAAAGCTGCATCGTGGGCCAGTCTGCTTGCTTATTAAGTAGTTGATGCCAGAAGAACACAGGAAATGAAAGGATAGAATAAAATACGATGTAGCGGTAAAAATGTCGTTGAGAAGCATCGCATTCAAATCAACTAAGTATATTGAAGTGCCGCGAAAATATTTTAATTTTAGTTTATAGAAAACTAAGCAACGTTCTCACTTTCGCGGTCTATGTTAGGGCTAGTCTTAAAACGTGGTCGCCATAAGGGCACTTTTGTGTGCACATTTGTCTATTCAGTTTACAGGTGGTACTATTCTATGGTTAAATCGGCTAGGAGCTAAAAACGGGAGTGCTTTCCGCAAGGTGTCTTTGGGCATAAAAAAGCGATGCAAGGTTAACAGTGGATTACTATGTGGTGGACCCCCTTCTGAAAACTCTGTGTTGAGTGCGTGGGCCAGGCAGTTAACTGAAGGAAAAGAGGTGGAAATACACGTAGAGTAGAATTAATGTGCCAAGCTTTTGAGTTAAAAGTGTTTCTGATGTTATACTGAATGGGCTCGCAAGCATGAACTTCGTGTGTCTTGAGGCGGCTCGACGCCGATGAGGCGAGTAATGGGCACTGGAACAAGTAATGCAGGAATCCAGAAATAAAGGAGGAGTTTCATTGAAACGGCCCAACAATATAATAAAAATAAACGAGATATGAACTACGGGATAGACGCACACGATCAGTAGCAGTTACATTTGTAGACTATGTGTCTCCGATACCAACTCGTTTCAGAAGGGGACCCAAAAATGACTACAGAATTTGCTTACGTCGACATACAGACACGGGGTGACCTTTCGAGCCTGAAGTGGTACAAGTCTTCGTTCGGCTATTCGAGTACTTCTGGCTCAACACGGGATTCTAGGGTCTGCTGCAACGTGTACTATGCTGCTCTAAACTTCAAAGACCTCATGCTGGCAACGGGACGGATTCCTACGTTTCTGTCATCTGGTAAGTCGTATTGGGAATTTTGGAAGCATTTTGCCAAACACAGGCCGATAGAAAGGGGCTGGCGCAAACAAAACATTGTAGTAACCACGCATGCAAATCAGAAGACTCGCGTTCACTTCTCTAAGGCACAAGATGTCCCCATTCGTGTACAAAGTCATCGGTTCGCTGGCAGTTACGAAATCAAATTCGCAAATTCCTTTTGCAAAACAGTTTCACCACACAGAACAGCATTTATGAAACCAACGTGTCAAAATTTTGAGCAATTTGATAACTCTTGCATATTATATTGCTTTTTTCGCACAAAGTGCGGTACTGTGCTGTACGGAACATTGTGGTCCAATCTCGTTCAAACATTACAATTGAAAGAAAATGAATACGCAGACATACGATAAAAGAAACCAAAAACCATGCATTACCCACAGGTTGAACCGGCTTAGATAGCGAACAAAATCCAGCGTTCGACACGTAACATAATTGATCGGGCGCCAGTGCGAACTATTACACGAAACAAAACGCGTGGTTGTAATGTGTCATTTCGCATACTTATCTCTTAACAGTTTACACAATCTTCAAAGTACTAAAGTCCTGTACGATTCTGAGCTCCAACTAAGGAGATTTTTCCAATTCAAAAGACATCAAATACCGCGACACTAGTCCGACTGCGGCGTATTTTTGCCCGTGAAACACAATTGCGAAATATGTTTGACGCCTACTAGCGCCATCTATCAAGTGTTGTCAAAGTTGAGCCAACTGACAAAGCTGTAGGGGAGGGGACATGGCAGCGTTCAGCAAAGAGGCATTTTACGGAGAGTGCTATTATTAGAGTAAGTGCTCTTATAATAAGTGCTCTTATTAGAGTTTAAAATAAGTGCTCTTATTAGAGTTTTGTGACCGCCTTAAAGTGATATCTATGATTCACTGAAACAGTAATAATACAGAGAGCATGCTGAAAGCGAAATTTTAGGTGCGCGCACGGGGGATTTTCCACGCTTGTGATTTCGCTTTGCATATCCAAGACGTTAGACACGTGCGCTACAGGAAGTCATTTCAAATGACCTTTCAGTGCGTTGAACGCGCGTTTGTTTTGTTGTCACGCGGCATTGTTTTAGAGCAAAGCTTTCTAGCTGTACCAGCCAAGGGTTCTTTCTTCGCGTGCGGGAAAACAAACTCTTAACGCGTCGGAGGCGGCGGCGTTGGGAGGGAGGGGGTGCGGAGGGTTTCCCCAACGGAGCACACCAGTGATGGCGGTGCGAACTTACCCGGCGTTCCCCGCGCGGGAGTGCCTGCTGCGGCATCGGCGGTACCATTTTTGCATCTGCTTGGGCGGCTGTTGTTTTTGGCCTGTTTTGGTCCTGCTTCGCCTCCATCGCGCGGTGCCTTCGCACGGCTTGATCAACTTGTTCGGCAGCACCTCCAGGGTAACCCGCACGCGACGGAATTCAGTGGTCGAGCGGCAAAACGCACGTTAAGTATTGGTTTGCAGGGCGGGAAAACTGAATGTACAAACCCCATGCAGACATCTGGCCGCTAGAGGAACGCTACCATTTGCGCACCGCTTGCCACCAATGGGACACCGTTTCTAAAGTGGTGATATACAATTTGGTTCTTTTTTAAGAGGTATTAAAAAAGGCGAAAGTAGCAACAGGTTATGATAAATAAGAATTATAAAAGTTCCCACAGATTTCTCGCAATTCTCACACTGACTAAACTGACGAGTTTAAATCGGTATAAATGGAAATCGCTAAGCTCACATTCCCAATTCTTTCGGTGTCTGCGCTTGTTTCGCGCGGTGGTCTAGCCCCAATCTAGAACATCAGGATGGCTAGGTTCCGCTGTCTCGCCCTTCGAAAGACGCTCCTCTCCGTTTTCGCTCTCCCGACGCACGGCCGGGCTGCAGCGGCGGCGTCCGCCGCTCTAGCCCAGGCGTGGCCGACGCTGCTTCTCGCGTTCGGGTAACGGCTGGCAGAATCCCAGGTAACGGCTGGCAGAATCTCTGGTTTCGCTCTTTGTAGAGCCACGTGTGTGAATTAAAGTGACGTCGCATGGGCAATTGTTGTGGGTGTCTTTTAAAGCTTTGCTTTCCAACTACCTTCATAGCATAGATTAGAGCCAATTTTTTTTTTGTATTTTGGTAACTCTTCTTTTGTACCATGCATGAATAACATGGCTCCGTTTTATTCAGGGGGCAGGTCCGTAAATGTATCAACGAGAAAACTGAAAAGATTTTTAATACCAGAGCTATTTTGCTCTTGGTTGCGGCGTCAATGAACAGAAAAAATTACGCCCACCTCCCCTCGCGGGAACTCTTTTGCGATGCGACGCTGAGGGGGTTCAAGCGCAAGCGGAGAGCAACCGTCGACCGAAAGGCAGCCGGAGAGCGGCACACCGGTTATATGCGCAGCGCGCCTGAAGGAGGGGAGACCGCGGAGAGAGAGAGTACTGCACATGCGCAGCACCACGTGCAGCGCCGCCCACCGGCGGAGTGAGAGCGCGCTGGGCCGCACACCCGCAGATGTCGAGAGAGAGTGTTCGCTCTCACCTGGGCACGCGCCGGCGCCAGTGCGTCTGCCGCGCCTATGACGCAACACAATCCAACACAATCCACTTTAATCCAATCCAATCCAAATCAAATCCAATCAAAGCCTATCCAAGCGAAGCCAAACCAATCCAATCGAATCCAATCCAATGCCTCTCGCGAGAGAGTGTTCGCTATCGGCGAGGAGAGGGGATGAGCGGAGGAGAGTGCGGACGCTGACGACGACGACGACGGGCGCACACAGGAAGGAAAGGGCCGCCGACAAGAGATGCTCTCAGCGTCGCATCTAAAATACCAAACAAATGCTGGGCGCACGTGAGCGCGCGTCTCGTAAAAGCGCCAGGCCATACATACCCACGTGAGGGATTGGCGAGGAATCGGGCGTGTGGAGCCCACTACATAAAACTATAAATTAGAAACGTAATCATTTAGATGAATAAACAGCATATAATCACAAGGGAGAATTGGTGAAAAATTAGAAAGTAGAGGTTTGAACAAAATAATAAGCTTTGGGTCTTGTGAGAGCACCCGGAGGCACGAAAACACGTGGGGGATTGGCCAGGAATCAGGCGTGAGGAGGGTTAATGCGCCCGCTACACAAAACTGCGGTCATAAAACTTTGACGCCCGTGGCGGTGGCGCCACAACTCTCTACGACTCTGTGCCGCGCACATGGCGAATGGTGTGACCAAAGAAGATCCGGACGCCCAGAAAGAGGCCATTTGCCACGGAGAGAGCCACGCTGCCAGGCGGGCGTACTTGAGCTATCAAAAAATTAGCGAAGATCACACTAAAGCGTAAGACGTGAGGGTAGCGAAGATATACGCAACCTTCACGACCATCACGAAGGTTTAAGTCCCTGATTGCAGCCGATTTGCTTCTTCGTCGCTGCGGCAACGACCTTTACTCCGCCATTGTCGCTATAAGTGTGAGCTGCTTTCATTGTTTTTGGTCATGATAATCCTTTGACGTCACCTTGAAGGGGCGCCGTCATGAAAATGCACTTTGAGTTTTAATAGGCTCCCTATTGTGTTTCTATAGAGTCAATAAAAATCAATTAAAACTGATCGCTTATAGACTGTGCTCGGTAAAAAGTCAACAAACGTTGTATTGCACAAACTCAACCAACATTTTATTGCCTTCAAGAACTGGAGGTTTATTACACTTCATATTGCGTTTCTATAGAGTGAACCAAATCTCCCATCTCAAAAAAGTGCGGCGAATGTAAAATAAATACTTTTTATTGCTAAAATGCAACGTGAAGTTTATTGCAATTAGCTATATTGAGTTTGAACAAACTCTGTATTGCCTTTCTATAGGGTCGATCGAACTCCTAATGTGTGGACTGTGGTCATTAGACAGGCAATAAAGTTTTTATAACGAACACACAGCAAACATCATATTGCTTTCATTAGGTTGAGTTTCAATAGATTGTGTATTGCGTTTCTATAGCCCACCCATGGAGGTATGGTAGTTTATCCGTGCATACATATGTGGTGTGCTATTGCACCGCCTGCCCCACTGCATCAACAGAGATCGCGCGATGGACGTCCCATCACTTCGTCTTCGGAGAACTTGGGAGCGGTGACGCCCGGGATGGCGTACATCACCGCCGGACAGCTCGAGCTCCTACAAAGATCCTCTGTTAAAGCTTGCCAGAAAACGTGACTGGCAGGCAACAGGATGTTACGACTATACTCAATAATAATTTTATAGAAAACTTATAGAGATACATTTAATAAAAACTCATCCGAGATTCTATTCAGACTTAGCTCATGCGACAAGTTGTGATGACTTGGCGCAATAGGAATTTTATAGAAATATCATTGAGAGAAATTTAATAGAAACACGTCAGAAACTGTATTCAAAGCTGACTCACACGTAACAGGTTGTTACGACCATACTCAATAATAAATTTAAGAAACCTAATCCAGGCAAATTTAACAAAAACTCATCAAAAATTCTATTCAAACTCCATTAGCACGCAACAGAATGTTATGACTATACTCAAAATGAATTTTATAAAAAATAATTGCCATAAATTTAATAAAAATCCGTGAGAAACTGTATTCAAACTGACTGCCACGCAACAGGCGGTTGCGACTGTACTCAGTAAGAATTGCATAGAAAACGTATTGAATTTCTTAAAAACCTCATAAGAAACTGATAAGAAACTATACTCAGAACCCATAAAGTCTATTGACTTGGCTCTATAGACTTTTAATTAAAACGCGGTGGCCAATTTATAATGGAAACTCAATAGAAATACTCTATAGAATGTTGACAAAATGTTTATAGGATTCTTTAGAGCAATCTCTATAAGAAGTTTATTAAATCTCGGTAAACGTTTTTTCTCGGCGTACCCCATAACACGTCTTTCACGTTCCGAGCAAGTGTTGCCGCGTTTACGGCAAACGCTTCAGTTTTGTGGGGAGTTAGAAAAATCTTGGGCAATCTACCCCTACCTAAGTGGGTATGCTTGGCTTGAAAAACGTGCGCCGGGGACGCCGCTGTCACCGCGGTCGGCGCGAGGCCCGCACCGAGGAGCGCTCGGCATTTTCTTTGTCTTCTTAACTGCCCGGTGGTCGCC
This sequence comes from Haemaphysalis longicornis, assembly GCF_048455015.1. Taxonomy (NCBI): domain Eukaryota; kingdom Metazoa; phylum Arthropoda; class Arachnida; order Ixodida; family Ixodidae; genus Haemaphysalis; species Haemaphysalis longicornis. The sequence goes on from NW_027526422.1 coordinate 151,696,797, forward strand.
GCAATCTTGTCAAATCTCCCTAAGTGGGCATGCTTGACTTGACAAGCGTTCGCAGAAGACGCTGTGGGTGGTCATCGCTAGGCACAAACACAACAGCGCTAAGCATTTTCTTGGTTTTGTTACTGCCAGGCGGCCGCTGCTGGGCCGCCCGCGCTCATGTGAGCGGGCTCGGCAATTTCTTTGTATTTTGTAGCGTGAGCTATACTGGCCGAGGTTGGGCACTTTCGCGTGGCTCCTGGAGAACCGTGCTGCCCATGCGCGAGGAGCAGTGACGTCACACGGCGCACAGAACGTTGCTCGCTGCCCGGCGTCTCTCCCACACCCCACGCACCCAGCGTCTTCGCCGACCTCCGTTCCGCATGTGGCGGCCCGGTCCACTTGATGATCATGTCAGGGGTGGCTGGGTGTGCAACCGGTGGCTCGTGCGTCGCAGCAACACCGGCGTGCGCCTGTGGAACCAGCTTAGCCTTGGGGCGATTGGTGACGCTGCGGCGGAGCCGCTTGATAAATATGCATGTGACACATAATGCGTATACCGTGTCATTGAAGCAGCAGTAAGCATGATAATCAAGCCAACCCTAGACAACCAGGAAAGCTAAGAACAACCAGCTGAACCTTAGCTCACGCTACGTATTTCCTGGCATAGCCGAGCTAAGCCAGTGCTATTTGTTTTAACTGGGGACATGAAAAATTACGATTTGCTATCCAGCTTCGCTGTTAAAAGAATACGTGGGCGAAGAAGTATGCCAGGTAAGCACCTCTTGAGGGTGGCAGAGAGTGCAAACGCCGCCCGCTGCAGGCTTCGGGGATGCAGTATTAAGACCAAGTTGTGTTGCACAAGCGACAAACTCTTCTTCTGCGGCCCACACAATGTAAACTTCACATAAAATTGGCGAGAAGGTATAAAGGATCCACTTTTTACCTTTTTTGTCATTTGCCCAATTTTGTTTAATAACCCGTTCTTCAAACCTTTGTAATAATTTTGTTCAGTAAAGTTGGTTGGTGGTGGGCTTGCAGTAGCAAACCCACTAGTTCACAACTTACTTGATAAAGTTCTTCTGTGCAATTAATTGTACATCATGCACTAACTCAACCACCGAGATTAGTGAAAGAAGAAATTGTGTATATGTAGCTTTCGTATTTTGTACTTGTGGGAATATTTGTAGCCTACACTTTTTAGTTTGAGTTTCCACGAAAATCTTTGAACCCAAATACAACCCTGAAGTCAGGACGATATGGGCTGTGCAACAAGGCTGCTGCACCGTCTTGTGGGTGCCTCCCAAACCATGCAGCCTGTGTCCAAGCAGACGATGCTGGCGTAGTTATGCTCAGGCAATGACGTGATGGAGTGCGCAATAAATTTTATGTTGCAAATTGCGCAAATTGTTACTCTAATTCTCTTCTAGAAACGAAGTTTTTTTCGATTATTAGCGTGTTCATCCCGTCATGACGAGCGAGCACGAGGGATACGCAGTGGACGTCGGGTGAAAGAAGTGCTGGCTTACATTTCGTTGTGTGTCCCCTCGTAAGACGGGTGTAAATTGCTTTTTTTACCATGTGGCCGGTGCAACCAAATGGTAGCCGGCGAAGAAGAAAAATATATGCAGGCAAATTTTGTTATTGTGGTAGACAATCGAGGGATCCAAGATTTACGTCTTACGTGCTTACGATTTTCTCACTCACCTAACGCACACGCCAGCGGTTGCTGAAGACGGGTTTTCCACTTATAAACTGTCAGCATGTGTGCGTTAGTTTCGATTACCAAGGAAATGGTTTTCTTGAATTTGAATGTTGTTAACCATTCCAAGCACGGCAAATAAGAGAGCACTTTGTTGACGATGCGAACATTATTATCGCCTTCTTTTCTTGAGCACTACGGTTTTTTAACCATCGAAGCTTTCGGTTACTTTCCGCAGCAAACAAATTTATGGTTAACTCCAACGTGTTGATGTACCGGTATATTCTGGAGTACTGCGAACTCGTACCTCACTTCTTTAATTTTTTTGCTCTCATTATAGCTGCAGTGGATCAGTACAGCGGAGAGTCCTTGAATCTGTCTTCTTGTTCTTATCGCTCGATGCGGCTAGTGAATTTAATACACTGCGAACTAGTTGTCGATCAGCAATTTCGACAGCTTAGTTAAACGACTTCACCGGTGATAGTGATTCATGTACAGCTGTAAAATAAGCAGACATCGGCCCTTGTGTCTTTTAATGTCATTTCGCTTCTCCGGAAGACCATAGGCTCAGCAGTACAACAAGCACAGGTTTTGTAAACACATGCAAAAATACAAAGACGTTAGTCTATGTTTTAGTTCAAAGGGCACGCGGCAGACGTTGCACAAATAATACAGCAGCCACCTTTTTCAATGTTACTGCCGGGCGTAGTAAATACATCTATTGTTGAGAATGCCCGTAATATCAACTGGTCACTTTTTTAAGGCAATTCCTTCAATACATAAGCACTTCCTTTTCTTCTGAGGTAAGCATATGTTGGTTCAAAGTGCCGGGGCGAAAGAATCAAAGAGCCTATGTTACGGCTTCCATTATGCCTTGTTTTTCTGACAACGGGGCCTTATTGCTTCAAGCAGTTGCACTAACCTTTACAAGCAGGGAGCGTTGAGTTTAATACATATTCATAAACATCTGAATTTAAACGGCGCAAGGCTCCTCGTTTGCAGGGTTTGCGTTTGCCTGACGGATGGTGCCACCTCTGGTAGTGAAGTTCTGTGCGTCGCCACATCGTTCAGACGCGTAGAAACGTATTCGCATTAGAGAAGTTTCGTACCCGTTTCCTGATTCTTGCTAATAAAAAAACAAAGCGCTGAAAATACAGCGAGATTCAGTTGACCGGAGCGTATAATTTTCCATGGCGAGTGTATGTCTCTACTCGGGAACAAGTTATTTAAAAACGGGAATAGCTCATGTACGGTATCACTCCGCATAAGCGACGAACCCGGATGCCAATGGGGGCGTGCGTTTTCAAGGTATATTGCTATGAATGCGTGGTATCGTCTGCGTTTTCTCCCGTAGTTTGTTTGTCGTTGCTGCAGTAGTTTATAAGCATAATAATTCCAGAAAATCACGAAAGCTGCTCGCTCAGTGGCGTAGCTCGGCTATGGCAGAATATACGTAGCGTGAGCTAAGGTTCAGCTGGTTATTCTTAGACTTCCTGGTTGTCTAGGATTAGCTGATCATTATGCTTACTGCTGCTAAAACGATTTCCAATCCAATCCAGTTCAATCCAGTCCAGTCCAGTCCAGTCCTTACGCATGCGCAGTACGGCTCTCCAGAAGCCACGCGAAACTGCTCAACCTCGGCCAGTGTAGCTCACGCTACAAAATATTCCTAGTAACGCACTAGTTGCGCCGCGAGGAATAACATCCGGCTGCGGTGATTAGGCACAGCGGCGACCTCCGTTGCTGTTCTCAAGTTGCAATCGAGTATTCGCCGCGAGATGGACATGTAGGTGGCGTAAGCGTCGCGCTGCTAGTGTGAATGCTCCGCTGAGCGGCCCGGGAGAATGCACACTGTTGGCGCGCTTTGTGCCTCTTTCGCGCTCTATGTGCTCATAAGAGGCGCAGACAAGAGTGGTATGCTGTAGTTCGGTTCCTCAACGTTCATTGTATTGTATGGAAGCGGCAATCAGCTTTCATTACTGCGCCAAAAAAGCGGCGACCCATCGGGAATCTCAGAACAGCCGAAATAACGACAATGAACTTGTACGCCGTGGCTCGTAGCAAGCTTGGTCTTTCCAGACTATGGCTTTGAGCCTCCAATAAAAGCATAAATAGAAACAAATCAGGAAGCCTCGATCTCGGGAATTCAATTTACAACAGCAGTATCAATGGCGCTTTCATTGGTAGCATGACGCATTCTTGCATTTGTGGGATTTCCTGAAATGGTAACACTACTTAACTGCCCCGACATTTTTTCTAAGAGATTACGATATTTTTTGTATGTGTGAACGAAAAGCAACATAAAAATCTGAATTTGAACCAGAGAACACATATACATGCAACCGTTCTAACGGGTCTCTTGCGCGAGCATTAGTTAAATGAAATTTTAGCGACTCTCTGAAGGCAGGTTTCATGAATAAGGCTTTCGTTAATAATAAGGCTTTCGTTAAGGCTTTCGTTAATAAGTTAATAATAAAACTTGCGGATTAATTTGTTAACGCGTGCAGTACAATCAATATCTTATGTTTAGATAGACTTGCAAAGTGACAAGCAGGTTTACAGGGTGTAAACTAAGCGTCTGGGATCTCACAGTGCACACAGATTTTCTGTTACGGCTGCACTGTTGACCATTTGCGTTCCTTTAACAGCTGCCTACAACAGTGAGATGTGTTTGCATCATTGCACTTACGTCGCTTACGAACAATACAGATGGCAAAGGAAGTTGCCCTATTGCAGATGTAGTAAAACGTTCCTTTTTATTTATTGTTACGAAACAGCGCAACGATCGAGTTCCCGGCAACTGGTTTGTGTTGTAAACTGAACCTCGTTTTTGTCTTGGCATTTATTTTCGAGAATTCGTTAAAAAAGGCACAGATAAAATGTTTCTGTGCATTTCGTTTTTTTTCTCGGGGGAAGGGGGGGGGGAGGGGGGTGGTTGAGGGGGCTCTGCCAATATTTCAAACGCAGCGAGAAGAGAACGCATGTAACGCGAAAAGCCAAACGTTGGCTATCAGTATTAGTTGCAACTGAAAGTATCCTAGGCGTCGTGTTCCGCAGCGGTGAAAAAGCAGGGCTTCAACGTACCGACGCCAGTATTTTCAAAACTCTTAACCCCCCTTTTCGCCCGTGCTTGTCCAGGAATTGTGGCTCGCCTTTTTCTAAATCGTATTTAAAATCAGCATTGTGGGAAAAATAAAAATAAAATCCAGCGAGTTGTGGCACACACCCTCCACACATGTGAACAACAACAATCATCATACTGCGCTATTTTTCCTCCTTCTTTAAACTTAGATCCACCTTAAGAGGTTAAGGCTAGACAATATTAGACATTCGGTTATGCTGAGTGAAATACATTTGTGGATAAGGTGATTCATGTCGTGATTTGAAAATGGGATATGTAAAAATGACGCACGAAATGCCACAGGACAGACGCAAACTCACAACTGCTTAATTTTACCCAGAAATCCCCCTGAAATACTCTTGCCCTTCCACGGAAACGCATTTTAAATAATACTTAAAATTAACAACACAGTGAAATTAACAACGACTGTAAAATTCGTCCCCGATAATGTGTGGGCGATCGGGTACTGGTCGTGTGCAGTGTAATTGTTTTTGTTTGCTTCTTCTTTCTAAAAGGACACAGCGCAATTTCACAAAGGTGTGGCAAACGCACGGGTATGCACATGTCCTGTTGCTTCTTACCAGTTTCGTGTAGTAAAGATTAATCCTTTGAATTACCACCACGCCACCTACAAAAAGCACCCTTTGACGTTCCCGTAACTCCAGACGACTGCACGGATCAGTAAGAAAATTGCAATCCGTCGAAGCAATGTTTGTAACACGTTTCACACTGAGACGGCGACGACTATGATTTGTGGAACTAAACTAGCGCATTATCCCGCAACGGCCGCTGAATATTGCGTTTCAAGATAAAATCTGTAAGTAGAGGTAACTATGCCACTGCTTAGAGCCAAACAAGTGCAAATATTCGTTATTTATCGTATGCAGCACGCGCCTTGCGCCGCGCGCAACGTGAACGAGCAGACGACCCGAGAGCGCCATCCACACTAGGAGCGGTTCCCGCCACCGCCAGGGGCCGACTGTGTTCGGTCTCGGGGCGAATAGTAAACGATTGCGGCGCAATTTGCCCCAGACAGGACGACGGCGCGGCCGCTGGTGGCGCTGCCTCGCCGCAGCAGTGCGCCTTCTTTAGGTGTCGGCCGCTCCCTATTCTAGCATGAAAGGTTCTTTTTGCACCTTGACATTGTGATGCTGCTGTATTGGATTGTATCATCAGCCTCCTAACATTAACACGAAAGAGTTACTTCGCAGGATGCTTGACGCGGCCACTCGGGTGGTGTCCAGAAAAATGTATCCGGCCGGCGTGTGAAAAAAGTATCCAGGAAACAGCAACAGCACACTTCCGTTGTGCCGTCACTTCCCATTGCTGTGATGGATTAAATCGCGGCACGTCCGTGGGGAGAAAAAAAAAAACAATAGAAGCCTTTGGCTGGGAGGGGTTTCAAGAAGCGGGAATCAAAACATTTAAAAAGTAAAGACACCGCTATGCATCAGACACCTCGCCCAAACGTTCAGTTGGCCTTAAGGTTCAGCAGGCACTTTAATATTTCCCCGAACCATGCCTTCGGCTTTGTTCATGGTTTGTCTCCAGCGTCTGGCCGCGCAGGTTAGGCTTACCTATGTTCGAAGCGAAGCGGGAGTTTCCCTGTTTTTTCTCTTGATGTGCAGACCGTTTCGCCATGCGGTCACTAGACTAGAATATTTTCTTTTGATCACCAGTGTTCTCGATCTAATTCGATGGTTCCCATAAGAACAACGCCGCGAGAAAAATGCTCTCAGGACAAATGACGCGTCCTTCGATTCGCCTGCTCTCATTTTTGTACGTTTTTCACTGACTGCTTCTCGACGTTTGTGTATTGTTTATGTTCTCTGCCGTACACAAGTTCGCTCTAGCAATCCGCTTTTACTGGACGAACATTGCGTCCATCTTTGCTATATGACATCTGGTGAGTTGCGAAGTGCATGCACCCCAAACACCCTGCAAGTCACCAAGGCAGCCCAACTCGTGGAAGCCGCTGACACCAAGATCTAAAACACGGCTATTGCCTGTAAAAGTGGAGAAGAAGACATCGTTGCCAGCGCCACAACCAACACATCCGCAGCGACCGACATTGCCATCAATCCCATATAGTTCTACAGCAACACCGGCAGCCACCATAATTTCACGTGTAACCTCTGAATGATCCTGAACAATGGATGTTTAACGGAAGGGACTGCGACGAAGGACTCAGGCAAGTGTTCATTTATCTTGAAGACTGTTCGCATTTACTTTGAGGACCAAGAGCGCACCCTTGACGAAATGGGCGTGATTCAAACCCGAGTTCTTGAAAACGTCAACGACTCTTGTACGTAAGGAACTGGCGGAACAATTGCTGCGGACCGGAGGCTGTAATCCAATAAAAGCATTCTCGTATTCGGTGATAAAATAAAGAGGATGTTTCGCCGCACACACACCCTGAAATGAAGACAGAGAGAAAAAATTCCCTCCAGTCCACGCTGTGAATTTGGCTGGAAAGCAACGCTTTAAACGACACCCACAACAATTGCCCATGCGACGTCACTTGAATTCACACACGTGGCTCTACAAAGAGCGAAAGCAGAGATTCTGCCAGCCGTTACCTGGAATTCGCGGGGGCGGCGTCCCGAATGCAGAAGCAGCGTCGGCCACGCCTGGGCTAGAGCGGCGGACGCCGCTGCTGTAGCCCGGCCGTGCGTCGGGAGAAAGAAAACGGAGAGCAGCGTCTTTCGAAGGGTGAGACGGCGGAACCTAGCCATCCTGATGTGCTAGCTTTGGGCTACACCACCGCGCGAAACAAGCGCAGACACCGAAAGAATTGGGCATGTGAGCTTAGGGATTCCCATTTACGTCGATTTAAACTCTCGTTTAGTAAGTTTGTGAATTGCGAGAAAGCTGAGAAACTTTTATGATCGCTATTTATCAGATCCAGTTGCTCCCTTCGCATTTTGCAATACTTGTTGAGACACAACCGAATTGGTATTCAGCAATTTAGAAAAGAGAATCCCATTCGTGGCAAGCAGTGCAAAAGGTAGCGTTTCTCTAGCGGCCAGATGTCTGTGTATGGTCTCTACATATTCTTTTCTCGCCATGCAAATCAATTCTTAACATCTTCCAAGAGGTGCTGTCGAACAAGTTAATCAAGACGTGTGAAGAAAGTGCGCAATGGATGCGAATCACGCCAGAACAGGCCAAAAACAACCGCCGCTAAAAGCAGACGACAAAGCCGTCCCTCCAACGCGCCCGCCGGTGCGAGCATGCAGCTGCGTGTGGGAAACGCTGGGTAATATTGCCCTGTCGCCGCGCCATCTACACTGTGCTCGGAGAGGTCAAACCGCCCTCCTCATCCCCATCCGCGTTCGGAGTTTCTTGTCTCGCACCCCACGAAGGAATCGTTGGCTGGTAGAGGTAGAAAGCTTTGCTTTAAAATCTGCGCTTTCTAATGCGAGGGATATAGGAGGAGCGTTTTGCTTTCCTAATTGGAAACCACCTGAAACGGTAGCCAAATTTTGCGATAGAATCAGCGGTGCCCTCACTCGGCCACCTGCAGCTCCACCTGCCTATTGCTCGGTCCAATGTCGCGGAGCAGCGCACACGGCCCGATAAAGATCGGCCGATGCGGCAACCATTTTGATCCCGGTGGTGGTTGCGCGCGCCGGAACCTTCTGCTTCCCTCGGCGAGGCGGACTTTTTGACCGCCTGAACGCACAAGGATCTCGCTCCGAGCGGTGGATCGACAAATGGTTTTAGCGGCGTAAACGGGCCATCCCGATAGCCTCCGTGGCCGATGTCCGTGACAAAAGCTGTCTTGCAGATGAAGTCTACCCCACAATGATTGGCACCGTGAGTACGGGCAAGTGGACACAAAGCTTTCACCCAAGAAGATTCCACCTCGCGACGAGGAGTACGTCACCGCCTGACGTAACAGCACCACACTTTACAGGAAGCGGCATCTTCCGCGCTCGCAGATGTTGGATTGTCGCTCGGGATGGCAAACAACCTCGTCTTTTATCAGCGAAGTGCTTCCGTCGGTGCCCTGCAGTGCCTTAAAGGGGCCATGCAGATAGAAATGGCAATGCATCTGCTCTTTTTGTTGCAAATGTTCCCAAAAGACGATAGTAGACTGGCGCTCCTGCCACGTAAAGGCATCATCTATGCTTAGGCTCCACTCTGCACTCATCTTGAATCGGGTTCTTTACCAGCTGCCTGTTTTGTCTCCCTCGGAGTCACAGTATGCTCATCTGGAAGCGCTGCACCGACAGGGCGTTGAGATATCCCTAGGAGTTCCCCAGGCGGCGGCAAACAAAAAAGTCCTGGAAGAGTCCCATTTTCCGCCTCTTCGCTTGATGGCGTCTCAGCGGTTGCTCTTGCAGCTTGTCCGGCTGGGAGAGTCCGCAGCCGGAAAGGCCTTGCTCAGGCGTCTCCGCCTAAGGGTAGAATCTCGCATACACGCGGCGCTCAACACTCTCAGCATCCTCTACCCGCAACGGCAGAAGAACCAACATCGCTTGGAGTCACCGTGGTCTTCTGAGAGTTTGGAGTGCCAGCTCACCATCCCGGGCATCCGCTCGAAGAGATATACACCAGTGGCGAAAGCGAGAATGTTAGCACTTGAGCACTTGGACCGGTTGTACAGAGATTGTGTTCATGTGTTTACGGACGGATCTGTCGACAGAGAAGCATATACCAGCGCAGCGGCCTTTGTGATTGCCGGCATACCACGCAAGGCTAGGTGCACCCGTCAATAAACATCACCACCACCACCACCACCACCACCAAAGGCCTCCCTTCTCTTTCCCGCTCACCTCTAATGCTATTTCTCTCCCGTCTCGTTCCTCCTAAGATAACACAGGGGAGGTTTGCCCAAGTCAATTTAAATTTACCGTTTTCCACTGCTTCATGTAGGGTGTCTCGATGCCAGCGCTGCCGTACGGCGGAAACGCGCGTGAATTGAGGCGCCATACTACAACATTTATTGAACCACGTTCCCCTACTCTACTAGCGTTCCAAGCGGAACGTGGATCATATCTAGTGGAACATTTCGTTGCTTTAGCCGTTTGATTTCTTAAATGCCTTTAGGAGGTAGCGCTGGCAACAGCAGGCGATGCTTTTCTGCCATTGATGTAGTTTTTCATTTACTAGCGCAACAACCAAGCATCCGTAATTTTTTCAATAAAGGAAGACTGCAAATATCACATATGTATTGATTTCCAGCCTTATATTTGTGTAATATCTTGTTCTTGTTCAACAAGTATAAACACCGACACTGGACGTAGACATTTATATTTGACTGTGAGTATATAGGACTATTGCGCAGCTTTCGTTTCACTTTGGCCGGGTGGCTGATTCGAGTCACAGACACACAGACAGACAGACCATAATTTATGTGTTTAAGTAGCCCAAGAAAGGCTATCGTCTTTAATATACAACTTCGTTTTATTCGACAGGTTTCGCTTTATTGTAACCCCAGCTCTTGTCCGGCAGTAAACGATGCCTTATTCAGCTAACAATAACTCTTAAAGGGACACTGAAGTGATATGTAAACATTGCGGGATTACTAGCGCAAATTGTAGTCCGGAGTCCCCAGGCCATGTTTCGACCACTCTAGGCGCGTTTACGCGATTTTATTTAGTAGAAAAACTAATTCGAAAACGCTGTCCTCCTCTCTTTACGCTCGCCCATTTTCTGTGGCGTTTTCGTGTGACGTCAGGAGGGGATGAGCTGGCAATTGGCTGCGCCACGGCTGCGCTACTGCACGGCTCCCCGGCCGGCAGAGCCAGTCGGCCCAGCGTTTCGTCCGCCGGCCGCCGGCGGGTCGTCGCAATCAAGGAGGTTAAAAAAAATTGCTTTGTCGCAATTCGTTCGCTTAGTTGAAACGAAGCCAGGACACGTTTGTGAATGGAAGAATGTGCCTTTCTTTACTTGGTTTGTTTGTACACTGTATCTAGCTCCAAGTCAAGGTCGCTTCACACAAGCGCTGCACATGCGACGCTTTGCTGACTGGTACGCCAGAAGGAAAATATAAGGCCTCTTGAAGGCGAGAGAAGAGTCAGCGAAGTCAATATGGGTACTAAGCAAATAAAATCAACTGATATTTTTACCGTACAGCGTAAAACTAGGGCGCGGGAAGCACTTTTTTGGGCTGGGCGAACAAGCACAGCGGTCAGCAGCACGACTACGCATCTGCGAACGCTTTTCCGTCTACGAAATGCAATTGCTAGACGTGAGCTACTGTGGAAACTCGGGCGACGCTTACTGCACGATCGCAGTACAACAAATAGTCACCTAAGCGGCTTAAAATGCCAAAACTAAATAAAAGTGTAAACCGGTTGTACAATATATACCCTATATTAGCAAGACATTCGCGTCCCGCTCCGTGGCCTAGCAGTCTGGGGCGCTAGGAATTCACTGCAAATGTTTTGCGAGTCACGAGTTCGAATCCCCGCGGGTACGTGCTTTTTTTTTTTTTGTAAGTTAACTTTTTTGTTTACCGCCGATGTTTTCTATATTGAGTTCACCTTTTTTGGGGCCGCAACGTTCATGGCTACACGAACTAGTTCACAAAACGCGCGCAGGCTGGCACTGGCGCGCTAGCCAGTTCTCGTTGGCGTGCTGTTGCCATAAGCACCGACTGCTTGCAGGCAGTGGGCACAGGCCAGAATGAACAGACCCTTGGCCTGGTGCGAACACGCTTTTTACGATACAGGCATGAGGGAGGCAAGCTCCAAATATGGGGGAAAAGCGCATGACATTTGGGCGTCTGCGGGTACGCGGAGGGCGTTCATGCACTGCGGTCTCGGCTAGTGAATGCTACGACTACAAGCCGTCCTGGGAGGCTTATCTTGTGCATTTTACAGCCGACAACATGGCAGAAGCGCGGTACGATGATTACTGAGATATTGAGAATGCCCATCCAACAAAGCCATTGGTTATGTTTTACAGAACCGAAACCGAAACCGAAACTTGTGTGATTGCTAACCTTGGGCATCGTCCAATCACGGCGCCCCTCCTCTCAACGTCACAGCCTTAGTTGGTGCGGCCGCCGCAAACCGCGCATGGTAGTTTTTCTTCTTTCGCGCTTTGTAAAATAATTACCGATTTGTCAACCGGATAAACGATGAAAAGTGTGCTAATTTGAGCCAGTCTACGCAGTGCAAGCAAAAACGGGAGCTTGACAAATTCACTTCAGTGTCCCTTTAAGTTAAAATTTCGATTCTCCCGCCAAAGCGTGTGTTTTAAACGCATGCGATGACGTAACTAGGACAGGTGTTCAAGCGAACAATAGCGCGTTGTTTAGTCCGCAGCAGACCTTGGAACGCCTTGCTTGCCCTCAGTCCTACTAAATGGCGCCACCATACTAGAGATGACTGCTGTCCGCCCTTGCTTTGTTTATGACCGTATTTGCACTTGGTCTGTTTTAGATGCGACTGCATCTCATTCACTCGCCTTGTCCGTGCATCCGGCGTGGTCGGCGTCCGCCCCTCCCCCATTCTCCTCGCCGCGCCAGCTGCGCTCTCCACCGCTCACCCCCTCTCCTCTCCGATAGCGAACACTCTCTCGCGAGGGGCATTGGATTAGATTCGATTGGATTGGCTTGGATTAGCTTGGCTTGGCTTGGATTGGATTGTATTTGGATTGGATTAAAGTGGATTGTGTTGGATTGTGTTGCGTCATATCCGCGGCAGACGCACTGGCGCCGGCGCGTCCCCTCACCGTTATGCGCGCTATAAAACTCGGTGCCTGCGCCGCTCCGCTCCATCGTTCCAGCGCCGTTCCTCCGCTGTCCAACGCTGCAACGTGAACCCCCTATGCGTCGCATCTACACAGGGGTTCCCGCGAGGGGAGGTGGGAGTTTTTTTCGTTACGGTAGGCACTTATCGTTTCCTGAAACACGGAGTATGCTCGACAAATAGGGTCACGTAGGACAATGGTACTTACGCCTATCGGCCAGTGTCGTGCGAGACAACCACAAAGCACCAGATTGCCGTGCAGGTATTACAAGCATAGTGCATGCAGTACCAACAACAGTACCCACTCGTGCTTCTATGTTAACTGGTACTTTCGTAACTTCCATTGTTTACCTTACCACTTTTACTGCTATAAACTGAACATGCATTAAATGTGAGCGCAAATAGCTTGTTCTTTCAGCTTATAAGCCCTGCCTAACGTGCGTTCGCTTTTGCCGGCGTAATTTAATCGCACGGCTGCGCATATGACTTCAGATGTTCTAATGCGGGAAATGAGCTGGTGGGTCGCATGGCCACTCCCTTCATTCGTAATTATATAGCTTATGTGAGCGAAGTTTGTTTGAGCATGATTGTATATAACGAGGCAATCTTTCGAATGAACCAAACTTGTGTTTTGTCTGCATGACCGATTTAAACTTTCGCTCGCTCCGCATCTGCTAGGTCGAGAAAAGGCGCAGGCGTATTTGAACTCCGACTGTGAATGCAGTGGGAGCGGTGGCGATTCTTGCCTCGCGACGGCGCACTCGCAGACGACGGGGACCGTTCCCCTCTCAAACTGCCAAGGATCGCGCAATGTGAGCAAACTGGCAACCTTTTAAACAGCAAGAGGAGCTTCATGCTGCGTTACGCGTTGTTTGATTGATTTGATTTGATTGATTGTGTTTTTATTCTTGGGCGAAAAAACAACAAACAAATCACTTTCGCGCAAAGGGAGCCGGAAAAAAATCCGTAAAAACAGCTTGGCTAGCCCCAGACAACCGGTGCAGACAGGCGGCAAGCGGCATTGGCCAATATCAACAAAAATCAACACAAACAAGCTCGGGTGCTTCACGGCCATCTGGTCGCATACGGTTCTGCGTGAACGTGTTGTAAGCTGCGGCAGGCGACTCCGGCAGCTCCGATCCCGTGTCGGGAAGCCCACACGGGCGCACGTTCACCGACCACTCATACGACCTGCTTAGTCTGTGTACTGCAAGCGGGGCTGGTGGGATCTCCGGTCGTATCGCATCCGCGTTCCGCAACCAATACTAGTACGCGCCCCGTGCTCGAACCCTGAGATCGAGCGCTTCTCGCGGGCTGAATATCAACGTAGAGCCGATCCGGCTCGTCCGCTGTCCATAACGCCACGCCATGCAAAGCTTGGTTTCATTCTTTCCTCGGGAGGCGGCGGCGGCCAATGCATGCATGCATCCGCAATTTCTGCTTGCCTACGGCGAGCTTCGGCCACCAGCTCGTTTAGATCCCTAGAACTGCAGTTCCTCAAGCAAAGTTTGGGTGGCATTGCCTGTCGACGCGGTCGACCTGTTGTGATCTCGGGGTCGTGGGTAGGCGTACTCGTAAAGTTCCTGCATCGCACGGATGTAGTCAACCAGCGATTCATTTGGGGCCTGGTTGCGCGTTTCCCAGTGTCGCTGCATCTGCGGATGGTGGTGGAACAGCGGAAATATTTCCTAACACCCTTCGAAAGTCGTCCATCGTGCGCGCCATGTGGCCTATCATCCGATACCACAAAGAGGATTGGTCGACCAAGGCTACGGGAGAAACTTTAAGCAGTGCCTCGCCCTTACTGATGTGGTCGCCTGCTGATAACGGGTAAGAGCACGCAACAAAACTTCAGCGCTCACCTGACCTCCGTAACCGCTGTACTACCGCATCGGCAGCTGCACCATGGGGGCGGGTGAGCGCGCAGCCCGCAACAGCTGCTGCGTGGCGCTTTCGATAGCGCTCGCAGCGGTAGCCGCATCCACAGGCTTCCCTTCGTTCACGGGCGTCTGCGTGCCAACTGGCAAGGGAGGGGCGATGTTTGAGGCCGTACCATTTGCGCAGGCCCAACGCATGGGGCTGAACGCGTGGCAGCGCGCGGCGTCAACTGACAAAGGACGTTTGTTGACTCGAGAATCTTCCACGGTTGTCGTTGTTGTGCAAGCCGCATCCACGGTTGCGTATTTCCATAGAGAAGAAAACCCGAGTTACACCTCCGTCGGGGGAGCATGCTGTTGATGCCGAGCATTGCGTCGTCTCCCGGGCCTGACCACAAAGGTTCGCCAGCAGCATCATATCTGCGAACTCGTAGACATGCGTCATGGTCTTGGTTTGAGGTACAGAGCATCGTATTTAGCTCAAGACGAGTCTGATGGTCGGGCGACACAAACAAGGAAAACAGGGTTCCTCCTAACGTAGCTCGCACTCGAGACCGCCGCAACGCTAGCTCAGATGAACTGCACCACGGGTCGCCCTTCAGCGTAGCGGTGGAGAACAGCCAGGAACACACAAAACAACTCAATGGGCAAGCCCAAAGTTTACTCGCACTCCAGTGTACGCTGGGTGCATCACTCGGTCCCGACAACGCCAACTGGCCAGACCAGGCCAGACCAAAAAACACAGCACAAAAAAAAGGAACGACAAGTGGACAGGACAGCGGTGTCCTGTCTACTATTTGTTCCTTTTTTTGTGCTGCGTTTTTTCTCGCGCTGATTTTCTATCAACCCGAAGAGCATCCATAACTAAAAGAAAGCGGATACTGCCACTTAAGTGCCTGTATTTTGCATGGAACGTACCTGGAGGTTTTATTGCGCTGAAAAATGGGAACATTATTGAACAGTGACAGCGGTTGAAGATCCTGTTCAAGTATTCTTTCATCTTTTGGCCAGAAGGCGGAATCGATGGACAAGCGAGAATATGCGTTACGCGTTACGTTACGCTTTACGCGTTACTAGGGTGGCTAGATACCGCGAACCCGGACGATCTCTCACGACAAACCAGGCCCCTAACTTGCCGCGCACTTAATGGGTCTGTTCGATTTACCGGCGGATGTGGCTGCTTCTGGCAGCCAGCGGGCTGCTTCTGGGCCACAAAGGTGCACCTGGATTAATTAAAAGCTCAATCACCGCGGTGACTACTGGAGTCCCAACAATCGAGGAGCACGAAAGCCCAGCCGCAACAGCAATTTTTTCTACGCTTTCAAGTCACAAAATGTCGGACGAACTAAGAGGCGCTATCGCTGCTTTTTCTTTTTGCTCGGAATGGATGGGCTTCTTTCCGAAGCTTAAA
Source organism: Haemaphysalis longicornis (assembly GCF_048455015.1). NCBI lineage: Eukaryota > Metazoa > Arthropoda > Arachnida > Ixodida > Ixodidae > Haemaphysalis > Haemaphysalis longicornis. The sequence continues at coordinate 151,712,590 of NW_027526422.1, forward strand.
GCGTGCATGACGGCGACACCGACTTTTTTCTGAAGACCTTTGCCATCGCTGGACGTCCATTTTTTTTCCACTTGCGAAGCTGTCACGGTGCATCAGAAGACGTCAATTTTGTAGAAGGGGCATCCCGCACTTGCCGCTTTTTCGTATCTTTTCGCGGGTCATTCCTCGGGTACTTATACGTGTAAACGTACAAGAGGACGTACGCCTCAAACCAAATTTGAAGTTCTCCTTACCTCCTTTCCCACGCCGTTTCTTGTGGGCAGCGGGCATCGTTGGTTCGCGCCCAAAAGGAGCCATTCATTCAAAGGCTTTATTTGCTGCAAACAAGATAGCTCGAATAGACCCTGTTTACTGTAAGAAGACCACACCGTTCTTCGCTACGTGACAATATTAATTCTGCAACAAGCACCTTTAGTATGTCCGATGTCACAATTTCTCACACAGTTGACGTCGGCATAGACTCCTCGATGAAACTAGGCAAAAGAACCCTTTCGTGCTCTCATGTCGTAAAATCTTAAGGATCGCCTCAAACGTTTTTGCATCAACGATGAAAGTGATGTTTATCAATGATGCCTTCTGAAAGAAAGCTTCCGATGGAGCTGTAATAATTGCAGCTGGCCGACATCACCAAATTTGGGTCGAGGTAGTTGTGAAGAAACACGAGCTACAGCCGTTTTTCTAATCGTAGTCGTGTAGTAAAACTTCGTGTGTGGACAGCGGGCATGCATTCGTAGTGGATAAAACCTTCACGGTGAGCTAATTATGCGGAGTAAACCTCACCGTGCGTATTAAAAGAGCCTTCTTATCGGCCAATCGCCCAATGGTCTTTTCAGAAATTTGCGATTTAAACTCAGAGGTGCACAGTATTCACGTGAAAGTTAACTCTATCCCAGGCTCTATTGTGGCGACGACTCCGGACATGACTCGGCTGTTACGGAGCAGCGTATGCAGTTTTGTAAAAAAGTGACATACACTATATCCAAAGCGACGCTATACGGTGGAAAACCGATATAAAAAGGAAGGCATCCCTGGATGTAAAAAACAAAACCACGGACCAAATTAGAAAAAGGAGTGATTTTAGTGTACAGTGTCAATTTTGTGTTCAGTTGCGGTAGTCTCTATTTTACAATAATCGACGGCACGTTAGTCAAAACATTAGTCAAAACTTGTGCCAAAACGTCAGCCAGCATCGTTCTGTATTGGTAACGAAGCTGACCTTTCAAGATAATAAACGAAATATAAAGCACTGAGAAGGTTCTACAAAATGTATAAACGAAATGTTCTATGATAAAGTTATCCCTTCAGCACCGCACTGAGCTGGGAATCAGTTTTAGCGACGCCACCCACCTGCTGTCGATGAAACAGTAGCCAAAGGCCCGACGGCGTTCGCCGCGCAATGCTACAGCTTATAATAACATTTCGGCGGCGACTATAAAAGTGGTTCCGAAGTAGGACTATTTTGACAGGTTTTCGCACTTGCGAAGTGCATTGTCTCACCCTGATAGAGTTCAGTCAATTTTGCAATCGCCACGGTTGCTTGCTACATGAGTGGTGGGGTAGCTTACTTGAGACGAACGTGATAGCAGAAAACATCACTGCTGCGGAGGCCGTCAAATGCTTAATGTCATCGTTAGTGTTTACAAAGCGCATTTGCACGTTGCATTCTGAAACTAAGCATTGATCGTCTGTTATGAATCTCGCACAAACAGGACCTCCCGTGAGAGTTAAGAATACACGAAACGTGGGGAACAGTTGGTGAGAAATCACTTTTATCCTGTTTCTCTAGTCGTAACGCAATATCAGATGGCCGCGGCCCCAGTATGATATTCGACTGTTTTCCTAACGGTAGTCGTATAGGGAAGTGGCAAGAAGCGATGAAGACAAATGTGCAGCATACCTACCACACTAACGATGTACCGGCCGGCGTGACCAAGAAAGCAAATTTCTCCGTAGAAACGCTTCCGGCGTTTCGTCGAAGAAAGGGTGTAAAATAGTTTTTTTCCGTTTCAGTTTTATTGATCTCGTATTTACAGAAATATTCAATCCAGTGGTTGAACCCATAGCTGATTGGCTAGTACCGGGTCCAATGCAAAATACGCTATATTTGACAGCGACAGCGACAGCAATACATGTTGGTTGAAAATTAGAGGGTAAGTGAAGCTTTCATGACGTGTAATAACACAACATAACATAACATATCATGTGACAAACCATATCACGACCTAAAATAACACAGCCATAATATTCATAGCATTCAAACGAGCAAACGCAATGATCACGATGTACACACTTTGCACAGAGTGTTTTAAAGCCACACATTGTTCCTTTTATTCTTCACGTTATTAGGTATGTAATTCCACAAATAGGCACCATTAAACTGAAGTTATCTTGATCCATACGTATTACGGGAAACCAGCAAATTAAATTGGTTATTAGTTGCAGCTCTGCCGTTTGCTTTAGGGCTAATAAATATACTGAATGGCAACGGATTGCTTTGTTATGTACTATGGTATGAATCGTTTGCGTAATTTCTTGCTTTTGCACCAAAGTGACGGGTAGTATTCGTGTGAACGGAAAAGAGGTCTGGTCGGTTCTGTACAATTTGAAAAGTTGATAATTCTTAAAGCGCGCTTCTGCAGCATAGTAACCGGTTCCAGATAAGTCGTGTTACTCGTGTACGTGCTGCCCAGGACTCCAGGCAATAACTGATGTGGCTATCAACGAAAGCAAAGTATAATAACCGTAGTACGCCCAGCTGAAAACATTCGCGCGCTTGTAGTAAGATATGACATCCATAGGTCTGCTTGGTACAGACGTGTTGAATCTGCGACTTCCAGTGCATACCTGATTCGAGGATGATACCCAGATACTTGTGGGAAGAGACGTGCTGAAGTTGTTTGTTGTTCAAAGAAATAGATAACCAGTTGAAATCTAATTGCTTTCTCCTTGAGTGGAAAGTGGTGTATTTGGGTTTTATCAAGGTTAAGGGAGCGATAAATATTGCTGAATCATGCCACTACACTTCCGAGATCAAGATTTATTTTAGGTTGAATTTCGTCGACCATCGCGCCAGTGGATATAAGAGCCGTGTCATCAGCGTACATTAATACCCTTGAATGTTTCAAAATTGATGAAAAATCGTTTATGCACAAGGAGAATAGAATCGGCCCCAAGACTGAGCCCTGGGGTACCCCGTTTAACACTGTTTGCGGGTCAGATATGAAGTCCTTAATTGTCACGCATTGACTTACACATGTTAAATAACTGGTTACAAATTCATGCCTCTTACCCCTAAAGCCATAGTTGTAGAGTTTACTCAATAATTTGGTGTGATTAACTGTATTGAAGGCCTTTTTCACGTCTAAATATAGTACTGCGGCTATATTTTTGTTGTGAAGCACAGTGTTGAGAGTTTGGCTTAAAACGAGTAGTGATGTAGATGTAGATCGTTGCAGAGTAAATCCATACTGACTGGACCTGTTGTACTTCAATATATACTTTCTGATATGGCCGCTGAAAATTTTCTGGAATATGTTATTTATAGCACTTAAAACAGAAATGGGTCTATGACTGCTAGGTTCTAGTTTGTCGCCTTACTTCAAAATAGGAACTACTTTTGCGATTTTAAGTTGAGGAGGGCAGATTCCCGTTTCTATCCAGTAGTTGAATAGTTGCTGGAGATAAGGAGAGAAAATATCGTTTTAAGCTTTTAATAACGTGACCGCAATTCTGTCTATCCCGGGGGATTTTCTTGCATGAAGCGTCATAACTACAGCTATGCAATTCAATATCATTTACTACGTAACTGTTTGGAATGGCTTGCAGTGGTGGCATTGATAATTTAATAGTGTGTATTTGTTTGGCAAGCTCTGGGCCCACGTTTGTAAAATAGTCATAAAAGAGTTTACTGTATTCTGGTCTACTAGATCAGGCTGTATTTGTGGCTTTGATTTCAGGTCAACGGCGTCGTTCACAATGCACCAAATTGTTTTTTGAAATACATAAGCTTGTACATTGAGAGATGAATTGTATTCGCACTTCCTTTTTCTCATCATAACAACCGAGGCGTTTCTTTGGTGCTTGTGTAAGTTTTGGTAGCATGTATTAAGTTATTCTGATTCCGTTTGTTGTACCAGTAATCTTTTTTCTGAAGCGTTGTTAAAATAGATGTCATCCATGGGCATATAGGTGTAGAATACATCGAAGTAATCATCATTTTAGTGCTGAAGGTAAGAATATTAGTTAGAGAACCAGTGAAATTTTGGCATTCTGTATCAATGTTAGCATCATAGGTAAGAATAAAATCTGTTTGTTCTAACAAGCAGCGAAAAAGACAGTAATCAACCTTAGTGTTCGGCAGAGTACCAAATGACTGCATTTTCTGACAACTGGCTCCGGAGGGCAATACAAGTAGACAAATGATCACTGATGGAGTCCAAGATAACCCCAGCACGAAAATGTTATCATCATTATAAAGAGCCTTGTGAATTAACGTACCAGCCGTCGGAGTAATCCGAGTAGGCTCAGTTAAATAGTTTCGTAAATTGAAGTACTCCAAAAGTAAAGACTAATTAATGGGAGTTTCACATGTCAGGTCAATATTAATGCCACCAACAATTACAATGCGACATTTCTGTCCACGGGTTGATAATAGAAGGTATGCTTCAAGTTTTTTCGCAAAGGTTGCAACTTCCGAGTTAGGAATCCAGTATACTACTCCTTCGGTAGTACCACAGGTGAGTTTAATGAACTGTGCCTCAAGGTCACTTGCACTAACACAGGCAGTAGACAGAACACACAAGTCAATGCCGTTTCTTAGAAAAATAGCCATGCCTCTTCCCAGTGCGGTTGTGTGGCGTGGAAGTGACAGCCTTTTGCACCCAACAATATGAGAGCTTTCATTGTTTTTTAACCAAGTCACGCCGAGAGCCATTACACTACAAGCCAGTTTTAAGTCATAATGTGAGAGCGACCAAAATACTTAAATTTTTCCGAAGGCTGCGTACATTACAATGCAGTGCTGAAAGTGAATCTTGGCCTTTTAATGATTCATTCAACTGACATATCGTGTAAACCATATCTTATGGCGAGGGACGTAAGTAGATATTCTAGGGAGCATAGACGACGCTTGCCAAGTCCTGCTCACTTTGCACACGCAAGACGCGGGAATTATCCGTCTTTTGCATTAAGATCTTCCCGTTGTCCACCTAGATGAACTTCCACCCTTTTCCTCCGCGAATTGCACGCGCCTTACGAAGTAGGACCTTTGTTTTCACGCAAAGATGCTCATTAAGGTATATAGGGTTGTTTGTTTCTAATCCAAGCATGTTTGAGTTCAGTTTTGCCTACCTAGATGACGCAAGCAGCTTGTCGCGCGCCAACCTTTGAGTAGAACTTCCCAGCGACATTTGGCATATTGTCACGAAGCCAAAGACGACGTAGTTGTCTTCAAGGAAAACAAGTTTATTGGAACGAACTCGTACTCCCCTAACAACTCAAAGACTACAGGCGAGGAAGCAGCAGTCAACAAAGTGACGTGCGCAGGCGAGCGTCGGCCAGTCCAATGCCGCAGCGTCTGCTCTGCGGGCATTTACCTCTCGACGCGAGGGTTTCTCGAACAGTCGAATTGCATCTAGAACACTGTATTCTAGGCTGGTGACGTTAGTTCCAAACACTCTCCCTATCGAAAGAGATAACGCGTGCGGCATAAAGAATGAAACAAGCGCGTCACTTGGCCCATGGATAACACAGATAACATAGCCCGGAGCAGGCGGTCGGCAGAAACATAACATAAACAAACAAACAAACAAGCAAACCCAAAACATGGTCCTTGGCAATATTTTTGCCTTTAGATGGCACCCTGGGTATGACGTCAATGTCTCCGCCAGACACCGTCGTGTCGAAACAGGTAGCAATGGCCTGCTCTCTTTCGCAGAGGTCCTCCTTTTCAACAAATGGAAGTCCCTTTATCTGTAAGTTGGTACTTCTGCTGTATTGGTTCAATTTCTTTGCCTCTCTCCTTGCTGCCTTTACCCGGAGACTGAGGTGCTCATTCTCTCTCTGGAAACGAGTGTTTTGGTTTTCCAATTCGGCTATTTTGTTGCGGAAACCCTCCACATCCATCATTAATTCTTCTAAGACTTCGTTTATGTGTGTCGCAGACCGACGTACATCGGCAACCTCTGTGAGAATTTCAGCTTTGTGCTGCAACCTTGTTTGCTTCCATTTTAAAACGTTAACAACCAGTTAACGTTAACGTTAATCATCAACGTTAACAACCAGTTCAGTTAGCACCTTGACAATTTTTTTTTATGCTGCTGGGGTGCTTGTCCCTGAGGAAGTTAGCGACATCACTCAAACTTCCGGGATTTCTCTCCACCATTTTCACTGAAGGCTTTACAACTGGACAGAAAAACCATTACGCTTCGCTAGAATACACTTGGGGCAGTGACAGCAATGGCATAGCGTGAATATGCTCTTTAGCAGTAGAACGCTACACCAACCTGTGATGTGCAAAAGGCACGTTGAAGCTCAGCGTATGTACACCGTCGCTGCCGCAAATCAAGTGTCCGCCGTTCCGTTCTCAGAAACGCCCACATAAAGCGAGCAATAACGGCTCTTCAGTCTGCAGGCAGATCGACCATATGCCAGCTATTGCAGCTCTGTGAAGTGGCGGGAATTCGGAGCAGGGTATGCCGTCCGTCAACGCAGCGAAGCAGCTACTCGGGTCTCCCGCGAAACTTCTCAGCTGTACCTGTAGATCACGACACACCCGTAGACGGCTCACCGCGGAAGCGCGGTAAGAAGCCTCATTAACTGTTGCCGGGGGATGTCGGGGGCGAGCAGCAGCGGCGGCTCCCTTCTTGTCGGTAGAAGGTTACAATGAAGGGATGAACAGAGCAGGAAACCGGCTTGCGGCGAAGGTCGGGGACCAGCGGCTGGCCCGTCCCGCGGAAACCGAGCCGCGCGGGCGATGTTTGCTGTGCCGAGGCGTGGAATGCCGGTTGTGGTCTCACTGCCACACCCGCCGGCACAGCGGTGCCGGTAACCCCTCTTACAGGAAAGCCTGTTTCGGAAAGCCTCTCCAGAGTTTGGCGTAGCCGCCGGTCCGAAGAATCCGAAGCGGTTTGTGAAGCACTCGGTTGTCCTAGGCACTCAGTTTTTGGTGTGCAGTTGTTCAGAACCTGTTCGTAAAAACCCGTACCCACTTTTAAGACCAGAATTATAAGAAGTGCAGAAATACCTATCGAAATCGAAAGAGCCCGCACACGAGGAGAGTGTACTCCATGGCACCACAGTGGCTTAGGGAGCCAAAGGGTGTAAGATTTTTAAAGGGATCTTGGACAGGCGGCATACATATTGCAAATTTTTAGGGAATTCTCCAAGGTTCGTAAATTGAGGAGGACTCAATCTAGCAGGGCTGTGAGGTTATGTTTTCAGGTGGTTTTTATGCTGAGGCATATACGTAATCACGCACTATTGCGTTTTAACCATTTTAAAAGTGAATCAGCTGTGCGAGAGGGTATGGAATATATGTGATTGCGTAGTTAACGTGGAGGTAATGGCATTATTGAAAGAGAACAGCGCGCTTGAATTCTTTACCGACGTTCTGGCGCGTGGAAAGTAGCCTTTTGTGGAACACCGAGCTTGTTGTAAGACCAATATTTCCGCCACAAAATCACAAAAATACGATCGCCTAACCTCTGCTTGCGTATGTATGATCTATGGATTTAATTGCACACTCAAAAACCTAATGTAGCATTGAACATTATCTATTTGCAAAATTAAGCCTAGCACGAAGATTGTGGAGAAAAGGAGAGGAGGACTTTTCCCGCACTATGCTGACTGCGTAGGAGTTAAACTTTGTAAATGTTGCTAGAGAAAATAAGTTCCGCGTTCTTGAACACATTGCAGACCGGCTATCCACGACAAACTGTGACCTTGGCTTCGAGTTCTCGGGGCGTGACTTCCTGGGACGCCGTGTCATGGGTATAGCACTATCTCAGGGCATTGCGACGGCGGTAACCGTCGACCCCTTGTTAATGTGGAATGTGCCTGACGAATGGAGCTTAGAGGAAGCGTCCACTGTACCTGCTGCCTACACGACGGCCTACTGCGCACTACATATTCGAGGGAGACTGCAGCCGGGAGAATCCGTGCTCATTCACTCTGGCAGTGGAGCCGTTGGGCAAGCATCCATCCGAGTCGCCCTCAGCATGGGATGCACCGTCTTCACTACTGTAGGTTAGTAACGCAGTTTCTCACTTTGTAATGCCATTTAGCCTGAGCTGTGTGTTCATGTGGGGACATTGCGTCTACACGCAAATTTGCGTCTACACGCAAACCCCTTGGGGTGAAAAAATAATAAGTAATATATATTGTATGTCAGGTACACCTGCCCTAAGTTTCATATTTTACGGCAACCTTGACTCCTTCCTAACGTAGCGGTAAAGAATACCGCAACGGTTTAGCAATGAGTCTGAGAAAAAGGCAGGTCTGAGAAATGGAAAGCTGTTTAACTGCAAACTATGTGACACCACCCGACATGAGTGCGAAACAAGAGACTGCAGAAATGACTTCTTAGCGTGCCCGGCGCAAAGACCCTACCTGCGCTCATTTAGAGTGAATCAAAATTAGGTGTCTGACAGTTTTTCTTGGCGCAGTTGAATATACTTGTACCCCAGTTCCTTGTCTGTATATTTCGCATAATGCTGGTAGTGGTTCTAAGTATCCGCCGAACCCCAGGAGTAAGAGGTGCGCCTTACTGGAAGCTCATGGAATACCTGGCAACTACAAGTTTTTGATTGCGTGTAATTGCTCGCGTTTTTAGAACCGCTCTTTCAGTGTAAGGTGACTTTCACACAATAAAGGAGACACAGCTGCGAAAAGCATCATTTGTGCAACTGGATGCGCTTTCCCCAGAAAGCGCAAATAAATATTCACAGAATAGCCGTTCCCAAGGCAAAGCCACTGCCTGCCTCTTTACTTCGTCTTGTTTAACCGCCTCTCTGCTTCAAAGGTCTTCTCTCGTATCATAGAGCGTGACTTATCAGGTTTACGGTATTCAGCAGAAAGTCCTCGTGGTTATCTCACTTGGTTGCATCTTTCGCCTGAATGCCTCGAGAAATTTTACTTAAGGTTCACATTGAGCTCCTTATCTTTCCGGAATGCAATTCCGCTCAGCCCCTGCTTTTTCCTCTTTCGGACTGATGAGCCCCACCTGATTACAAGGTTCCGCCATGGCGGCACCACTGCACTGATAGGATTGGCGGTTTCGCGTCTGAGCAGCGGAGTCCGCACGCGGCTTAAGTGGAGAAGAATGCAGAAAACTTAAAGGGGCCATGCAGACAATGCACACGTTTGCTTCATTCGAAAGATTGCCTCGCAAAAACAATAGTCACACCACTTTTAACGTAACCTTCGCTCTAATATGCTATATAATTAGGTAAAAAGGGAATGACCATGCGGCTAACTAGCTAATTTCCCGCACTAGAACCTACGACGTCATATGCCCATCTGTGCGATTCGCTGAGGCTGCCAAAGCAAATGCAATTTAGGCAGGACGTGTAAGCTTGCAGGATGAGCTATCTTCACTTAAATGTATTGCATATTCAACTTGTAGCCGTATTACTGGTAAACAATGGAAGCTACGAAAGTAAGCGTAAACATAGGAATATTATTGCTCGCAACTGCTGGTACTGCGCACACTACACTTGTTATAGCTGCACAGCAGCCCGGCGCTTTGGACAATAACCGGCATTGTCTTACGTGACCCCCTCGGTCGAGCATACCCCATGTTTTAAGAAGTCGTTACTGCCTACCATAACAAAAACAAGCCCGGTACAAATACGGTCAGAAACCAAGCAAAGGCGGACAGTGGTCCTGCGCAGAATGCTGGCGCCATATGAAAAGACTGACGGGAAACATTGTGGTCCGCCGTCCGCTGCAGACTACAAAGCGCACTAAGGTTCGCTTGAAGACCACCGATTACATCATCGCCGACGTCACAAAACACACCATTTGCCGTGAGAATCAGAATTGATAGTACAATTGAATTATTTCTTAGTGAGTAACACATCGTTTCCTGCAGGACAGTGCGTGGGGGCAGTATCAACCACTACATCTTTCGAATAACACAAATAAATTTTGTGTGCATGCCACTTGAAGATCGCACAGCCTTTCTCATAAAAAAGCAGTGTTTCGACTGCGCCAGGATTGTTGTTAGTTTTTATGGTCATTTTCAACTAAAAACGTTTTTCTGCACTTCGCTAATAATTTATCTCACGAAACCGGTTCACGAACTGGTTCAGGCTTTCGAACCAAAACTGAGCCGGCACGAAATGACAAATATGTATATAATTTGTATATATAATACGTATATATAGTAAGGAAGACATAATTAGATTGATAAGAATGGGGTATAGTGCATTCTGTAGGCATTCTCAAATAATGAATTATCTCTGAGGAGGAATGTGTATAACAGCTGCATCTTACCGGTACTCACCTACGGGGCAGAAAATTGGAGGCTCACTAAAAGGGCTCAACTTAAATTGAGGACGAATGAGCGAACAATGGAACGTAATATGATAGGTGTAACGTTAGGGACAAGTAGAGAGCGGAGTGGGTTCGGGAACAAACACCCTTGTGTCTTTCCACACACATTCAGAGGAATGTGCACGCATTTAGTATGGTTCGCACATCTTCGTCACTTGAAAAAATTACCTTAAGGCAAGGAAGGCTTTCGTCTCGTTGCGTGCATTGTCCTACGGACCCAACAGTTCCTGCAAAGATAGGGGTGTCCGAGATAGCAGGCTATGCTTTTTACCTAATTTTTTCCGCTCGGTCGCCTATAGAGGGCACTCAAGCAGGGCATGGTGCACATCTTCAGTTTAGTGTCCACAAGCACAGTGGGTGTCATTAGTAAATCGAATACCGTGAAGAAATTTCTTGGCGTAGGCCGCGTGAACACGAAGGCGATGTAATAACGTGTCCACCGAACGGCCGAGGTAAGACGCACACGGGTATGCAATGGACGGGTTCACTTTGTATAACAGCGATGAATGATATTTGTCGGTCAACCTGGTTTCCAGAGTAATGTGTGCCACAGTTTTTTCAAAGAATTTTTCACATCACCTTTGGTAAAAGTCACGGTTCTACACGCGGAATATGAATGAGCGGTCGCTGCTAGTTGGTCAGCTCGGGAATTTCCACTTATTCCAAAGTGCCCGGGAATCCACTGAAATGTTATTTTCTGAGTTCTTCCTATTTGAGTTGCCATGACATCACAAATGGGTCTTGCCAAGAGACTGTGATGAGTGCAAGCCGCAATGGAATTTAGGACTTGAAGAGCCGCTTTTGAATTTGTGAACAGTGCCCATGTGGTCGGTGAAGTCATGGTAGCGATAAGTTTGTCTGCAAGGAATATTTCATAATACTCTGCAGCCGCCGATGATGTGGGGTGCGAGAGCTTGCCCCCTTATCGATGTGGAGGCTCGATATTGTGGAAGCTGAGGACGACGAGGAGGTTGTCGACGATCCATCGGTGCGCATATGCACATAATCAGGATAACGTTCGTACATGTAATTGAGCGTCATCTGCCTTGCTGCAACTGTTCACATAGGTAATTTGTGGGCATCCCGGGAATATCAGCATTGGTGTCAATGCAGGGAACAGTCCATAGAGGCAACCCAGTGCTGTGTTGCCATTGAGATACAGGGGCTGGGCCATGACATCACCACAGATGGCGTGATAAACCTTTGACACTGACGGCTATTGAAGGTGGGAAACTAAAGGGTGCGAGTCATGCTGCGTAGTCTAATGCAGATATCGGCGGCGCACCTCCTGCACTCCCAAAGTATTTACAGGTGGCTGTCTTGCTTCCGGGAGAACCATATTTCCCGAAGTTGGCCTCGGCACTCCGAGGCAGAGACGGAGATCTCTGGTTACCTATGTTTGCAGTCGCTGCTCTTGACAATTTGACACACCATAAAGAACAGATATAGAATATGCTAAGGCAATCACGGACAAGTGCAGCGTGCAGTCGAAGCATAGAATCGGATGAACAACCCTATCGGGTGCCTGCACGGTAACGCAAAACGAGGACTACAGGTGATGCCCTTTCCTGCAGATAATATATTGGCACCATTTGAGCGATGTGTCAATGTATATATCCCAAGGAACTTGTGACATTTTTCTCGAGGTATTTTCGGCCCACCCATGGTGAGCCGTAATCCACGCAGCTACTTTAGCGCGAAATCAAGCACGGCTGATTTTGCTGCAGAGACATCCAGTCCTCCCGCTCGTAGGAACTTCTCAATGCTGTCAACGCCGGTTTGGAGGTTAGCTTGAATCGACAAGTAACAAGCGCCGCTGCAAAGACAAATGTCATTAGTGTAGATGGTTACGTGCAGCGTCGGGGAAAGCAACGCTGGCAACTTCGCCATTGCAACATTAAACAACAGCGGAGTTACCATGCTTCCCTGATGAACACCCTGTTCCACTGCATGATGTTGGCTCTGTCCCTAGCTATTGCACGTCTACACTGTTCTGTTCTGCAATAACTTTTCAATCCAACGAAGTATTTTGCCACGAATTCCCATTTCGACCATGCCTTGAAGAATGTGGAAATGACTTGTGGTGTCCAATGCTCTACTAATATTTAATATCCAAAAAGCAGCTATGGGTATGTCTCCTTGAGAGCGCTCTTGTTCCATGGACGTCACCAGGACAAGGACACGGTCAATAGGGCACCGACGTGGTCGGAATCCCGACATACGCGATGGAAAAGCACCAGTTCTAAAACCAACGTAATCTATATAAGATTAGCCTTCCATGTAGCTTCGCTACTCAACTGGCCAAGATGAGAGGCTGGAAAAAGTCGATGGCTGGTGGTGATTTTCCTGTCTTGAGGAGAGGTACAATTTTCGAAAACTTCCAAAACTCGGGGTCTCCTCAGCATTCCACACTTTATTGAATAAATGCAGCAGATAGATGATCGTGCGGCACCAAGATTGCAAAGGAGAGTGTAGGTGACGTTGTAGGTCCAGCGGCGGCGTGGCGCCTACTCGTTCGCAGTGCCTCTTCCAGCTCAGTCAGCGAGAACGCGACGCCAAGCACTGCGTGGCAAGATGTCCTGTACTTCTGGAAGAATGACCTAGCGGAATTGTGAGATGCGATAAACTCATCACAGGCTATTACCTCTGTAGGCCTCGTAATCAATGCATAAAACTATTCCGCAACAGCTGTTTCGGAGAATCCTCTGTATAGCGCTAATCCTTGAAACGGCATTTTTTCTGCCATAGGGGACTGAAGAGCGCGAATCGTATCCCACACATTGCTCGTTGACGTCACCGGACATAAAGTGGCACAGAACGACCTTCACGTCCGTTTTGTCCGGTTCGGGGGGCAATATTAATTACAATAGAGGAACTTTAGAAACGAGGCTAAGTTTTATAATACCCGACGATCAAATAAGCGCACACACGACAAACAGAGACCACTAAAGAATAAATAGGAAGCTAGCGAACAATAAACGAACTAGGGAGAATGCGGCAGAGCGAATGGCAAAGGGTTCAAACTAATAGGGAAACAGACAAAGTCCGGGAATGAAGGGCGACGACAAAGTACGCTAAAGGAACGTCAATATCTGTTCGCAGCTGGAACGGAGTTGCCCTACCTCACATCCCAGAGGCGCTGTCGTTGTGTGCTTCGGCGTTCAAAGATCCAGGTAGTGTGTCGTGGCCGTGGCGGTGCAGCGTGCTCCGAGCCCCCGTTACACAGTCGTGGCGAACACAGCTCTCTGGACACGCCGCTGTCTTTCACCGATGCCTGGCGAGACGATTTCCTGGCGAAGACCACCTGGAGGTTGCAGTCGTGGAGGACCTCTTGGGGCACGGCACGGGTCCGGTCACCCGACCGCCGCGCATCCCAGTCACGTTCCACACTCCGACCGGTTGTTGTTCTCCGGGATCGCTTCCGCCACGAGCCGCTGTCGCTGGCAGCTTTCGATTGGCCGGCTCGTGCGTGTGTGTGTGTGTGCGGGGGGGGGGGGGGGGGAATGGCCTCCCAAGACGCTGCTGGTGATGCTGCTCTCATGTTTTGAAACATACCCGCGGAGTGTGTCTGGTTTGTCGTCGTCGTCTTGGTTTTCAATTCATGGCAGTTTTCCTATAGACTGGAGTTTCTTGCGCATATACGTTACGTTCTCTGTGCGGTGCGGTAATCTTCTAGCTTTCCTGAGCGGCGTTTTGGCCACTTAGGATTACGTCGAAGTGCGCGCAGCCGCGCATACTCTCCCTTTACACCAGCACTGGCGCAGGAATCCACTTGGTAACCTTTGTCATAGTTGATTTGACCAGTTGTACGAAGGTGCCAATATTGTCAGTGGGATCTTCGGAATTATCGTTATGAAAGCGGAAAGCACCCCAATTTGTAATGCATGCCATCCTTGGCTGCTGCGTCCATGCAAATTCGTTGGTGTTGAATTAAGACAGGGAGATGATCACTTCCGTGAGTATCAGACGCCTCCGATGCAATGGCTGAAGAGTACAACGTCAAATCTAGCACACTACTGTAACCTACTAATCTAAGATACGTTGGTGTGCCGTCATTCAAAACACTTAAGTTGTTACGCTCAATAATTTCCTCCAGTAATCGGCCCCGACTGCATATCCGCTGGTATCCCCATGATGGACTATCGGCGTTGAAATCACCGCATAACACAAATGGAGCTGACAGGTATCTAACTAAAGTACTAAGCACAGATGAACTCACAGGGGTTTGTGGCTCGTATGTATACACACTAACGACTATGAAAATGAAGGATACACACCGCAATTTCACTGCAAGGTTCTCCGGTGATGAAGAGGTCGATGAGAACACAAGGGATGAGGGTGTCTTTGTGCACACAAAGCATAACATGGCTGAGTTCATTTGGTCTCTCAGCACGATACTGCACATAGTTAGCCAAGTAAAATTAGTCAGTAACCCGTGTTTCACACAAAGATAAAACACGAAAGTTATAATGATGCGCAGACTGACGAAATTGACGAAATGCACTTGTGTTGTTAGAAACTCCATCAGTATTCCCCTGAAAAATAGCTGTCCGTTCAGAAAACTATCATTTTTGAGACAGAAATTGAGAATATGACCAAAAAAGGCAAAACTTGAAGCCTATCGCACTCTGATCAGACCAGTCCTCGAATATGCCTCTATTGTATGGGACCCTTTCTATGCCAATGATTTTGCCCGGGTTGAGAGTACACAACGATTGGCGGCAGGATCTATAATTTATGGCTACCGATACTCGTCATCTGTTACAAACATGTTGCTGCAGCCGGAATTGGAACATTTCACCTGCGTCGACAGGTTGCAAGGCTAAAATTTTTTTCCTTCTGCATAACAGTAAAATTGGTTTATGTAGAGATACGTATATACATCCCGCGCCGCTCAGATCAACCAGATAAGATCACTCTAAAGCTGTACGCCCCAACGTAAGCCGAAGTAAGCGTTTCAAATGCCATATTTCCCCCGCACAGCTGAAGAATTGAACGGGGTACTTAAATGTATTTTCACGAACATGGTTCGTGGCAGTATTGTTCAGCGTATAATGCTAACCGTTTAAAAAACTGCTACTAACACGCTACAGCAACCCTTCTCCTGCTAGGGCAGCAGTGCTGCCTGCAGTATTTGTGAATAAATAAACAAAAAAATCTATCAGACATACCCGCGACACGGATCGGAAGTGACAGTGCGGGCGTGTGGTAGTAATAGCAGATCTTGGATTTCTGGAAGGGAACTAGCTTGTGGAAGGAGATGGATGATCGAAAGTACCGCTAACATGAGGATCCGCATAAGGGCCTTCCCAGATATTTCTTGCCCAGCCTGCGGATCTGCTGGCCTCTCCGGTCGTGCGGATACGCATAGGGGCCGCTAGGTATTTGTACCCGAGCGTCGCCTATGTGATGGATCCTCCATAGCGGCCGAGCGAGAGGTATCCGTAGCTGAGTTAGGTCCCAAATTTCTTAAGCGAGGTGCAGGCCGGGGTGTCTGTCGTGATGAGTCAGCAGTGATTTCAGCATATGCTCCTCGCGATGTCGACAACTGCTGTGGAAAGGAGGCTTAGTATGTAGCGCTACTTGTGTACCGCTCACTGCGTCTCGGTGTAGGCAATGTTCCGTGTATTATTATATATTTTAATTCTGCTGTGGCAGCTGTCTTGCGGGGGCAACCTGCGAAAGTGGTGGCATGCGATGTGGCGCAGTTCGCAAACTTTGGCTCTCTCCTTGATTGGCAAACCTTGTGACTATGGGGACCAGAGCACACCTTGAAATGTAAGGGTCCGCGAAAAACTTGGCAATGTGTCCATGGCGCTGGCATTAGTAGCACTGTATCGCTGTTGCAAAGTACTCGCACAGGGTGGCTGGTAAAGACCAGGAAAATACTTGGGGGCATAGGGCAACTGGCAGTCTGGTGGAAACTTTAATACAATGCTCCAGTCGAAACTCTAATACTAATATATTACAAGGCAAGTCTCTGCGCTGGAATTGTATCGCTGTTGCAAAGTACTCGCACAGGGTGGCTGGTAAAGACCAGGAAAATACTTGGGGGCATAGGGCAACTGGCGGTCTGGTGGAAACTTTAATACAATGCTCCAGTCGAAACTCTAATACTAATATAATACAAGGCAAGTCTCTGCGCTGGAATTGTATCGCTGTTGCAAAGTACTCGCACAGGGTGGCTGGTAAAGACCAGGAAAATACTTGGGGGCATAGGGCAACTGGCGGTCTGGTGGAAACTTTAATACAATGCTCCAGTCGAAACTCTAATACTAATATAATACAAGGCAAGTCTCTGCGCTGGAATTGTATCGCTGTTGCAAAGTACTCGCACAGGGTGGCTGGTAAAGACCAGGAAAATACTTGGGGGCATAGGGCAACTGGCGGTCTGGTGGAAACTTTAATACAATGCTCCAGTCGAAACTCTAATACTAATATAATACAAGGCAAGTCTCTGCGCTGGAAGTGTATCGCTGTTGCAAAGTACTCGCACAGGGTGGCTGGTAAAGACCAGGAAAATACTTGGGGGCATAGGGCAACTGGCGGTCTGGTGTAAACTTTAATACAATGCTCCAGTCGAAGCTCTAATACTAATATAATACAAGGCAAGTCTCTGCGCTGGAATTGTATCGCTGTTGCAAAGTACTCGCACAGGGTGGCTGGTAAAGACCAGGAAAATACTTGGGGGCATAGGGCAACTGGCGGTCTGGTGGAAACTTTAATACAATGCTCCAGTCGAAACTCTAATACTAATATAATACAAGGCAAGTCTCTGCGCTGGAATTGTATCACTGTTGCAAAATACTCGCACAGGGTGGCTGGTAAAGACCAGGAAAATACTTGGGGGCATAGGGCGGTCTGGTGGAAACTTTAATACAATGCTTCAGTCGAAACTCTAATACTAATATATTACAAGGCAAGTCTCTGCGCTGGAATTTTGGCAACAATCGGGGTTGCTACCTTGTTCGAAGTTTTTTTCTTGTGTTCTCTACTATCTTCCAAGTTTTATTGCTCTCTGGATTGCGTGTTCGAAGATGATGGAACAAGGTAAGCCCCCCCGCTCTCCCTGGCACACGTAGCTCTGATCGGTGATAGCCACTTTAAGTAGGTTCACGACCACTTCCCTTCCTGACAATACTCAACCCACATCAGCTTCCAAAGAGGCACCACAACCCCTGACACCAGAAAAGCCATAGACGCCGCCCCACGCAACAACACTTACTTCATTCTTCACTTTGGCACCAACGACCTAAAGAACAACACCGCTGAAAGCACTATCGGGGCCATGAAAACTCTTGTTCACAATGTTAAGACCAACAGGCCCAACGCAAAGATTACCCTCGCAACAGTACTTACCAGGATCGAAAGCAAACATAAGCCAAACATACCCTAGATGCGCAGACTTATAGCTCACTCAAAAAGGACTGATAAGCTTAACGACTTTCTCGTGGACCTGGGACAGTACAAAGGAAGCGTTCACGTCATCCACCATGCCAAAACTCACCACGACGCTCTAGGACACCTGACCAAAAACGGACTACACCCTAACTTTCGAGGCACGTGACTGCTTTCCGAAAACATTGAGTACAAGCTGAGAAACTCAATTTAGGTGACGCTCCCCAGTACACGCATCAGCCTCCTGTCCGCGGCCATCAAAGAACAACAGAACCAACCCAGCATCTCCAACAGTAGGGAAATTTTATGTCCAAC
Source organism: Haemaphysalis longicornis (assembly GCF_048455015.1). Taxonomy (NCBI): domain Eukaryota; kingdom Metazoa; phylum Arthropoda; class Arachnida; order Ixodida; family Ixodidae; genus Haemaphysalis; species Haemaphysalis longicornis. The sequence continues at coordinate 151,730,857 of NW_027526422.1, forward strand.
TAAGAGTTCCACTTCTGACGCCAGCACACAAACCGTGGACGTGGCATCAACACAAGCTGTACAGAACGCAGGCGAACAACAACCAGACACACCCAAGACATCACGCTCAGGGTTGACGCAGACCCCAACACGCACTAGAACCCAAACAAACGCACAAACAGACATCAATTTAGACCTCACCCCTAGCAGCCCCTCGCTAAACAACAGACTCCAAGCACAAAAGTGTCACCCCGGAGGTCTTCTCGAAACAAACGTAAATAACTACCGCCCAGCTCCAACCCTTAAATCCCGCTCTTTCCTCAAAGCTCGAAAACTCGCCGTCAAACAAACCAACTAGAGAAGTTGATCACAAAACGTACTCCTTCTACCTGGCCCCGAAGAAGGCAAGTCTCTTTGCTGGAACGTTGGCAGCAACAATGGTCGCTACCTTGTTGCAAGTTTTCTTTTCTTGTATATATATCTCCTCACGATGAGCGTTATCATGGTGTACCCTCTGTGTAACGTGATATTCAGGGCACACTGCCAACGCATCTAATGCTCGCTTCTGTACATAACACTAACAGGCTTGCAGAAAAAGCGGGACTACCTGAAGCGGCTTTTTCCCCAGCTAGAGGATCGACACTTTGCAAGCTCCCGTGACGTCTCTTTCCGGCAGCACATCCTGTCGGAAACAAAAGGAAGGGGTGAGTGCAGTGATTCTAATTTTGTAACAAGAGTGTGAGTCACAAATAACTTATACTGTAGGTTTGGTTTGCACAGTGTGCGCAGAACATTGGTTTTGCGACAAAAAGACTGCAGGAGACGTTCTGAATACTTGTACCCTAAACTGTTTTTCAATCAGGCTTTGAAATAGGCTCATGCTAAAAACACAAAACTGTAGCTTCTACCGAGGCCAAACACAACTGCTTTTTTTGTTTTCCGGAAACTGTTTTCCTTGCCGCTAATCTCAGATGGAAAAGGGCTGACGTTGTGAAAACTGATTGATTGATTGTAGGGTTTGACGCGCCGACGCAACGCAGGCGATGACGGGCGCCGTAGTGGAGGGCTATGGATTAATTTTGACCACCTGGGGATCTTTAACGTGCGCCGAAATATCGTACACACAGGCGTTTTTGCTTTCCACCGGGTTTTTGCTTTCCGCGGCCGGGAATCGAATCTGCGACCTCGTGCTCATCCGCGCAACGCCTTAGCCACTGAGCCACCGCGGCGGGTCGTTGTGAAAACTGCTGACTTATTGGCTTCGCTACTCGTAAAAGCAATGTAAAGTATCAGCGGTACCGATTTGTTGAAGTAAATATCTGTCAAACTGCGTGAACTTTCCATGGGATTTGAAAACATCTATGGCAATGCATGATTCAGACGATTCGGGGCCATAATTTTATACCATGATTATGTCTATTATAGTGGAAAAGGCATCGGGAAGGCACTGCATACTATGTGAAATATGATAATGTTGACCTTAGTATTATTAGCATTACCCATATTAAGCTTTTTTTCGTATTTTTTTGTCCAATGCAGCATTGAGGTCAAACAAATACCAAAAATACGAAAGTAAATTTGAAGTCTTTCTGAAATGCCGCTTTATTTGGAACAATGAAAAGCAGCATAGTCTTTTGCAAAACTTCATAGTTTTACAAAAATGTGTTTTGAACTAAGATGAAAAGCTGTTGGTAGAGCTTTTCTATTCCAGTCATGTGGCCTCATTTCAGTTGGATGTCACGTTTTGTCTTAGCATGACCTTACTCTACTTTGTAGGTGTCCCCTAAAATAAGCCGGGAACACAAGCAGAGGTAATCATTATATAATTACACTTCCCGTTGATCTTTACCCGGGGGCATCTTCAGAGCCGCAGTAGTGTCAGTGGTATTCGTCGCGGATTTCCAGGCGAGTAACTAGGGTATGACGTCATTTTTGGAAAGCACCGGTTACTCAGAAAGCCGTCTGTCGGCTGGCAGTCTTGTCTTGGGCGGGTTTAGCGTGTGTTTTGTTCCATAATCACGCGTATTGGGGATGTGTACTCCATCGACTGAACTGCCGCTCCTATTTCGTGCTGCTTGCTAGAACGGTCGGAAGGTGTCCACGGTGATCAACAACTGCCGTCATCCCGATAATCATTCCACTGTCCCCGCGATAGCCCATTCATGCTGCTTTTGGAACAGTCGGCTGGTATAGACTGTGTTCAAGAAAGGTCGTTTTCACGCTTATCCTTCCCCCATCAGCACAATCGCCGATTCATGCTGCTTCCTAGAATGGTCGGCTCGTGTAGACTGTGTTCAAGAAAGGTCGTCTTTACGCTTATCTTTACCCCATCAGCACAATCGCCGATTCGTGCTGCTTCCTGGAATGGTCGGCTGGTGTAGACTGTTCAAGCAAGGTCGTCTTCACGCTTATCCTTCTCCCATCAGCACAATTGCCGATTCATGCTGCTTCTTGGAATGGTCGGCTGGTGTAGACTGTGTTCATAAAAGGTCGTCTTCACGCTTATCCTTCCCCCATCTGCGCAATCGCTGATTCATGCTGCTTCCTGGATGGTCCGCTGGTGTAGACTGTGCTCAAGAAAGGGCGTATTCGCGGTTATCCTTCCCCCATCAGCACAATCGCCGATTCATGCTGCTTCCTGGAATGGTCGGCTGGTGTAGACTGTGTTCAAGAAATGTTGTTTTCACGCTTCTCCTTCCCCCGGCAGCACAATCGCCGATTCATGCTGCTTCCTGGAATGGTCGGCTGGTGTAGACTGTGTTCAAGAAAGGTCGTCTTCACGCTTATCCTTTCCCCATCTGCACAATCGCCGATTCATGCTGCTTCCTGGAATGGTCGGCTGGTGTAGACTGTGCTCAACAAAGGGCGTATTCGCGGTTATCCTTCCCCCATCAGCACAATCGCCGATTCATGCTGCTTCCTGGAATGGTCGGCTGGTGTAGACTGTCGTCTTCACGCTTATCCTTCCCCCATCTGCACAATCGCCGATTCATGCTGCTTCCTGGAATGGGCGGCTGGTGTAGACTGTGTTCATGAAAGGTGTCTTCACGCTTATCCTTCCCCCATCTGCACAATCGCCGATTCATGCTGCTTCCTGGAATGGTCGGCTGGTGTAGACTGTGTTCATGAAAGGTCGTTTTCACGCTTATCCTTATTTTATCAGCACAATCGCCCATTCATGCTGCTTCTTGGAATGGTCGGCTGGTGTGACTGTGTTCAAGAAAGGTCGTCTTCACGCTTATCCTTCTCCCATCAGCACAATCGCCGATTCATGCTGCTTCTTGGAATGGTCGGCTGGTGTAGGCTGTGTTCATGAAAGGTCGTCTTCACGCTTATCCTTCCCCCACCAGCACAATCGCCGATTCATGCTGCTTCCTGGAATGGTCGGCTGGTGTAGACTGTGTTCATGAAAGGTCGTCTTCACGCTTATCCTTCTCCCATCAGCACAATCGCCGATTCATGCTGCTTCCTGGAATGGTCGGCTGGTGTAGGTTGTGTTCAAGAAAGGTCGTCTTCACGCTTATCCTTCTCCTATCAGCACAATCGCCGATTCATGCTGCTTCCTGGAATAGTCGGCTGGTGTAGACTGTGCTCATGAAAGGTCGTCTTCACGCTTATTCTTCCCACATCTGCACAATCGCTGATTCATGCTGCTTCCTGGAATGGTCGGCTGGTGTAGACTGTGCTCAAGAAAGGGCGTATTCGCGGTTATCCTTCCCCATCACCACAATCGCCGATTCATGCTGCTTCCTGGAATGGTCGGCTGGTGTAGACTGTTCAAGAAAGGTTGTCTTCATGCTTATCCTTCTCCCATCAGCACAATCGCCGATTCATGCTGCTTCTTGGAATGGTCGGCTGATGTAGACTGTATTCATGAAAGGTCGTCTTCACGCTTATCCTTCCCCCATCTGCACAATCGCCGATTCAAGCTGCTTCCTGGAATGGTCGGCTGGTGTAGACTGTGTTCCAGAAAGGTCGTCTTCACGCTTATCCTTCTCCCATCAGCACAGTCGCATGCGGCTTTTTGGAATGGTCGGCTGGTGTAGACTGTGCTCAAGAAAGGGCGTATTCGCGGTTATCCTTCCCCCGTCAGCACAATCGCCGATTCATGCTGCTTCCTGGAATGTTCGGCTGGTGTAGACTGTGTTCATGAAAGGTCGTCTTCACGCTTATCCTTCTCCCATCAGCACAATCGCCGATTCATGCTGCTTTCTGGAATGGTCGGCTGGTGTAGTCTGTGTTCAAGAAAGGTCGTCTTCACGCTTATCCTTCTCCCATCAGCACAGTCGCATGCGGCTTCTTGGAATGGTCGGCTGGTGTAGACTGTGTTCATGAAAGGTCGTCTTCACGCTTATCCTTCCCCCATCTGCACAATCGCCGATTCATGCTGCTTCCTGGAATGGTCGGCTGGTGTAGACTGTGCTCAAGAAAGGGCGTATTTGCGGTTATCCTTCCCCCATCAGCACAATCGCCGATTCATGCTGCTTCCTGGAATGGTCGGCTGGTGTAGACTGTTTTCAAAAAAGGTCGTCTTCATGCTTATCCCTCCCCCATCTGCACAATCGCCGATTCATGCTGCTTCCTGGAATGGTCGGCTGGTGTAGACTGTGCTCAAGAAAGGGCGTATTCGCGGTTATCCTTCCCCCATCAGCACAATCGCCGATTCAGGCTGCTTCCTGGAATGGTCGGCTGGTGTAGACTGTGTTCAGGAAATGTCTTCACGCTTCTCCTTCCCCTATCAGCACAATGGCCGATTCATGCTGCTTCCTGGAATGGTCGGCTGGTGTAGACTGTGTTCAAGAAAGGTCGTCTTCACGCTTATCCTTCCCCCATCTGCACAATCGCCGATTCATGCTGCTTCCTGGAATGGTCGGCTGGTGTAGACTGTGCTCAATGAAGGGCGTATTCGCGGTTATCCTTCCCCCATCAGCACAATAGCCGATTCATGCTGCTTCCTGGAATGGTCGGCTGGTGTAGACTGTGTTCATGGAAGGTCGTCTTCAGGCTTATCCTTCCCCCATCTCCACAATCGCCGATTCATGCTGCTTCCTGGAATGGTCGGCTGGTGTAGACTGTGCTCAAGAAAGGGCGTATTCGCGGTTATCCTTCCCCCATCAGCACAATCGCCGATTCATGCTGCTTCCTGGAATGGTCGGCTGGTTTAGACTGTGTTCAAGAAATGTTGTCTTCACGCTTCTCCTTCCCCCATCAGCACAATCGCCGATTCATGCTGCTTCCTGGAATGGTCGGCTGGTGTAGACTGTGTTCAAGAAAGGGCGTATTCGCCGTTATCCTTCCCCCATCAGCACAATCGCCGATTCATGCTGCTTTCTGGAATGGTCGGCTGGTGTAGACTGTGTTCAAGAAATGTTGTCTTCACGCTTCTCCTTCCCCAATCAGCACAATCGCCGATTCATGCTGCTTCCTGGAATGGTCGGCTGGTGTAGACTGTGTTCCAGAAAGGCCGTCTTCACGCTTATCCTTCTCCCATCAGCACAGTCGCATGCGGCTTCTTGGAATGGTCGGCTGGTGTAGACTGTGCTCAAGAAAGGGCGTATTCGCGGTTATCCTTCCCCCGTCAGCACAATCGCCGATTCATGCTGCTTCCTGGAATGTTCGGCTGGTGTAGACTGTGTTCATGAAAGGTCGTCTTCACGCTTATCCTTCTCCCATCAGCACAATCGCCGATTCATGCTGCTTTCTGGAATGGTCGGCTGGTGTAGTCTGTGTTCAAGAAAGGTCGTCTTCACGCTTATCCTTCTCCCATCAGCACAGTCGCATGCGGCTTCTTGGAATGGTCGGCTGGTGTAGACTGTGTTCATGAAAGGTCGTCTTCACGCTTATCCTTCCCCCATCTGCACAATCGCCGATTCATGCTGCTTCCTGGAATGGTCGGCTGGTGTAGACTGTGCTCAAGAAAGGGCGTATTTGCGGTTATCCTTCCCCCATCAGCACAATCGCCGATTCATGCTGCTTCCTGGAATGGTCGGCTGGTGTAGACTGTTTTCAAAAAAGGTCGTCTTCATGCTTATCCCTCCCCCATCTGCACAATCGCCGATTCATGCTGCTTCCTGGAATGGTCGGCTGGTGTAGACTGTGCTCAAGAAAGGGCGTATTCGCGGTTATCCTTCCCCCATCAGCACAATCGCCGATTCAGGCTGCTTCCTGGAATGGTCGGCTGGTGTAGACTGTGTTCAGGAAATGTTGTCTTCACGCTTCTCCTTCCCCCATCAGCACAATGGCCGATTCATGCTGCTTCCTGGAATGGTCGGCTGGTGTAGACTGTGTTCAAGAAAGGTCGTTTTCACGCTTATCCTTCCCCCATCTGCACAATCGCCGATTCATGCTGCTTCCTGGAATGGTCGGCTGGTGTAGACTGTGCTCAATGAAGGGCGTATTCGCGGTTATCCTTCCCCCATCAGCACAATAGCCGATTCATGCTGCTTCCTGGAATGGTCGGCTGGTGTAGACTGTGTTCATGGAAGGTCGTCTTCAGGCTTATCCTTCCCCCATCTCCACAATCGCCGATTCATGCTGCTTCCTGGAATGGTCGGCTGGTGTAGACTGTGCTCAAGAAAGGGCGTATTCGCGGTTATCCTTCCCCCATCAGCACAATCGCCGATTCATGCTGCTTTCTGGAATGGTCGGCTGGTGTAGACTGTGTTCAAGAAATGTTGTCTTCACGCTTCTCCTTCCCCAATCAGCACAATCGCCGATTCATGCTGCTTCCTGGAATGGTCGGCTGGTGTAGACTGTGTTCAAGAAAGGTCGTCTTCACGCTTATCCTTTTCCCATCAGCACAATCCCCGATTCGTGCTGCTTCCTGGAATGGTCAGAAGCTGCTGACTACGCTGAAGAAAAGTCGTCATCACGCTAATTATTCCACCATTCCCACAGGCACCCTTTCGTGCTGCTTGGTGGAATTATCGGAATGTGTAGGCTGTGCTCAACAAAAGGCGTCATCATGCTAATCATTCCAGTACCCCAACATCGCTCATTTGTGCTGCTTGCTGCAATGGTTTGAAGGTGTAGACTGTGCTCACCAAAAGTCGTCATCACGCTAATTATTCCACCATCCCCAATGTTGACGCTTGGTTTGCTTCCTGTAATGATCGGGACGTGTAGACTGTGCTGAACAAAAGTCGCCATCCCGCTAATCCCTGCATCATTCCCACTGTCGCCCATTCGTGCTGCTTTCTCATAGACAGTAGATAAACAGATCCCCTCAAAAGTCTCCGTCCAGCTAACCATCACCATTAAGGCTTCTGGGTTACTTCCCGAGTTTGGCAGTTGTCTGCCCCCTCTATTGGAGCAGAAATGCCTGCTGCTTGGTTTTGCGTGCAGAGCAGCATTCTGCCCGCTGCTGGATGCACGTTCGCCACGCGTGATTTAAAGAGGGCCTCGTTATGCCCGACAATGATTAGCCATTAACAGCGGTGCAAAAATATTATTATTTTGCTAATGAACCCTTGACAGCCTGCTCGAAGTGAACATGTTCCTAATCATTGAAACTCTCTCGCTCTTGCTTTAGTTAGCGTTTTGTCTGGTATTATACGATAAGCTTAAGCGCCACTCTTATAATAGGTACGAGTGTACTCATAGGGGTTTTCGAATTTATGACTACGACGTACTTCTTTGTAACGGGACCCACATCTTAGTTTCCAAACCTCCTTTACTTGGGACGATGAACGTTTTATTTGCATACTGTTTTCGGTAGTTGCCAGTTGCACTGGTGCCTAAGTCCGGGCTTTCCTGAGCACCACAATTTAGAGCGCTTGGCTGTCCTAGACCACTTTGCGCTATTACAATAGTATTGCTATAGAATGTTCTCAGGGATAGACGTTTATGAATAATATGCGGGCTCGCTAGGGCTTGCTTCAAGATCATGCTTTGCGCTTTGCCGCCGTGTAAAGTGTATATACTGTAAAATATATTTGCTACATGGTCGTATGCTTGACAATTTTGGTGAACGAGCGGTTATATCGTCGAGTTCATCGCGCCTGGGCTGTGGCTGCCCTACACGGCTCGCGCCCCCGCAACGACTGCGCCTATGATTATATGGTGTGAAGTTCAAGGACAGAATAAGATTATTACACCGCAACTCAAACAATATTAGTATGGCAAAAGGCATACAGGTTACTTGGTGTAGCTGATGCTCAGCTGAAATTAGAGGAACCGTTTTTCCGCACTCATGATATTCACAAGTCCGGATGCCTTCGGCAAATCAAGGGCCCTTCAAGGGGACCATAGCCTGCCTGGGCATCAGTGGATGACAAAGCTATTTAATAAAGATGACGAAGAGAATGAGGAGTAGTCAAGATGAATGAAAAGGAATTCGAGTGAATTAAAGAATAACGAGCTAGGTTGATAAAGCAAAATAAATTCGGGAATCAATAGTAATTATGATAATAAAAAGAACTAAAAGGAACAACGGTGAAATAGCGTAGAAGTACATGTGAATTAGGGCATATCAAAATAAACTAAGAGAAATTAAAGTGAGTTGAGCAAACTAAGATGAATCAAAGTGATTTTAATGAAAATGGATTGGATGGCTAAGTAAATCAAGTGGATCAATTTCAATAAAAGTGTATTATTGAATCAAAGTAGTTTTAAGTGGACGACTGAGTGAATCAAGTGGACGACTAAGCGAACTATGATAAAGGACTAAGTGAATGAAGTGGATTTCTATGCAAATTTAAAGAAATGGCAGGGGGATTTCAGTGCGTGACTCCTTGGTTAGGATTGATGACTGCGATTTAGGGAGATGGCTAAGGTCAGACAGCCAAATAAAAAGATGATAAATAGCGAATAATGCGGCGAAATAAGTTCAATAATTAAACCTTACGCGCTATGTGGATGACAAGCCGAATATGTGAGGATGTCAATGCAAGGGTTACCAGTGAAATAGTGACGCCGCAAAAGAAGACAGATATATAAACTGTGGATGGTATTAACTTGAGAAGACCTGACGCAGCGCTACCGTTCGGACCACCTTCAACTTTTATTTCTTTCGATCAAGCACGAGTGCAAGCCAAGCATCGCGCGCTTGTTTCTATTATTTTAAGTGACGGCGCAAGCGCCCATTCCCGCGATAGAGAATCAGCATCCTCCCGCGGCCGCGGTTGATTTCAAAAGACAGAGCCGTGTGAATGGCGCGTTGGAATCGCTGTCCACCAGGTAGGAAAATCTCGTGGTAGCGCTGCACGCCATCTCTTCCTCGAAATGGCTGGAATACAGGGCCGATCTTCCATCTCAGCGGGGCCACGTTGTCATCCTGAACCATGACCAGGTCCCCTACGTGGAGTTTTGACGGGAGGTTTGACGTGCAGTGATGCGCTGATCGCAGAAGAAGCAGATATTCGTTCTTCCACCTGCTCCATAGTCGATGTAAGAGGATCTCCGAATGCGAGCTGACATTCCTGGGTCAACCCGCCGCGGTGGCTCAGTGGCTAAGGCGTTGCGCTGCTGAGCACGAGGTCGCGGGTTCTATTCCCGGCCGCGGCGGCCGCTTTTCTGATGGAGGCGAAAAGTAAAAACGCCCGTGTGAACGAGATTTCGGCGCACGATAAAGATCCCCAGGTGGTCAAAATTAATCCGGAGCCCTCCACTACGGCGCGCCTCATCGACTGCGTTGCGTCGGCGCGTTATACCCCCACAATCAATCAATCAATCATTCCTGGGTACCGGCCCTTCCACGTTTCGAGGTGATGCTGCAATGTAGATGCCAGAACAAACGATCAAGAAGAGGCCCCAAACGGCGCCTTCGTCATCAACCATCCAATTACATTGAGATTGGGATGATTGCTGCTCGGCAACCGATCAATCCCCAGAAAGCGCAAAGCGTCACTATCCTCTCGACGAATCGATATCTGTGGAAAGGCCTTGATATCTGCAGTCATGACGAGGGAATGGCGCCTGAACTGTAGAAGTATGTAGATGTTCGGGCCCAATCTTAACTCCTTTGTCCAGCGCGCGCTAAGGGATGGCTCGTCGTTCTCATGCGACGAAGCATCAAACACAACACGAACCTTCGGTGTTACTGCCTCCTGTTTGAGGACCGTGTGATTAAGTAAGAAGTAAACTGTGTCCCCTGGGGAAAGTGAGTTGCGGCACACTCTCCACATGACCTTTCTTAAAGTACTCGCCGATGGCTGCTTAGTACTCTCTCAGAAGATTCGGGTGATGTTCACAGCGTTGTAGCTTCTGCCGGAGTCTGCTCTCCTCTACAACCCGGGTAGTGGTGGACATAAGACATGGTGGTTCGATCGTGAGCGGCACTAGGTTCCTACCGTCTTCTTTGTGGAGTCCACTCCAAAACTTCACTAAAGCATTGTGGCCTTTGGGTTTAGTCTTCTTAGGTGAGTAGTTATCCCTATGGCATCCAATCTCCACATTTCTGAGGGATGGCCCGGTCCTGGTCCCTGGAAACGTTCCCGCTGTCCTTCAACACAGGCACAAACAAGGCCGTAGTGCTGCTGCTCCTCAGCAGGGTGCATCGGTACTTGAGTACAGTCCCTGAAGAACCCAGACGAACACTGTATGAATGGCGCAGAGGCTGTCATTAAAGCGCTCGATGCGCCCGCTAACACGCCTCCAGTAGTTGTCCGAACACACTAACACTCTTACAGTAGGCGTTTGTGTTTTCCCTTCATCGGGTCCATCGGCACCGAGTAAATTGCGGTCGCGAAGGCGCCTTACGAGTTCGGTTTTCAAGGGTGGACCGTCTGCCGGGTAGACCTCTGGCACTTCAAGAGCATCGGGGGTAACAGGACTCGAATGGAAGCGGCTGCGTAAGGTCGTCACCTTCCGGTTCTGGAACGATCTCGAGCGGTTTGGGCTGCCAAATGCAAACACGGCCAAGTCCGCCCTTCCGGAAACAGGCAGGACCAGCTGAAGACACAAATCACTGCGCACGAGTGTTCATTGAACCCCAGTGTCGAGGAGTAGCCGGACCAACACCGGCCTACCGCAGTCACCATATGCCCACACTGTGGCAGTTTGGAGCAGCACCGCGGAGGAGCAAGTGCTGCTGGCAAGAGCTGTCGTCACGTTATTAGCTAGTTCTGCAAGTTTCTCACGACCGGCGTCTCCAGCACGGCGAGAGGCAGTCGCGGAGTTGGTCTCTAATTGCGCCCAAAGGTCGCAAAGCACGATGGTTAGGTGCCGTCCCGAACAAGTCACACATATGAGTGTCGCGCAAGTGCGGCAGTTGTGTGCCTTGTGCCCCTGCCTTGCGCATCTAACACAGCAGCGGTTTCTTGAAAGGCTCCGTCGCTTCCCCGCCACTGTTAAGATTGCCCTGCAGTCCCTTGCCTTGTGGCCCTGACTAACGCACAGTGTTGTACGGAACGGCGTTACAAGGAACGGCGTTCCTGGAACTAGTTTCTTTTTGAAGGAACGGAGGAACGCCACCGTTCCATTAAGGGTCGGTGGAACTGTAACGGTAACTCGCTACGTTTTTGAAGGAACGGCAGGAACGGAGTTCCTGCCGTTACATCGCTAGGATTTGGCTGTTTTTGATGCCAAGGCTCGAGTACAAAAATTCACAAAGGGCTACTGCGTTTCTCTTCCTATAAGATGGTCAGTTTGCCCGCCCTTCAGCCGTACGTGCTTCCTCGAAGGTCAAAGCGAGAAGAATAACCATGCAGCAGGCCGCAGCTTGTGCTTGCTTTCATGCTGGTTGCTTACGCGGCATTCGACGGATGAATAGCGTAGCCGCGAGAATGCTTTTCACCCTTCATCGTTCGTCTGGGGAGGCCAGAATGCGCGTCTGGCCGATAGAATCGTTCCCTGGCGGGGAAAGAATAGAGAGTTTTAGCAGTCCGTCCGTTCTGTCGTATGCGTTGTTACTGGGTTGACCGGGACCCGGCTGGGCACTTGGGCATTCGTCGCGGTAGGGGGATTAGTTCCGGGGGCCTGCCTTCGCCATGTCCGTGCCTCCGCACCCTTCCTACTCGCCCTTCTGCGCGCTCAGGAGCAGACCGGTCTCCGTCAACCCGGTAACAACGTAGCCAATGAAACGGACGGACTGCTAAACGGGATCCGGACATTTCGGTGTGGACATTTATGTGCACGGAACTCGGCGCACGACGTCTTGGCCCAGACATTTTGAGTGAGGGGATGTCCCAGGCATTCCTTGAACATTTTAGCTTTAGTATTGTAATTTCGTGACTTGATATGATTTTACGTTCGAGACTTGTGCTTGCGCCGCCGTTCGTGGAAAGGAACGCTAAACCCCGGCGTAGCATTGCCACGTGAAACCCAATTTCTGTAGCAGATGGTAAAAATTAACGTTGTTAATTTGGATCCGTTCAACCATTTTTTTGTATTTTAACATTCATGTGAACAACCCTAATACTTTAAGTGTTACCAAAGCGCTTTGCTTTCACTTCACCCAACGGTGCAAGACGCTGCTGCTTTTAGCCTATTTTAGCCCCCCCCCCCCCCAGCAAAACTTCCGCGAAAAAACTACAACAGAAAAACGAGGTCGATTAGGCGCGGGTGCATTTCGTTTTAATTATTCTCTCAATCAATCTCGCCTTCGTTGCATTCGGTGTCAGTTCTACTTAAAACTAACAAACCAACGATCGCACTTACGGTGGCGTTACTTAGGGGAGGGGAAAGCTGAGCCCCGCCGGCAATCATCCCCTAAGTAGAGAGAGAGGGGTGTCACTTGTGTTTCACCATTGCCTCTACTGGACTTCGAAAACCTGAAGATGACTGTTGCCGCTCTCGTCACACTAGCCTATTCATTTTTTTTGCTCCTTATAATGGGAGGAAGCGATGTATACCTGGGGTGTCCATGATCTGCGCGACTTGATGATTTAATTCCCAAGGGGGCGACTGAAGGCCCAGAAAGAGCGATTCCCGGAGTGGGGGCGCGGTCGATATGACCGCGACGCGTGGAAGGCCGTAGCCAGCAAACGGCAGTGGCCATTGTGTTCTCATCGGCTTTTTGGGTGGCTTTTTGTGTCACATTATAGAGGTTTCGTGCGCCCATGGTGAATGTAAAGCTTTTTCTCTATTTTAAACGCGAACTGTGCTATGTCATTGTTCTGAATGTATCACCCAATTCCTGCAAAAGCCTCCACTAAGAGGCTAGCAGTATGTTCTAAATAAAAAATAAAAAATCACTGCGGTGACGCTTCGGAGACCGTGAACTCCACCACGCCAGCAGGATTTTCAGGGGAAACCTAAAATAATATGGCTGATAAAGAAATCTGGCCGAGATTCGAGCGTACAGGCGGGAGGTGGGAGGAGGGAGGGTGCGCTAGAACAAACAATTACAATTTGGTAAATGTAGGCTTGTAACCATTAAACGAAGGTTGGTTGTCCCGAACACAATGGGTGGAATTTATATGCACAACCGGTACGCGCTTATTGAGAATTTAGGACATTAGAACCGCACGGCTGTTTTCCAAAAGGCTCGTTTTTCCTCCCCGACAATATCCTAGACCAGTGTTCGCGAATTCATCTTAGCAAGGCAGCCCAGCCTACGCAATACTCTTCATAAGGTTTTCTTTTCTCTGGGGGGCTAGCTAATGTTGGTTACTTTTTTGGATATTGAGAGTGTGCATGTAATTTATGTAATTTGAGGGTGTGTAATCTAAAAAAAAATACAAAAGAGGCGGTAGGCCATCGTAAACACGGGTAATTGTCTTAGCTAAAAAAGGGCGAATATAAATTAACAACCTGGCATAAATGAAAAAAAAAACGTATGCTAAAGAATTCAATCAGCTGTATAACACGTGTCCCCAGGAAGCGGTATTAAACAAAAATATATAAATGTAGAATTTCTAAAAGTACCTGGCAGAGATCGAACATGGCATCAATCAAAAAAATAAATTCACTGCTCCAGATTGTTGTCCATAGCCCACGCTAAGCGAAAATAAAAATATAACGGCTGTCACAAACAGGCAAGCACCGGATAATTTGGTCGCCGAAATGTCCGTACACCGAAATGTGCGTACACCGAAATTTCCGCACCGAAACATCCTGCACCGAAATGTCCTCTAGTCGTCTGGAGTTTGTCCTGTGCTCCCTGAAAAAATTCGGCTAGGAGCGTTTCTTTTGATTATCCTTATCTCCAGTTAATCTGCTGCCGGTGGTGTTAATATTCGTATAATATACGTATAGTTCGATGTGAGTTTTAAATGCCTCACTTAATTTCGGCCCAGGATTATCCGACACTACATTTTAATTTAAAAACCTAATTGTAACGTTAATGTAACGACATGTTCCGATTTTCGAAGTGGAACTGGAACGCGTTCCTTTCGCAATAAAGGAACTTGTAACGGGAACTCGTTTCAAAATTGGCAAGGAACGAGGAACGAGCTTTCGTTCCTATTTTGGAGGAACGTGTACAACACTGCTAACGCACAAGTAGCACGTCAGTTTTCCTCCCGGTGACAAATTTGTTGAGCTAGATGCTGAGCCTGCTGACAAGAATAAGGCGGATGTCAAGTGAAGAGAAGGTTTTCGGCTGCTGTGGCATTGAAGACATCTTCGAGTCAAAGGTGGATCGAAGAGCTTGACTCTCCTCCCTGCTCTCCACCTGAACCTTCAAGAAGATATGATGGTTTTGACTTACTGTTCTCGAGACATTGGCTCAACGTTTTTTGTCGATGGCTGTCTCTTTCATGCGCTGACGGTATAAAATTGCCAGGTCTGCGGGCAGCGAGAGCATGAGGACTCGATTAAGGATCATTGCATAATCAGAAACTGGAACGCCAATGCTTTTGAGACTGCCAGTGCTGAATTGTTCCTGCTCGTACAGGCCTCGGAGGCGTGCCACTTGCGGCGACGATTGAATCGGTGTTATGACGAGTAGGCTATGAGACGTGGTCGTCCACGAGAAGTTCCATACGTCCAAACCACTCGGTGAGAATCTTCACAGCCTTACGGTAACTGACGTCATTGAGACGTATCCATTTAACGGCGCGTTTTGCGTCTCCGGTAAGGTAAGACCTTAAATACTTCAATTTCTCTACGTCGGGTAGGTCCGGGTGGGTATGAATGGTCGCATCAAAATGGTCCCAAAAGCCCTGCCATTCGCGCGGCTGGCCGGAAATGTGGGGGACTTGTAGCGTCGGCAAGATAACCCGCGATGTGAAAGGGCGAGAGCCATTGTGCGAGGGTGGGTTTGGATCGGCTGCACGGCGAACGCCTTCGAGCACCATGCTGTATGGTTGAACGGGTTGTGGTCCCCCTGGGGTGCCTCAACCAGAAGCTCTCACGCCGGACACTCGCAGATCAACCAAGGCCGAGCGCAGCCGACTGATCGTATAGCGTATGCTTTCAGACTATTCTATCGCGTCAGCCAAATCCTCCTTCGAGTGTCCCCCAATCTTGTCATGAAGTTCTTTAAGTGAGCATTCTCTATTTGCCAGCTCAGCTGGTCTATGGCCTCTTGCAGGTAATGAGGAGACGGCGAGAGGCTTTGGTAGAGCTCGTTGGCTGCCTTGAGCAGCCTCGTGACGGCTCCACAGAGAGCGCCTCGCTGACGGGGGTGCTTGTCCATCGGTGAGGACACGATGCCGGGCTTCTCTGGGGTTTCACGGCATTAGAAATATTACCGCGAGAAAACCCAACGCCGCGTTACCATTCGGAACAAGTTAAACTTTTATTTCTTCCGATCAAGCGCGGGCCAAACATCCCGCGCTTCTTTCTCTTCTTCCAAGTTATCGCAGACGGGCCCATTCACGCGATCCAGAATCATCAGATGGAATTGAGAAAAAGAGAACTTAAAAGAAAGTAAATTACGTGTCTGCCTTAAATACCTCACACTCACGCTTCGGCATTTAATTCCTCACGGGGCAACAGAAGACACCCTGTAACTTTAATTCATTGGTTTATAGAACATTTATAATACCGTATTTGTATACTGTTTTATATGCCAAATGATTCTCTTCATTCAAAAAGAATCAGTGCAGTTGGAGAGCTTGGTATAACTTATAAAAGAATTTACAGAACGAGCTACCATTCAATCTTCTCTGAATAGTTTACGGACGTTTTGGGTAGACAAGTGTGTTCTAATTAGTGTTTTTTTTACACCATGCTTGGCACCGGCTTCCTGATGACGGTAGTGATAACCCGCAGGGCACACTGATTTCTAGACGAAATTTGGAACATTGTAAACGGGTGTTCCCAGTATTACCTTGACGTTACTAACGCAAAAATGGTCTCATTTCATCATGAAGAAATGAAACCTCCGGTGCTAAGAAAACCCCACACTGCGCAGCAAACTAGTATAGAGTGGTTAGTGAAGGACTTGCAAATTGCCGAGAACGGGTTTCTCGCCCAACACGTTTTTCAGATGATTGAGACTGTATTTGTGCCAAAACATCAATGCTAAAACTGTTGGCTTTCGTGGTAATAATTTTATTGTTTTTTTGCATGTGTGACGTTAACAGGCGTGGACGTTGTGCTCAACTCACTCACGGAAGAGAAACTCCAGGCTAGCGTCGAGTGTCTGGCAGACCATGGTCGCTTCATTGAGATTGGAAAGTTCGACATCTACAAGGATACCTCACTTGGAATGTCCATGTTCAACAACAACGTCACGTTTCATGGCATCCAACTGGACTGCCTCTATGATAACAAAGTTGCGACGCTGGTACTTAAGCGACGTATTCTGGAACTTCTGAGCGAAGGAATAGCCTCCGGCGTTGTGCGACCTATTGAAAACATCAAGTTCACGCGGGACAGCGTCGAAGCAGCCTTCCGGTTTATGGCTTCTGGAAAGCACGTAGGAAAGATTGTCATCGAGGTAACTTGCCATAAACCACTCCAGCAATTGCAGTTTGGTATTTTGGACAGATCAGATGAGGGCAAAGCTTGATTGAAAAGCAGTACAGTGCACATTTCCTTACTTAGTTGAGAGGTTACGGCGTCAGTTAGCACAATGGTCAGTCTGGCCTAACCACAGGTCTACACAGAAAAAGCGTGGCGTTTAAACGCCCCCACAAAAAGGGCTTGTTGTCTCAGTATTTCCGGTGCTTTAGATGCCTTGTCGAGCCTATTTGTAAAGACTCGTTTTTTTTCACCCACTGGGAATCCTTTGGAATCGCTTTATTTTTGTAGCAGCAGACGTCAAACAAAATCATCAAAAATTGTACAGCTCCCGACCGTCTTCGACAGAACGCAACCAACAAAATTGTTGCCCTATCATGAATTACAATTTGCCAAGCCAAACTGAATTCGCATTGCAGAGCTCTTTACGATGGTTTCGGTGTGCCTCTCGTTCAAGATGCTATAGTAGAATCCAGCTAATAGAACTTGGTCTGTTTAGCAGCTGAACGCGGCAGCATGTCACATCTCACCATAGCTAAAAGACCTCCGACGCTCCCTTGCGCTAATATATCTGAACAGCGGAGCTGTTTAAGCTTGAGATCCATCTTTTCATGACGTCGCTCAAAACTCAGCGCAGCCAAATGGAGAGGAGGAAAATTGTGGGCAGGAAGTGTGAGGGGAAGTGGCTAGGAGGCAAGGAGCCGACGAGCAGGTGTATGAATGTGTGTGTGGAGTGCGCGTGGCTATGCAGATGTTCAGGTGCGGAGGCGCGCGTTGCGGATTGGCTACGCCTTTTGATGACGTATGCTGTGACGCGCAGATGTCGCCCTAGTTGAGAGAGATGGCGGGCGCTCGGCGGCATCAGTGCCCGATTTGCCGAGAAGGGCAGTCCTAGAAAGGGGCTCTCTCCCGGGAAAGAAGTGTAGTGTCGGTGAAGGAAAAAGGGAAGAAAAGGCAACCTAAAGCTAAAAAAACTGCTAAGTTAAAGCACGGCCGGTCTGGACGCGCTCGCTCGCTCGCTCTTGAGTTTTATAGCACGTCGAGGCCGGCCGTGTTAAAGTTACAGAAAACCCCGAGGTAGAGCTAGTAAGCACCACCATCTCCGCTGTATCTGAATTCTTCGCCTATCAATTGCGAACCTGGAGGAATTTTTTTCCTGCTTCCTTTGAGTTATTCAAAACTAAGGAGCACAATTAGGCGGGAGACTGCCGGATAAAACGGTACAAAATAGTGCGGGTTTGAGAATAGTTTAACGAAGTTTGCGGTGCACATTTTATGTTAAAGGAAGTCTGGATAGAAGGGGAGCGCAGTCCCTTGCTTTGGCAGGAAACAAGGCCTCGGCCAGCTCGCTAGGGCGGGTGAAACCATCGACTTTGCCTGCCGCTTTAGGTAATGCTGGCCTAGTATCGTGGTCACGGAGCAGGAAAATATATAGATAGCAGCCACACGTCATTCCATGAATGTGCGGTAAAAGGCACTTTACGGCGACCGCGCAGTTTCTTCTCCCCCGACAGATGACGCTGGCATCACCTAGGCCAACCGATTGTGACATTATATGGCCAGCACAGGAAGCGTCGTTTTTCCTCCTGTCCTGTTCTTTTTGCGTGGCTCATGGTCGAGGAACATATTGTTCCTGGTGTGGCCATAAGGTTAGACCATCAGCGTAGGAAGGGTTTATAGGGAGGGGCCCCAAGCAGCTGAATTCCTTTTTAGCAGTCTAGCAGGCCCAAAAGAGGCGTTGAGGGTACTCTCCGGAGCAGAAGGTGTGATAGGGCAGGCCGCTATGGGGCCAGCGTGAAAAGAAAGGTCGTGCGTCACGCGCCCGCGAGGTTGGGCGCGCCCCTAGCCGCCATGGGCGGCTGCCCTGTCGGCGGCAATGGCCTACCAACCCGAACCATGGAATGGGGGCACACGCGGTCCCCACAGCTGCCAAAATAGCCCGGGTGAATTCAACACAATGTAATTTTAACAAAGCTGCTTTAGCTGAACTTCTGGCCGTGCCAAACTGGAACACAAAACTCGGCTTCAGCGTGGGCGACACGAAAGCTAGCAGGAAAAAAATATAAGGACTTCCGCTCGAGCTGTTCAAGCAGAGTCCAAACATACCAAAAAAGACGCGAACTAGAAAACGTTGCTCGTAGAAGTGGAGCGGTGGAATCCTAAGTAAGGCAGAGGGAAGCAATAGCTGCTGGACGTGTGGCGAGGGAGAAGTAGTTTCACACAAGGAACGACGTATGAGGAGCGCCAGGGACGTTGTGGGGGAGAGGGATAGCTTGGTATGAGATGGAGTCGCGGTGGAGCTACTGCGAAGAGGTGGCGCGTCGTATGGGATTGCCTGAGCCTGCTACTGACTAAAGCTCTACTTGCAGGTGTTGTCCTGTAAAAGAGGCGATGTGTGTGCCAGCGGCATCAATATCTGGTCTATTGTCGGGATGGGCTTAGGTGGGAAAAAGAAGCGGGAACAGCTCCGCTGTATCTTCCTGTATTGGCAACGTTAAGCCTGTGATGGTGGCCTAATTTCGTAACATGAAACCTCTCTTCTCTCGCAAAAGTTCAGTATAATCGAGATGGTCAGCCCCATGTAAAAAATGGATGTGTCTAACTTCTTCCTTCATATTAACAAGGCGTGAAGCTAAGGTCAAGTAAGTGAACCGTGCATTATGGTCGACTTGGATGGGATATTTGATTCTAAATATAACACTGCGCGTTAAGGAGATCAACACCTTTCTGGAGCCTAGCCATTCTTCCTGCCGAGTTTATGAGCTTTTGCCTGAAGGTGAACAAATAAATTTATAGGACCCCAACCTGGTTAGGACAAGCACCCAAATATCTCGGTAAGTTGTTTTCACATGACGCGTAACCTATTGGTCAAACCCTCTTCCAGATTCGTCCTGAGGAAATCTCCAGGAAGAACCTTTCTGCCCCGCCACTATCAGTGGAAGCTGTTCCCCGCACGTATTTCTACGACCGTAAGTCATACATCATCGCCGGAGGCCTAGGTGGCTTTGGTCTGGAGCTTGCGGAGTGGATGGTGACTCGCGGATGCCGGAAGCTGCTCCTTAGCGGCAGATCAGGTGTACAGTCCGGGTACCAGCGGCTGTGCCTGCGGCGTTGGCAGTCTCTGGGCGCTACAGTACTTGTTTCTACGGCGGATGTCTCCAGCGGAAGCGGAGCACGCGAGATCATCAAGGAAGCTGCGGCCATAGGGCCAGTCGGCGGCATTTTCAACCTTGCTATGGTGAGAGAAAGCTGGCGTTAACAAATAATCGCCGAATATACATTTTTTTGTGGATTGAAAAATTGATAGGTATTGTAATAGATCGATATATACTTATTTCAAAATATTTCAATATATACTTGATAATATTTTAAAAATACCAAAATATGATAATGATAACTTACTGCATTCTACATAAGGAATAAACGTTTACATTTATAGGCCTGCCAGACCCAACTGATCGTTTGTGGAGCCGTGCGCCACAGCGGCGGTTCTCCGATACAAAGAAATTGTTGAAAAATAATTCAAAATTATTGACAACCACAACACGGGACAATCGTGTGCGTTATTGTATTTCTGCGAATCATGCCATCAGTTTTGTTCACCAATTTGTTTTGTTGCCGGTGTCTGCCCGTGCTCAGCTGTCTTGTATGTTTTCGTAGCGAAGCGCGAGCTCCCTGCTTTGTCTTTTTGTATGCTGCACAGGCAATCACATACGTAATATGGAGAGTGTTTCATCCTGTAATTTCCTAGAATTGAAAGTTCTTTGATCACTAGTCCTAACAAATGTCATAAAAAATGGTGATAGTATAGCCATAGTAGCCGAGGAGTTCTAGAGAGAGAGAGAGAAAGACTTTATTAAATGCCAGCAGAGGGGAGGTCCGGGCTACACAGAGCCGCTCCCTCCCCCCGACGCGTTTACGTCGCCCTCGGGACTAGGCCCCGCCGGCGTCGGCGAGACCGGCGCGCGAAAGGTACTCGGGAACTCGTCTTTTTCCCCCCCGTCGGTGCCTCTCTCCGCCTCTGCCTGGCGAGAGCAGCCTCGAGCTGCTGGACGGCGAAGGTTTGTGATAGGAGTTCTATAGAGATCTGCACAGTAGCCGGGACATCCATGATAATTCCGAAAAAGAAAGTAATTCAGAGAAGATAGACATCCACCAGTAACGACAGAAGAAGTGAGAAAGGCTTTGAATGAAATGAAAGGGGGCAAAGCACCTGGTGAAAATCAGATAACAACAGACCTCTTTAGGATGGCGGGAAAATTGTACTAGCAAAAATTGGCGATACTGTACACGCAATGCCTAGTGACCTCGAGTGTACACCAATCTTGGAAGAACGCGAACATCATTCTACTCTATGAGAAAGGTGACATGAAGCACTTGAAAAATTACAGGCCGATCAGCATACTGTCAGTCGTCTACAAGGTACTTACCAAGGTAATCGCTAACAGAATTTCTGCCACCTAAGATTTCAGTCAACCTAGAGATCAAGAATGGTTTCGTAAAGGCTATTCAACAATGAACCATTATCACATAATCAATCAGGTGATAGAGAAGTGCGTTGAATATACTGAACCCCTATATGTAGATTTCATAGACTATGAGAAAGCATTTGACTCGGTCGAAACATCAGCAGTCATTCAGGCATTACGGAACCAGGGTGTAGACGAGCATTATGTAAGAACACTAGAGGATATTTACAGTGGGTTCACAGCTACCCTCCTCCTCCATAAGGAAAGCAGTAAAATACCTATAAGGAATTAAGGGCGTCAGACAAAGCGACACAATCTCTCTGGCGTTATTCACAGCAGGTTATTCACAACATTGGATTGGGAACAGTTGGAAGTAAGGGTTAATGGAGAATACCTCAGTAACCCCAGATTTGCTGATGACGTTACATTGCTAAGCAACTCCGGTGACGAATTGCAAAGCATGCTTTCCGCATTGGACAAACAGAGCAGAACCGTGGGCCTGAAAATTAATATGCAGAAAACTAAAGTAATGCTCAATAACCTCGGGACAGCACAGCGGTTTGAGATAGGTAACGAGGCAGTGGAAGTGGTAAGATAATATATCTACTTAGGCAAAGTTGTGACCCCGGATCCCAACTATGAGGCAGAGATAACTAGAAGGATAAGAATGGGCTGGAGTGATTACGACAGGCATTCTCAGATAATGAATAGCAGCCTACCATTCTCCCTGAAGAAGAAAGTGTATGACAGCTGTATCTTACCGGTACTCACCTACGGGGCAGAAACTTGGAAGCTCACTAAGAGGGTTCAACTTAACTTGAGGACGACTCAGCGAGCAATGGAACGGAATATGATTGGTGTAACATTAAGGGACAGGAAAAGAGCGGAGTGCGTAATGGAACAAACGCGTGTCAAGGGCATATTAGTAGAAATTAAGAAGAAGAAATGGACGTGGGCAGGACATTTAATGCGAAGGCAAGATAACCGTTGGTCCTTAAGGGTAACATAGTGGATTCCTAGAGAAGGCAAGCGTTGCAGGGGGCGGCCGAAAGTTATATGGGCAGATGAGACCGAGAAGTTTGCGGGGATAAATTGGTTGCAGTGAGCACAGGACCGGGATAATTAGGGATTAATGGGAGAGGCCTTTGCCTTGCAGTGGGCGTAGATAGGCTGGTGATGATGATGATGATCACTTGTCTTTTCAATGTAATTCGATGGTTCCAGAAGAACGTATGCGGAAAGATAAATGCTTGCCGGGCAAACCCTACTTTATTCGATTCACGAAAGCTGGTCTGTCTACGCCACTTCGTTGACTGCTTGTACACCGCTTGTGTTTCCGTAAAAGGGACACTGCAGGCGAATAGCAAGTTGGGTTCAGAGGAAATGTAAACTGTTCTGAAGACCTCTCAGCATTTATTCGCGGCTAAAGGGTTTATTTGCCGGGAAATTCGCAATCGCAAAACGCATGTCATTCCTCGCGTAATTTCATAACATTTCGCTTGACGTCAACGGTTTCCGGAAGCGAGGGAGACAGCGTTGTTGAATAGCAGGAAAACTAAAATCTACCGAGCGAACCATCGCGGCCGCAGGAACCAGTGGTCGCGCACTGGGCGTATACAAAACAACTTGCCCGCCCAACGCTTTCATTACCTGGCACTCCCGGTGCGTCAATCTTGGTGCCGCACGGGACGTTTGATGGTGGTTAAACGATGTGAATGTGCCGCGAGGCCTTTAAAGTACCTACAAAGCGTCTAGAGAACAGCGCAACCGCAGCGTGAATGAGGACAGGGGCGTTTTTTATTTGCACTCTTGTTATGAATAGTCGGGTTTTAGTCGGTTTGATTCACTTGGCCATGACCGCCTGTTACATGAGGCTATGCCTAGGCCTAATAACGTGGAGCCATCTATTAGTTTAACTTGTAATGGCGTGCAAAGCTTAATTTGTTCCGTCGCGATGGGGGGACGCCTCCCTCTTGCGTTATCTGCTTAATGTTTTGCGAAGCGAGTGGCTTATTAGCCGATCTGCCACATGTGTAGCTAGAGCTTTCACGAGCACCCAAACCACTACTAACAAATGCCTTGGCGCCAGTATGGAATCAAAAATGTGCATAACATGATACAAATATCATTTTACCTGACTACGCACCGTAGTAGAAGCATAGCAGCACACAACGCCCTGAATTAAAAAAAGCCGGTTTTACGCGCACAATTTATTGAACTTGAAGAAAATCAGGAAATGGTTTCGAAAAAACTATATCGTCACGGCATGCGCTTTGTAGCCGAAGTGTGAAATTAACAGGCGATCGATTGCCTTCTGTTCGTCGAAAGGAAGCACTCCCTTCTTGAGATTCACGTGGCGAACAAGTCACTTCATTGCAGCGAAAGCCGAGAAGGTTTTTGAAAAAAACTCGCCCGCACTCTACATACCCGGTGCAGGGTTGAATCGTCCTTTGTGATCGTTCCAACATAAGCACAGTTCCACCCGCTGGAGCACGCCATCCAATTTGAACGCGAAGCGAACGCGACCCCAACACACGCACAGCTTTGGCCGCCGCCGTCCTGGGTGCCAGACTTCGGGCAGACAGAGCTACGCGCGGGGGAAAAAAATTTGTTCTATATGACGCATATGACTCTCCGCGGAAGAGCGGAACCGTGGAAGGCCCACACGATACTTGCCACTATGATGTAAACAAGGATATAAGAGACAGAAAAGATGTATTGACCAGTCACCGA
Source organism: Haemaphysalis longicornis (assembly GCF_048455015.1). NCBI lineage: Eukaryota > Metazoa > Arthropoda > Arachnida > Ixodida > Ixodidae > Haemaphysalis > Haemaphysalis longicornis. The sequence goes on from NW_027526422.1 coordinate 151,754,829, forward strand.
CCCAAGTCCAGGTCAGCTAAACGATGGAGGCTGAGGCGTCACCGTCTTTATAGTGGTCCCGAATGTACCTGGGCATCTTCTGCTCATGAAGGGAGAGAGCCTCCTGGGCGGCCCTAACGTCTGTTCCGGCCGGGGGATCCAACCAAGTGTCCCATGAGGTGATGCCGGAGACGGAGGGGGGAAGATTTGGCGGCTGGCCGTCCCAGTAGGAATGGGGAATAAAGGGGTATGCGCCGCGAGAAGGACAGATTTGGGGACCGGAGCACTTACGTATGCGATGTAGAATGCCATGAGATGGGAGGGCGCGGGTATGAGGCTGGCGGAGAAGAACGGTTTGATCGCGAGAGAGGCGCGGGTCTGGAGAAGGGTAGGCTTGGAGGGCGAGGCGATATGAGAGTAAAGTGAATTTACTGGTTGCGCGATCGTGAAGACGAGTGTAAGGAGGATGGTATGAGGTTGGCCAGAGAATAGACGGACCCGGGTACACATCTTGGGAAAGCGCGTTTTACTCTTGCGTTGCCGTCCATGTTAGCGTGGCCGGGTACCCATACGAGGACAAAGAGGTGAGAAGGATGGCTGTTGAGAGTGTCAGTCACTAGGTTAGAAGAAAAGGGGTTGACTGTATAGCGTAAATAATGTCGGATGGGGGATTGCGAATCTCTGAAGATGTAAGTGGGGTGACCGCTGGAGGTTGTGAAAGCAGCATGCTCCATGGCCAGAGCGATGGAGTGCTCCTCTATGGAGGTGGCATCTGGCGGGCAGAAAAAAAAAGACGTTTGTGCGGAAAACAGCGACCAGTGGCGTAAAAAGGCTGCATTTCCTGTTTGCCTATAGGAAAAATGACTGTCGTGTGTAAAATATACCGTCGATCTCTGCTTTTCTAGGAAGGAGACAAGTTTGGTGAGGGCTTTAAAGCGTAGAAGGCGGCGGGTGGCATGCCTGGAAGGGTTCATATTCTTAGGTAGGGGTTCTATGCGGATGCGAGGGAACGTGGTCCAAGGAGGAGGTGTTGTGGGGATTGGAGGAAGCGACGCCGTAGGGTAGGTCATCGTCTGCAACAGTGCCCGATTTTGGTGAGATGTCTGAAGGCGCAGAATTCGGGCTTGTTTGTGTATCTGAATACGCTCTTCGATAGTGTTATGTGGGCCGGTCTCGATAAGATTGGTAGCAACGTTGATTGGTAGTAGGAGCGTAGTGGGGTACACCGAGAGCTTACGGGAAGCTGCCTCTAGTTCTGTTTGTTGGATGGCGGTGCGATGCAGGAATGGCACTGTGTACACTGTGCGGGACATCGTAAAAGCATCTATAATGCGCAGGAGGGGTTGTTCGCGTAAGCTAGACTGGCGATTTGTGACGCGGTGCAGGAGATGAGTTATTTGCTCGATCTGAGAGTGTAAAGTTTGAAGTGTAGGGTAGAAACTATACGGGAGTAATGATAAGTAAGGCCGATAATTTTTAGTGGAATGTGTTTTGGCAATTGGGATATTATCAATGGAGCTATTGATGAAGTCACGGTCAGGGGCTCAGCCTTTTCTGTTCGTAACGCCATCCAATCCAATCCTCGCGCTTGCGCAGCACGGCTCTCCAGGAGCTACGCGAAACTGGTCAACCTAGGCCAGTGTAGCCAATCCAATCAAATCCAATCCAAGTAACACTGTTGTTCGTGGGGTACCGCAGAGGCTTCGAAAGCCAAGCGGTTTATATAGTCATAAGCGTTCGAAACTCGTGAAACGCTGGCGCTTGTCATACATCTTCCCGTTTTTAGCGCAAAGAAAACTATAGGTACATTTAAGGAAAAATATACGTAATTAACCTGCAGCGCCCGCGTTTCTTTGCTCAAGGACGCCCGTTGGGTTGGTTTTTACGATAGTATATGCAAAATGTGGCAGTGCAATGCGGGCACGTGCGGGGAGAAAAGCACAAAGAGAACAGAACTCCTGCTGGCGCAGTTTCAGGCAGGCGGCACGCGGGCAATGCGAAGGCGGGAAATTGGAATTGCTTGGGGTGGTGGTAGCAGTAAGCGGATAACGGCGGTACATACCGTTATGGCGAATCACTGATCAGCACTGCCGACACCTTTCACATTGAGTGGAACGGCTTTAATGTCTTAGCACACTATCCTAAAAACCAACGCAACGAGCGTTCCTAACGCAATGAACGCGGGAGCTGCCCGTTAACTACGTATATTTTGCCTATGTACCTACAGTTTTCGTTGCGCTGAACAACGGGGCGATGTATGACAAGCGCCAGCGGTTCACGAGTTTCAAACGCTTATGGCTATATAAACCACGTGGCTTTCGAAGCCTCTCGGTTACGCCGCGACGACAGCCGCTACGACGTAACGCCATCTGGCTGTACTTGGGTCCAGCGAGCGAGCTACGACGACAAGGCGAGCACCTAAAGTGCTCTGCATCTACAATGTGGTACCGCATACCAGGACAAAGAGGTGAGAAGGATGGCTGTTGAGAGTGTCAGTCTCTAGGTTAGAAGAAAAGGGGTTGACTGTATAGAGTAAATATTGTCAGATGCGGGATTGTAAGAGCACAGTCCATTTGCATAACAAGCGCGTCACTGCTTTCTCGAGCGGGCGAATCTGCGGATCGCGCCTCTCCTTTCGAAGAGCGAGTATGGCCAGAGGACGATAGAGCGAAAAGCGGATATAAAGAGCGAAGAAGAGAGATGATGGATTAGAAGACGCGCAGCACGGACCAGTACTGGCAGCTGTAAAGTCGGCGTAAAGAACCCCGCTTATGACTTAGGCTTGGCATGACAAATGGGTTTCAGCGGTTTTTTTTGCATTTCCTTTCTTTGCCATGCATTAACACGTCTACGAGCTACGAGGTAGCCGAAGTGCTCCCTGTTCTGTGCATAGAGTTTCTTAGTACGTACACTAGAGTGGAAAATGCAACTGGGAATCCATGTTGTCGTGGGGTGTTACGGGAAGATCCCGCTTTTGGCTTGGGCTTGGCATGAAAATTGGATTCTTAAGCGGTTTTTGGGACTTGCTTACTTCACTATGCATTAACACATCTACGAGCTACGAGGCCGCTGAATTCCGCCCTGTTCTGTGGTAGGCGCGTTCGTTGAAAAGGCAGGCAGTCCGTGATCGTACCTGACGTTGGTCATGTTGCAGTCGAAGGAGGTATGACTGAGCGGGTACTATGTCACCGCGAAAGTTGTAGCTGACGAGAAAAAAAGAAACAAAACATGCTTCGACGAAGACAAGATACGACAGATACGGACACCCGTATCTGTCCTATCTTCTCCTCGTTCGCGATTGTTTAACGCCACGTTTTCTTTTTTCTTGAAGTATGAACCAACTCGCTCAGCAACAAGTTTTGTTACATTAGCTGACGGTCGGTGCACCGGTTCAGCACGAATGCGACGTTTTCATAGGCACGCTCGAAAAGCTTTCCAACCTCTTCAAACAACTTACAATTTTAAAGAGTGGTGAAATTAAAAAATAAGAGTCTCTAACGTGTTTCCCCCAAAATATTAACATTGTTGTTAACTACCAGCTTTGACTGCAGAATAGTACGCACAACCGTTCCTGTAAAAAAACGCTTTACTTCCTTTTTCCTTAGCTTTAAAATAGCCTGTTTTATTTTCCACTTTGTAAGGCTTGAGGTAGGGCTAGTTGGATACACATTATTCACACTAAAAGGTTTCAATCCAAGCCGATGATGAAATTAAGTCGAGCGCAGAATATAATGGCCGCCTATGACGACCCAGACGGCCTTGATGCGAGGCGCATAAACGCTAGCGCCAGATTCCTCTCTAGTGTATGCTGGAAGTCCCCATTTGTCAGGATTGTGTTATGAGTGTTCATTTATTTCCCTCGATAATATTCGCCCATCAGTTGACGACCCCCAGTAGACGGTTGCGTGCTAGCATCGCGTTCCTTAGCACAGTCGCTTCACTAAGCCAAATCTGACCCCAAAGTCTGGACATTATGTTCTGGGTAGAAGGCTGCGGTACCATTGTTAGCTTTCAGACTCTCACATTAAAATCTCTTTGCGCACGCGAGCGTGTGTGATTGCTTTCCTTCCCCCTTGCCTTTATGCATTCCTGTTTTCTAATATCCATTGCTGACCACCTCGGGGTTCCCTGAGGCCGCCATGTGCCGACCAGATGTGTAGCTCCAGGTGTGCGTCGTGTGCGCGCACCTGTCTTCTGTTAACTTTCTTTTGATGACCCGTGTGCCCCGGTCTTTTTTGCTGCTTAACCTGGCTAAAGCCTAGTTTGCAAGTTAGCAAACTAGGCTTTAGCCAGGTTAAATTTCCTGCCTTCCTTCTGCATCCTTCCTTCATTTTGCTGCTCTTTGTATAAGAATGTACGCTCATTTTCTATCGAAACTCCCTCTCTGACTGGTTTTTGGGTGGTACCCTTTCTTCCCACCACCAGAAGCCAAGCGTAGTACACTGTGATGTTTCAATGACGTGACCTTGATTCTTAGAACGGATGGGTATGGCGAGATGTGCGCCATGTGCGTGCATGGGCATATCTTCTTTTGACCCCTGTCTTGCCCCATGTTGCCACGGGACACTGAAACTAGCAATTAAATTGTTAAGTTGATTGTGTTTTTTCTTTCTTCTCTCTCACTTAAACCCTCATCATTTTGATATTTTGTTATTTTTAGTTTTCTTTTTTGTCTTCCCTCTCCCACTTCTTTCATTTTTTGGTGCCCTCCAACCATGATCCGATTTTATGCACTCTCCCTTCCCTTGCCCTGCCCTGTCCCTTCCTACATCCTCTCTATATATAACAGTGAAACCAGGTTACCCTGTATTCTAAACAAAATGGGATCCTCTGCCTAAAACGTCCGTAAACTTTCATTTTAATGCCGTTCTCGTGTGTATATGTTTTATTACTTACCTTATTTTCTCGCGCTCTTTGTGAGTTTTCGTGTTTCCAGACTATACATACATACATACATTTATATATATGAATATATATATATATATATATATATATATATACATACATACATTTATATATGTGAATATATATATATATATATATATATATATATATATATATATATATATATATATATATATATATATATATATATATATATATATATATATATATATATATATATATATATATATATATATATTTATATATATATATATATATATATATATATATATATATATTTATATATATATATATATATATATATATATAGTTAGTTTGAAAACATAGAAACTCACACATAGCGCGAAAAAATACGTTAAGTGGAGACAGAGACACACGAGAAAAACGTTAACAAATAAAAGTTTACTGACGTTTCAGGAAGAGGCATTTCTCCCTCCAGAGTGAAGAAAGGAAGTCCTTTTCCTGAAACATCAGTTATAATGATATAACAATGACCATTTCAACTTAGAAAGTGGAGGACACCGGGAGAAAAAGCTTGACTAGCTACCGGGCCCTTGAGAATTTGACCGCATCACAAGACGTAGTGTGTTTAAGACCACAGAAAACAGTAACAACTTGATCATTAATAACTGGATCCAAAACATCGCTTGAGCAGTAATCAACACGAGCGTAATCAACCGCCCTGGATTCATAATGGGAACGGTTGCCTGAAAGAAAGGACTCATTAAATGCATTCGCGAGGGCGACACCCTCCACCTAGGCCCCCTGCACAAACAGCTTATCTGGAGTCCGCAATAAGGAAATACGATTAGCAATGTTTGAAAGGTGCTTCCAAAGAAGACGTATTACTTTCTTCCCGCGAAAGTATATCTTCATAATACTGACGTTTGGGCACTTGTATGTCATTGTTTAGTTCATTGCGGTACGCTCTACGATTTGCTAAAGCTACAAGGTGTTTATTCTTAATAAATTTGCCATATAATTTACGGATAACGACAAGGGATAACGCCCGCTGTTATAAACGGCCGGCTTTTCCTTCTATATTTCCTGCACGAGGCCATAATTCCAATATATACATTACCGTCGCAGTTAGCACACGACCGGAATAATTGGAGATCTATGGGAGAGGCCTTTTCCCTGCCGTGGGAAAATATAGGCTGATGATGATGATGAGCGTGCGTGCGTGTGTGTGTGCATGTGTGCGTGAGTGTGCGTGCGCGCGTGTGCGTGCGTGTGTGTGTGAGCGCGTGTGTGTGTGCGCGTGTGTGTGCGTGCACGTGTGCGCGCGCATTTGTGTGTGTTCGTGCGTGCGTGTGTGTGTGCGCGTGTGCGTACGGGCGTGCGTGTGTGTGTGTGTGTGCGGGCATGCGTGGGTGCGCGCGAGTCGTGCGCGCGTGTGTGTGTGCGTGCGTGTGCGTGCGTGTGTGTGCGTGCGTGTGTGCGTTCTTGCGTGTGTGCGTGTGTGTGTGTCAGGCCAAGCGGTCTCGAACGCCAAGGCAAAGAGCAAGGGTGATTTTTTGAACTACCTATAGTGTTTGTAACAGTTGAAAAATATAGTTATACAGCGCTGAAAGAGAGAAACGCACACACACGTGTGTGTGTGTGTGTGTGTGTGTGTGTGTGTGTGTGTGTGTGTGTGTGTGTGTGTGTGTGTGTGTGTGTGTGTGTGTGTGTGTGTGTGTGTGTGTGTGTGTGTGTGCGGTCGCTGCCGCAGCGGTGCGTGCGATCCAGGGTCGGTAGAATGGGTGACGATAGAGGTATGGCCAAGGGAGAGTTGTGCGCAGTCGAACAACGAATGGAAACGGCACAGGAGTTCAAGAAGTTGGCAGTTCTGCGCGGACTCGAGAGCGTCGCTAATTGAAGCGTGAAACGCGTCGCTGAAAAGTTGTCTCCTTGCAGAAGGGGAAAGAGCAGCAATGTGATTATCAGGCGTATTGTCTGGGACGTAAATGACCCGACAGGAGTTGATGGGTTCCACAATGACAAGGCATTCCTACCGAGGCAAGGAGCACGGTTTGCGGACGGGTTAGTAACAGTGTTGGCAGTTTCGGGAGAACCAATCTCTAGCATAGCGAAAGGCAGCGGTATGCATCTGCGGAGGAGGAAGACCTCTGTCGATGTAAAATTGGCAGTTTCATCAAGATATACAACAGGACGGCACAATACCGGCGGACAGGGGCGAAGTGTTCGTGTCTGCGGCTGCGACTACTTTAGCGGCGGATTAAGCAGAGTTATACTCAGTGGACCCGTCCGATAGGACAGAAAAGTCGTCTTCGGCACGTCCACAGCCAATGACGCCATTGTGCCAAGAAAAAAAACCCATCCCAGAATGACGTCATGATAGCAGTTGGGAAGCACAATGAATTCAGTGGTGTACACAACACCCTGGATGAAAACGTGAGCCCTACATGCAGCCAAAGCATGAACCGAATGGGAGTCGGCGGTTCGCAAGGATAGTCCAGAGAGAGGCCTCATGACTTTACGACCTTTGCGACAGAGGTAGGCACGAATCACGAAAACTGCTGCTCCAGCCTCGACTAGCGAAAGAGTCGCGACACCGTGGACTAACACGTCAATAAGATTTGCGGAAGACAGTGGAAGGCTTGGAGTTTTCGACGGCGACGCACTTCTTGTTTCCGGAACTGCGGCTGTCAGTTTTCCTCTCTGGTAGAGGTGGAACGATGGCGCATCGGCGACAGCGAGAGGCGGCGCGGATATTGGGAGCGACGGGCAGTGAAAGGCCGGGGGCCGAAATCCGGGGGCACGTACAGCGGGTCATAACCATTGGTAGCAGCATCGGGTATGAACCGTACGTAGGTTCGCAGTAAGGATTGTGGTGTTCCGGTAGAGGACTGTTGGGGGTAGTACGCGTCGATGACAATCACGTGCGACATGTCCTGAATAGTGACACGAAAAGCAAATCGGGCGGTTGTCCGTTGTCGCCAGGGATTGGGCTATTGGGTCTGAACCCGAGAGTGCGGAAGAGATCTTGGCGCAGCCGGGGGCCGGAACGACGTTCTGCTGTGCGCAAGCCATTCCCAGGTTTTGGCAAAAGTAATTCGTTCAGCCGCTGGAGTTTGCTGGCCAAAGAAGGCAGCAACAACGCCACCTATTTTTAAACTACACGCCGACGGAGGCAAAGGGCCCGGCTCCAGAGTAGCAGCTGGAGTGACGTGGCAAAGTTTACGAGAAACCTCTCCGCGGACAGTGGGCTGTTAGGCTGGCTCTTGGGACATTGTGGTTTGCAGCCGCCGGTTTCGAAACTCCAGGTTTCCCAATGACGTCACTAACGGTAGACGGATCCTCTGAAAGTAGCATCGGAAGTGCATAGTCCTCGATACCTTGGACGATATGCTTTACCTTCTCAGTTCCCGACATGGCGGCTCATCTTCAATGTAGCTGGTGAAGTCCTCCCCAGTTTGCTGAGCTTGTACTCGTAAACGCTGTTCTGCGCGAAGCATATGCACCGCGGGTCGGTCGAAATCATTCGCAAACTTCTGCTGGAACGCAGCCCAGTAGTCACCTCTGGACGATGGTTGTTGTGCCCAAGTTCGTCCATATGGAGGAAATAAAAGCCTATGTTACTTAATTAAAGGGCGTCGTCCCACTTGTGCGTGATGATGCCCTCTTAGGAAGAAATCAAGTCTTCCACGTCCCGATCGCCTGTCACGCTGAACATAGCGAGGTCACGCTGGCGTATAGTTCCAAGACAGCTTAATTGATGGCAGCTGGCCCGAAGGAGTAGGCTGTTGGGCTGGTTCACGAGGCATTGTGGTGGGCAGCCGCCGGTGTCAAAGCTCCAGATTTTCTTATACCCCGCACCGTCCACCAATTGCAAAAGGTTTACTGGTAGCGAAGCGCGGACACTGCAATGAGTTGACCCTCCTATGTCAACTAGTCTAGTCTTCAGCTTCTTGTATCTCGCGGCCACTGCTGGCTTGGATACGTGAGGGCGGGTGATGACAATGATTGATGAGAGGCCAAACGGACTGGCTGGCATGTGGTTTTAACAATATATATATATATATATACAGAGGTCGGCGAACTCACTCATGAGTCCACTCACTCAGACTCATTTGGACTCAAACTCACGCGTGAGTTTGAGTTTGAGTGAGCGCGAGGCTAGTGTGGCGTGGTGAGTTTGAGCTTGAGTGAGTTTGCGCCGAGTGATCCCGACTGAGTTTGAGTCCGATTGAGCTTGAGTACGCCTGAGACCTAGTGAATTCAGAGTCCATTTTGAGTTCTGAGTACATTTTGAGTTTGCCTGAGACCTAGTGAATTCAGAGTCCATATTGAGTTCTGAGTACATTTTGAGTTTGAGTCCATTTTGAGTTATGAGAACATTTTGAGTTTGAGTCCATTTTGAGTTCTGAGTAAATTTTGAGTTTGAGTCCATTATGAGTTCTGAGTCCATTTTGAGGTTGAGTACATTTTGAGTTTGAGTACATATGGAGTTTTGAGTACATTTTGGGTTCTGAGTATATATGAGTTTTGAGTCCATTTTGAGTTTGAGTACATATGAGTAGCCTAGCAGGCAGCTATGATTCGCTGTTAAGTTTCATGCGCCACTGTGGGCTGAGAATTCAGGTTACCTGAGGGTACGGCACCAATCGCGATCTGCATGATCGGTTGGGAGGAAGGGGGTGTCTGATTTTTTTTTAATTTCTTGTTGAATTTTCATGGCCATAAGCACTTGCTGTATACCTTATTGTCGCGGCTTGGAGCGTGAGTGATAATTGACTGGTGAGGTCATAAAAAGGGTTGTCTTAACTTTTCCTCATGACAGATCCACTAAGAGCGTGGGGAAGGGTGGTGGGACAGCACACGGTGGCGCTGGCGTGCTGGTTGTTCGCCTGCTACTGTTAACGGCTTGACATACTAGGGGTCACAAAGGAAGAGGTGAGAGCCGGGGGGAAATGGGGGCGGGGGCTGTCCTTTCTGCTGTTTCCAATGGATTAGCTGAATTGACTAGGCAGCGTCCCTTAGGACAGAATAATGACCACATTGGATTGGGTGAAAAGTGAAACTGATGAGGCTAAGGCGTGTAAGGTATCAAATGAAACGTCCGCATTAACGGAATCACGCGGGGTAAATAAAAAAAATGCTTCCTGATTGTAGTCATCAGGCAGTCATAATGAGTCATAGATTGGGTTAAAATTCAAAATGACGCGGCGAGGGCATGTGGGGAATCAAATTCAAGGTCTCGAAGTGGGGAATCATTCGGGACGAAAATGCGTTATAGATATATTCTGACGTAGTCATGGTAAGTCATAAATTCGGGTAAAATTCAAGTTCATGACGCTAGGGCGTGTGGCGTATCAAATTAAAGGTCTCGATGAGAGTAATCACGTGCTTCCTGATTATTATCATGGCATAGTCAAAATGGGTCATCAGTTAGGGTAAAATTCACAATGATGCCACTGGGTGTCCGGGGAATCAAATTGAAGGTTCCGATAAGGGAAACCACGTGGGACGAAAATGTGGTAGGGCTATATTATGAGATAGTCATGGTTAGTCATTGATTGGTCTAACATTCAAATTGATTCCACTAGAATGTGATGGTTATCAAATTAATGGTCTTGATGAGCGGAATCACGTGGGAGAAATACAAAAATGCTTCCTGGTTATAACCATGAGATTGTCATGGCGAGTATTATATGGGGTTAAAATCCGAAGTGACCCCGCTAGGGCGTGTAGGGTATCAAATTTACGGTCTTGACGAGGGGAATCACGTGGTACAAATAAAAAAGGGCTGCTTAGTTCGAATCATAAGATAGTCATTATGAGTCATAGATGGGGTTAAATTCAAGGTGAGGCCGCTGGAACATGTGGGGCGTCAAATTGAAGGTTCCAGTTAGGGAAATATCGTTTCACACTTAAATAATGCGTCCTGGTTACAGTCATTAGGTTCATGGTTAGTTTGACTGGTATGAATTCCATATGACCCTACAAGGGTGTTTGGGGTATCAAATAAAGGTCTCGTCGAGGGCGATCACGTGGGACAAATATAAAAATGCTTTCTGGTTATAATTCTGATGATATAGCAAAAGGTATATAGCGAAAGGTACACTCACACTCACACTCACACGCTCACTCACTCACTCACACTCACACTCACACTCTCACTCACACTCTCACTCTCACTCACACTCATACTCACCCTCACAGTCACACTCACACTCACACACACTCTCACACTCACACTCACACTCGTTCTCGCACTCTCACAGTCACACTCTCACACACTCACACTCACACTCTCACTCTCACTATCACTCTCACACTCTCACTCTCACTCTCACTCTCACTCACACTCACAGTCCCACTCTCACTCTCACTCTCACTCACACTCACGCTCACACTCTTCCTCTCACTCACACTCACACTCTCACTCACACTCACACTCAGACTCACATTCACACTCTCACTCTCACTCACACTCATACTCTCACTCCCACTCACACTCACAATCTCACTCTCACTCACACTCTCACTCACACTCACACTCTCACTCACACTCACACTCTCACTCTCACTCACACTCTCGCTCTCAGTAACACTCACACTCACACCCACACTCTCACACTCTCACTCTCATTCTCACTTTCACTCTCACTCACACTCACACTCTCAATCTCACTCATACTTTCACTCTCACTAACACTCACACTCTCACTCTCCCACACTCACACTCTCGATCTCACTCACACTCTCACTCTCACTCACTCTCACTCTCACTCTCACTCTCACTCACACTCCCACTCTCCCTCTCACCCACTCTCACTTTCACTCACACTCACACTCACACTCTCACTCTCCCTCTCCCTCACACTCGCACTCACACTCTCACTCATACTCACACTCTCACTCTCCCTCACACTCACACTCTTACTCTCACTCACACTCACACTCAAACTCTCACATTCACTCTCCCACACTCACACTCACACTCAACTCACACTCTCACTCTTACTCACACTCTCAATCTCACTCACACTCTCACTCTCACTCACACTCACACTCTCACTCTCACTCTCACTCACACTCCCACTCTCACTCTCATTCACTCTCACTTTCACTCACACTCACACTCACACTCTCCCTCTCCCTCACACTCGCACTCACACTCTCACTCACACTCACACTCTCACTCTCACTCTCCCTAACACTCACACTCACACTCTTACTCTCACTCACACTCACACTCAAACTCTCACACTCACTCTCACACTCTCACACTATCAACACTCACACTCACACCCTCAATCTCACTTTCACTCCACTCACACTCACACTCACACTCTCACTCACACTCAACTCACACTCTCACTCACATTCTCACTCCCACTGCCACTCTCACTCACACTCAACTCACACTCACACTCACACTCTCACACTCTCACTCTCACTCACACTCTCACTCCCACTCTCACTCACACTTTCACTCACACTTTCACTCTCACTAACACTCACACTCACACTCTCACACTCACTCTCAGTCTCAGTCTCACTCTCACTCTTACTCACACTCACATTAACTCTCACTTTCACTCTCACTCACACTCTCACTCTCCCTCACGCTCTCAGTCTCACTCACACTCACACTCACACTCACACTATCACTCTCACTCACACTCACACTGACGCTCACACTCTCCCTCTCACTCTCACTCACACTCTCAAACTCACACTCACTCTCACTCTCACTCTCACACTCCCACTGTCTCAATCTCTCACTCTCTCAATCTCACTCTCACACACTCACACTCTCGCACTCTCGCACTCTCGCACTCTCACACTAACACTCTCACTCTCTCACTGTCCCAATCTCTCACTCTCACTCTCAATCTCACACTCTCACACTCTCACTCGCACTCGCTCTCACACTCACGCTCTCACTCTAACTCTCACGCTCTCACTCTAACTCTCACACTCTCTCACACTCTGACTCACTCTCACTCTCACTCTCTCACTCACTCTCAGTCTCTCACTCACTCTCTCACTCTCTCACACTCTCACTCTCGCACTCTCACACTCACACTCATTCTCACACTCTCACACTATCACGCTATCACTCTCACTCTCACGCTCTCTCACACTCTGACTCACTCTCACTCTCACTTTCTCACTCACTCTCAGTCTCTCACTCACTCTCTCACTCTCACTCTCTCTCACACACTCTCTCTCACTCTCTCTCACTCACACTCTCACACTCTCACAGTCTCACTCTCACACTCTCTCACTCTCACACACTCTCTCTCACTCTCATACTCTCTCTCACTCTCTCTCACTCTCACAATCTCTCTTGAGTTTGAGTACATTTTGAGTTTGAGTACATATGGAGTTTTGAGTACATTTTGAGTTCTGAGTATATATGAGTTTTGAGTCCATTTTGAGTTTGAGTACATATGAGTAGCCTAGCAGGCAGCTATGATTCGCTGTTAAGTTTCATGCGTCACTGTGGGCTCGGAATTCAGGTTACCTGAGGGTACGGCACGAATCGCGATCGGCATCTTCGGTTGGGAGGAAGGGGGTGTCTGATTTTTTTTAATTTCTTGTTGAATTTTCATGGCCATAAGCACTTGCTGTATACCTAATTGTCGCGGCTTGGAGCGTGAGTGATAATTGACTGGTGAGGTCATAAAAAGGGTTGTCTTAACTTTTCCTCATGACAGATCCACTAAGACCGTGGGGAAGGGTGGTTGGACAGCCCACGGTGGCGCTGGCGTGCTGGTTGTTCGCCTGCTACTGTTAACGGCTTGACATACTAGGGGTCACAAAGGAAGAGGTGAGAGCCGGGGGGAAATGGGGGCGGGGGCTGTCCTTTCTGATGTTTCCAATGGATTAGCTGAATTGACTAGGCAGCGTCCCTTAGGACAGAATAATGACCACATTGGATTGGGTGAAAAGTGAAACTGATGAGGCTAAGGCGTGTAAGGTATCAAATGAAACGTCCGGATTAACGGAATCACGCGGGGTAAATAAAAAAAAATGCTTCCTGATTGTAGTCATCAGGCAGTCATAATGAGTCATAGATTGGGTGAAAATTCAAAATGACGCGGCGAGGGCATGTGGGGAATCAAATTCAAGGTCTCGATGTGGGGAATCATTCGGGACGAAAATGCGTTATGGATATATTATGACGTAGTCATGGTAAGTCATAAATTCGGGTAAAATTCAAGTTCATGACGCTAGGGCATGTGGCGTATCAAATTAAAGGTCTCGATGAGAGTAATCACGTGCTTCCTGATTATTATCATGACATAGTCAAAATGGGTCATAAATTAGGGTAAAATTCACAATGATGCCACTGGGTGTCCGGGGCATCAAATTGAAGGTTCCGATAAGAGAAACCACGTGGGACGAAAATATGGTAGGGCTATATCATGAGATAGTCATGGTTAGTCATTGATTGGTCTAACATTCAAATTGATTCCACTAGAATGTGATGGTTATCAAATTAATGGTCTTGATGAGCGGAATCACGTGGGAGAAATACAAAAATGCTTCCTGGTTATAACCATGAGATTGTCATGGCGAGTATTATATTGGGGTAAAATCCGAAGTGACCCCGCTAGGGCGTGTAGGGTATCAAATTTACGGTCTTGACGAGGGGAATCACGTGGTACAAATAAAAAAGGGCTTCTTAGTTCGAATCATAAGATAGTGATTATGAGTTATAGATTGGGTTAAATTCAAGGTGAGGCCGCTGAAACATGTGGGGCGTCAAATTGATGGTTCCAGTTAGGGGAATAACGTTTGACACTTAAATAATGCGTCCTGGTTACAGTCATGAAGGCCATGGTTAGTTTGACTGGTATGAATTCCATATGACCCTGCAAGGGTGTTTGGGGTAATAAAATTAAAGGTCTCGTCGAGAGCGATCACGTGGGACAAATATAAAAATGCTTTCTGGTTATAATTCTGATGATATAGCAAAAGGTATATAGCAAAAGGTACACTCACACTCACACTCACACACTCACTCACACTCACACTCACACTCTCACTCACAGTCTCACTCTCACTCACACTCATACTCACCCTCACAGTCACACTCACACTCACACACACTCTCACACTCACACTCACACTCGTTCTCGCACTCTCACACTCACACTCTCACACACTCACACTCACACTCTCACTCTCACCATCACTCTCACACTCTCACTCTCACTCACACTCACAGTCACACTCTCACTCTCACTCACACTCACGCTCACACTCTTCCTCTCACTCACACTCACACTCTCACTCACACTCACACTCAGACTCACATTCACACTCTCACTCTCACTCACAGTCATACTCTCACTCCCACTCACACTCACACTCACACTCTCACTCACACTCACACTCTCACTCACACTCACACTCTCACTCTCACTCACACTCTCGCTCTCAGTAACACTCACACTCACACCCACACTCTCACACTCTCACTCTCATTCTCACTTTCACTCTCACTCACACTCACACTCTCAATCTCACTCATACTTTCACTCTCACCAACACTCCCACTCCCACTCTCACACTCTCCCACACTCACACTCACACTCAACACACACTCTCACTCTCACTCACACTCTCAATCTCACTCACACTCTCACTCTCACTCACACTCTCACTCTCATTCTCACTCTCACTCTCACTCACACTCCCACTCTCACTCTCACTCACTCTCACTTTACTCACACTCACACTCACACTCTCCCTCTCCCTCTCCCTCACACTCGCACTCACACTCTCACTCACACTCACACTCTCACTCTCCCTCACACTCACACTCACACTCTTACTCTCACTCACACTTATACTCAAACTCTCACACTCACTCTCACACTCTCACACTATCAACACTCACACTCACACCCTCTCACTTTCACTCCACTCACACTCACACTCACACTCAACTCACACTCTCACTCACATTCTCACTCCCACTCCCACTCTCACTCACACTCAACTCACACTCACACTCTCACTCTCACTCACACTCTCACTCACACTCTCACTCACACTTTCACTCTCACTAACACTCACACTCACACTCTCACACTCTCACTCTCAGTCTCACTCTCACCCTTACTCACACTCACATTAACTCTCACTTTCACTCTCCCTAACACTCTCACTCTCACTCACGCCTTCAGTCTCACTCACACTCACACTCACGCTCACACTCTCACTCTCACTCACACTCACGCTCACACTCACACTCTCACTCTCCCTCTCACTCACACTCTCAAACTCACACTCACACTCACTCTCACTCTCACACTCTCACTTTCACACTCCCACTGTCTCAATCTCTCACTCTCTCAATCTCACTCTCACACTCTCACACTCTCTCACTCTCGCACTCTCGCACTCTCACACTAACACTCTCACTCTCTCACTGTCTCAATCTCTCACTCTCACTCTCAATCTCACACTCTCACACTCTCACTCTCGCACTCTCACACTCACTCTCACACTCACGCTCTAACTCTCACACTCTCTCACACTCTGACTCACTCTCACTCTCACTCTCTCACTCACACTCATTCTCACACTCTCACGCTATCACTCTCACTCTCACGCTTTCTCACACTCTGACTCACTCTGACTCTCACTTTCTCACTCACTCTCAGTCTCTCACTCACTCTCTCACTCTCACTCTCTCTCACACACTCTCTCTCACTCTCTCTCACTCACACTCTCACAGTCTCACTCTCACACTCTCTCACTCTGACACACTCTCTCTCACTCTTATACTCTCTCTCACTCTCTCTCACTCTCACACACTCTTTCACTCTCACTCATACTTTGTCACTCTATCACTCTCTTACTCTCACTCTCTCACTCTCACTCTCTCTCACTCACTCTCACTCACTCTCTCTCGCTCACTCTCTCTCACACTCTCTCACACTCTCTCACTCTCTCACTCATGCACTCTCTCTAACACACACACACTGACACACGCGTGCATGCTGGAAGTTAACAGCTGGGTACGGTGGCCTTCATTGCTTACGACAGCGTGGTGTTTTTCCGAGCTACGAGAGCTCATCCCACCTAGCAAAAGTGCCTCAGCAAACAACGAGGCACTTTCTTGTTTATCCCACGTGATTTCCCTCCTCGAGACCCTCTATTTGATACCCCACATTCTTTAGCGCCACACCTCTCTGCATTTTCACTCAGTCTGAGACGATCTATGACTCCCATGTTACACGGTTCGCCATTTCCGATATTTTTCTTATTTCTTTTTTACATTTTTAACATTTAGTTTTATCAATTCTCTACATTTACGCGTTTATAAGGATTACAGGTTGAACTTCCGTGATATCTGCATTTTTGCGTATATGCAGGGCGTTACAAGATCATGGCGGGGATAGTGGGAGGGGTGTAGTCGGCAAAGAATGCTACGCAATAAAACAGCGAAGGTACATCCATGAACGCCTCGCGCTTCAGAGATTCGCAGGGACAGTTCGCTTTGACACAAGGTGCTTTATCAGGATGCAGAGCAAGAATGCACGAAACCGTAAACCTAAACAGCTTCGACATAAATGAACGGAGCAGTGAGGGCACGTCCCCTCACCCAATCTTGCTTGTTTCGACCTGGGGACCCAGGACACCAACGCGCCTGGACCGCCTTTGTCATGAACACGAACACGGAGCCTACATCAAGAGTTTGGTATCGAATATAACGTACAATTGCTTCCAACCACCGCTACTCTTCATGGGCAGCAGGTATAGCTGTATTATATCTGCAACAAAAATTGTTTCCGACCTTACAGGAGCTACGGTGTCATGTGTGGCGAATGCAAGTGTTTGAGCTCACGAATTTGCACCCGTAATATTTTTACCAAACGTGAACTTGAAAACACTGACTGCTAATTAAATCAGAGTCCATCTGACCCCGAGTAAATTCCTAGCATGAGAGACTTGTGAGGCCATTTGAGTTCTGAATTCATTTTAAGTTCTCAGCCCATTTTGAGTTCTGAGTCTTGAGTTTTGAGTACATTTTGAGTTCTCAGCCCATTTTGAGTTCTGAGTTCATTTTGAGTTTTGAGTACATTTTGAGTTTTGAGTATATTTTGAGTTTGAGTACATTGTGAGTTTTGAGTACATTTTGAGTTTTGAGTACATTTTGAGTTTTGAGTCCATTTTGAGTTTGAGTACATTTTGTATGTTGAGTCCATTTTGAGTTTAGTACACTTTGAGTTTGAGTACATTTTGAGTTCTGAGTACATTTTGAGTTTTGAGTTCGAGAGAGTTCTGAGTTTCGCGCTCAAGGTGAGTTTGAGTTTGAGTGAGCGCAGATGTGCTGCTCAGCTGTGAGTCTGAGTGTGAGTGACTGATGATTCGAAAAAAAAATTGTGAGTTTGAGTGAGCCGCGCCAACTTTGCCGAAGTATATATATATATATATATATATATATATATATATATATATATATATATATATATATATATATATATATATATATATATATATATATATATATTATCATCATCATCACCAGCCTATCTACGCCCACTGCCGGGCAAAGGCCTCTCTCATTATTCTCCAATTACCTCGGTCCTGTGCCAACTGTGACCAATTTATCCCCGCAAACTTCTTGATCTCGTCTGCCCATCTAACTTTCTGCCGCCTGCCGTCCCCTGCAACGCTTGCCTTCTCTAGGGATCCACTCTGTTACCCTTAATGACCAGCGGTTATCTTGCCTTCGCATTACATGCCCTGCCCACGTCCATTTCTTCTTCTTAATTTCTACTAATATGTCTTTAACACCAGTTTGCTCCCTCACCCACTCCGCTCTCTTCTTGTCCCTTAATGTTACACCTATCATCTTCCGCTCCATTGCCCGCTGAGTCGTTCTCAATTTAAGTTGAACCCTCTTAGTGTGCCTCCAAGTTTCTGCCCCGTAGGTGAGTACCGGTAAGATGCAGCTGTCATACACTTTCTTCTTCAGCGACAATGGTAGGCTGCTATTCATTATCTGAGAATGTCTGCCATATGCACCCCACCCCATTCTGATCCTCCTAGTTATCTCTGCCTCATGGTTGGGATCTGGGGTCACAACTTGGCCTAAGTAGATATATTCGCTTACCACTTCCACTGCATCGCCAGCTATCTCAAACTGCTCTGCTGTCCCGAGGTTATTGATCATTACTTTAGTTTTCTGCATATGAATTTTCATGCCCACGGTTCTACTCTGTTCGCCCAGTGCGGAAATCATGCTTTGCAATTCGTCCCCCGAGTTACTTAGCACTACATATATGTATATATATGAAAAAAAGGGACACACGTCAAAAAAGGAATGGTTTTAAGCCTTTGTCAGAATATTTATATATATATATATATATATTTATATATATTCTGTAACTAGAATAATCAACAGACGCAACAGGCTATCAAGACATCGGGGTATGCGCCGCACCATCATCAACCACGTGGAAGGGGAAGGTAGTATTATGTCCAGACTCGGGGATATGCGCCAAAGGCGTGGCATGGAAGACAATGAACCCTAGAAGGTGCATGCGCGGAAAAACGAGCTTGGCTATCTCAAAGCTCGGACCTGCGGTCCTATCGGCTTCACCCCTGCGAATAAACCACCTCAACTGGCTACCGGTGCGTCGACTGTGTGCTTGAGAAGTGGTGGAGGGCAGGAGTTGTCCACTTTCTGGGGTATTTATGTTAAGGTATTTTTATTTCCTGCACTAGGGGTGGTAGCCAGCGCCACTCGGACTACTCGGGGTGAAGGGGACCTTCTTTTGAACGCCCGGCACATGACTAGATTGTCTACCACATGTCGAGAGTGGTCGACCAGCGTAGAACCCTCTTAGGCTCCCTATGGCACCAAGACTGCCAGAACAGAGGCCCTATATATATATATTTATAGATATATATATATATATATATATATACATATATATATATATATATATATATATACACACACACACACACACACACACACACACACATATATATATATATATATATATATATATAGGAAATGAGGGGCTCGTTGAAAATAACACAGAAATAAGGGTTGGCAGTCGAGAAAACCTCGGAAAGCAAAGGGGAGGATGTGGTAGATCATTGAAACAGATTAAGAACTTGGAAAGAAAGAAAGAAAGTGAAGAAAAAATGCCCGCCAGGTGGGATCCCCTTCACCCCGATTAGTCCGAATGGCGCTGGCTACCACCCCCAAGCACAGGAAACAAACATACCTAACATAAATACCCCAGAAAGTGAATGGGAAAATCGCCCCGCCGGTAGCGTAGTGGTTATCGCACCAGACCGGTATTCTGGAGGTCGTGGGTTCGGATCCCACCTGGCGGGCATTTTTTCTTCACTTTCTTTCTTTCTTTCCAAGTTCTTAATCTGTTTCAATGATCTACCACATCCTCCCCTTTGCTTTCCGAGGTTTTCTCGACTGCAAACCCTTATTTCTGTGTTATTTTCAACGAGCCCCTCATTTCCTATTCTGATTCGCTACATGCATAGCGAGGGCCTCTGTTCTGGCAGTCTTGTTGCCAAAGGGAGCTTAAGAGGGTTCAAAGCTGGTCGACCACTCTGGACATGTCGTAGGCACTCGAGTCACGACCCGGGGGTTAAAAAGAAGGTCCCCTTCACCCCGATTAGTCCGAATGGCGCTGGCTACCACCCCCAAGCACAGGAAACAAACATACCTAACATAAATACCCCAGAAAGTGAATGGGAAAATCGCCCCGCCGGTAGCGTAGTGGTTATCGCACCAGACCGGTATTCTGGAGGTCGTGGGTTCGGATCCCACCTGGCGGGCATTTTTTCTTCACTTTCTTTCTTTCTTTCCAAGTTCTTAATCTGTTTCAATGATCTACCACATCCTCCCCTTTGCTTTCCGAGGTTTTCTCGACTGCCAACCCTTATTTCTGTGTTATATATATATATATATATATATATATATATATATATATATATCCGTATATATATATATATATATATATATATATATATATATATATATATATATATATCTCCGTAAGGACGGCGCCAAAGCCGCGGCATCGAAGTGACTAGCCGCGCCACATCCTGGTAACACTTTGTCTTCAGTATTATCTAGCCATTTTTTACGAATACGGAAGGTTCTCGAGAAGCGAACTCGTTACGAAATGCATGCGTCAACTCTCAAGACGTACATAGACAACGGTATACTTCCGAAAGGTTTAAGAATTTACGTAAATCCCGCTACTTCCCAAATGTCCGCAAATAACGCTTCTAAATGGGAGCAGATACTAAAGGATGCTTCTCTTGGACTAGCAGCTGTCCTTATTAATCACTACCAGTCACACAGTAAAGACTTGCTTAACAAAGAGAATCAATTACGACGCGCATCTGAGCTAACGCCATTCGAATGCGACGCGTTGGAAATATATAGGCAGAAAAAATTGCACGAAATCAATGAAACGAAGGCCAGAAAGTTATCGCGCGATGGTATATCCCCTTTAAATATTGAGTACCCCCCTGCATCTGCCCCGATTGGTCGTCAACCTAATTTCAGCGCAAAACCTGATCGCCTATCTAGTGGAAACATTGTCAACTTGTCGAGCGTAGATTTATCCGACGCAGAAACTAGTGTCTTGTCGCGCGGGTTAAGTTTTTGCCCGGCCACTGGCGGTTATAACGAGTTCCAGTTACTCAAAGATTTAGATAATTTCGCACGGAGCATGCGCCTGCGAGAATTTTTTCACGACCGTCCCGCTTCAAATCCTGAACCTTCGTTACTCCCTTCCTGCAAACATTGGACCCCACCAACCCAACGGGATAAGTTCCTTGATATTTACATTAAAGCAGTACAGCAGGATGTTATCGAAAGCTACCAAGGCCGCAGATCTTTCCGCAGAAATCTTTCTAGTAATGAAACCGCAGCTATTGATAAACTGAGAGAGCGTTGTGATATTATTATTAAGCCTGCCGATAAAGGAGGCGCCATTGTTATAATGAATACCAGTGACTATGTCAATGAAGCCCACAGGCAACTTGCTGATAGTTCCTTCTACAGGCGCCTTGATTACGACCCAACCTTAGAATTCAAAGCCACAATCGAAAATACTCTTAAGAGCCTCTTAGAGACAGGGAATATAACTTCGAATCTTGCTAAATCGCTCCTCCCACTCAGCCCTGTTGCTGGTCGATTTTATCTGTTACCCAAAATTCATAAAAAAAGACAACCCGGGGCGTCCCATTATTTCTGGAATAGGCACTGTGACTGAGAATCTTTCGCGCTTTGTTGATAACCTCATTAACAAAATACCTCCAACTCTGGCGTCTTTCATTAAAGACACGAATCACTTCCTATCTGATATAGCCGATCTTAAAATTCCGCATGGTTCACTTCTTGTAACTCTTGATGTGGCATCGCTTTACACTAACATACCGCACGCAGACGGTATAAAGGCTGTTCTTAACTTATATGAACGCTCAGATGATGACAAACCGATTGACAGGTCCGGGCTAGCAACCATGCTCAAATTAATACTTGAATTAAACAATTTTCAATTTTCCGATGAACACTACCTTCAAGTAAGTGGAACTTCTATGGGCACAAGAATAGGCCCTAACTATGCAAGTATCTTTATGGGTGTTCTGGAAGACAAATTTCTTGCCGACCGCTGCCTTCAACCCTTTTTCTACAGGCGTTTTATCGATGATATCTTCTTAATTTGGCAACATGGGGAATCTGAGCTTTATTCCTTTATAGCTGATTTTAATAACGCCCACCCGTCTAGTAACTTCTCGCACAATATCTCAGAATCTACAATTAACTTTCTCGACGTAACCGTGTCCCTAGTCAATGGAAAATTGTCGACTAAACTCTATAGAAAGCCCACTGACAGGCATCAGTATCTGCACTTCGAAAGCTGCCATGTTAAACACAATAAAACTAGTATACCATACAGCCAAGCTCTTCGTTTCAAAAGAATATGCTCTGAGCAATCAGATTTTGTTGATAACTGCGGCAAACTCCGGGAATCTCTAATCAAGCAAAACTACCCTCAAGAATTAATTGACGATGCTCTGAAGCGCGCGGATTCCCTGGACCGCAAAACGCTTCTCGAACCGCAGAATAACACAACGGCTGATTCACAACCCAATCTCGTTCTCACCCACTCGGCGTCTGCGCCGAAAGTCACAGGTATTTTAAAGAAGCATCATAATATTGTTACGGGACTAAGGTGGACAATGCCTGACAGCTCTTTGAAACAACGCCGATGACGACGACGACGACGAAGTGTCTGGCGCGAACCTTGCGCGAGCTCTATCATGGCCGCACTGTACATAATGTGAATAGATCGCTTCACTCCATCGCATCGTTCGTCTCATCTGTGTCCTGCCGCCACGTAACATTTTGGTGGAGGGTGCGGGTTTTAGTCCCATCCCGGCCCCGAGCTTCACCCCGTCTTGTCTCTTGATGCGGTCTCACCCTGGCTCTTGGAAAGCGTCGGCCGCCCCAGCCCCGGTGAGCCACGGACGCGACATTCCCCAGCCCCGTGTCCCCTGCCCATGCCCCGCCGAGACCAGACGAACTGACCAGCCATGACCAGACGTATAGCCGACGACGTCCCCCCGCCCAGATCTCCGGCGCATTCACATTATGTACAGTGTACATTCACATTATTCACATTCTATTCACATTATGTACAGTGCGGCCATGATAGAGCTCGCGCAAGGTTCGCGCCAGACACTTCGTCGTCGTC
The DNA here is from genome assembly GCF_048455015.1 of Haemaphysalis longicornis. Classification (NCBI taxonomy): domain Eukaryota; kingdom Metazoa; phylum Arthropoda; class Arachnida; order Ixodida; family Ixodidae; genus Haemaphysalis; species Haemaphysalis longicornis. The sequence continues at coordinate 151,778,444 of NW_027526422.1, forward strand.
GTCGTCATCGTCGTTGTTTCAAAGAGCTGTCAGGCATTGTCCACCTTAGTCCCGTAACAATATCCTTATGCAAAGTGAGCGACTTAGAAGCATTTTTAAAGAACCACCGCGTGTAGTCTATCGCCGTTCAAAAAACCTACGGGACATGCTGACCTCTTCCACGATCGCATCGCCATCTTCGCATGGATGTTCTCCTTGCCAAAAAGCTCGTTGCAAAGTGTGCGCCCATATGACCTCGTCACTAACGGTAAACAGCACAGCTTCTGACTTTTCCTTAAAAATTAAAGGCAATTTTAACTGCGATGCGTCGAATGTAGTATATCTCCTAGAGTGCTCAGTCTGCGCACTCCAGTATATCGGCCAAACCGAGACGTCTTTCAGGCTCCGTTTTAATAACCACCGGGCGCACGCACGTTCCTCTCCGGGGCTTCCTTTGTCTAAGCATGTAAATATTCCCGGTCACTCTTTCGAAAAAATTAGGGCTACTATACTGGAATCAGGTTTCCGTTCGCATCACGAAAGGGAAGTGCCTGAGTCTTTTTTAATTCATAAATTTAACACAGTCAAACGGGGTATCAATGAAAGTGTAGGAACGTTAACGTGCCTCTTGCCCTGATGTGCTGGCGTCATTGCATTCTCCCCATTGGAACCGTAGAAGCAGAGCCACCTTTTTCAATGAGGCTTTACCGATTCATTTGTGTGGTTACGCGAACGGAAGCGATATGAAATGTTTCCAGAAACGATGACATCTTTTCTTTCTTTTTTATATCTACAAACTGCTCCTGATGTGTTTGCGTATTAAGTGCTAAGCTGTAATCCCCGAACGTTATCATTTTCTTTCTAAAGGGTAGTTGTTGATCCTCCCTGATCCGTTCCGATATTCCGTACAAGTTCTGTATTTGAAAACGTCATGTTAATTCACACGTGTACAAACACCACGTGTGCTCTTCTTATTTTATTATTGTTGATTTGTATCTGCAAAGTGGCAAGACTATTCGTCAGCCTTTATCATTTCGAGCCTATATATTCAGTGCGCTCAATTACCGAAGTTTACTCTGACGAAGACCGGACCCCGGTCGAAACGTTAGTTCGATCATCGTTTTCATACGTGTGTCTACCCTCTCGTGTATATATATATGTGTGTGTGTGTGTGTGTGTGTGTGTGTGTGTGTGTGTGTGTGTGTGTATTGTGAATGAGACTGGGAAATGAGGGGGCTCGCTGAATGAAGACTGAAATAAGGGTAGGCAGTCAAGCAAGCCAAGGAAAGCAAACGTGAACATATCGTAAGTCCTTTATTCTTCTTCAAGTCACAACCCCTGGGTCGTGACTGGAGCGCCGACGACATATCGGAAGCTGCGGACCAACGTTTACCCTTGAAGGCGCCATGCAGAGAAAATGCAAGTGTGTTTTATTCGAAAGATATCGTGTTTTGTAGTGCCCCAGCACTTGTCCCGAAGCAAGCAATGCTATATTCACTGTGAAATTAATCAATTTGAGTTAAAATTTTGATCTCCCGCCAAATAATGTGTTTTTATGACGTCTGCAATGACATCACAAGATAGTGTAAACATGTTCACCAGACGCGTGATTTAGAGGTCGTGGGTTCGAATCCAACAAGGCGAGCTTGTTTTTCTCTACTTTCTTTCTGTCTTCTTAAAAGTGTATCCGTTTCAAGCAGAATAAATGACTTGCCATGTATTCCTCTTTACTTTCCTTGGATTGCTTAACTGCCTACACTAATTTCTGTCCTTCAATGAGCCCCAAATTTCTCATCTGGATGCCTCTGATATGGTCTCTGATCTGGCAGTGTTGGTGCAATCGATAGCTTGAGAGGGTTCAACGCTGGTCTACCGCTCCCGACATGTTGTGGACACTCTGGCAACGGCCCGAAGATTAAAAAGAAGGTCCCCTTGACCCCGAATAGTCAGTGTGGCGCTTGCTACCACCCTCAAGCGCAGGAAATAATAACCGTAACCTAAACGCTAAAGAAAGTGGAGGGGAGCACAGACCCGCCCATAGCAAGTGGTCATCGCACCAGAATTTTATTCTGAAGGTCGTGGGTAGGGATCCGCCCGGGCGGGCATGTTTTTCTCCACGTTGTCTTCCTAAAACGTTTATCTTGTTCAAGAAGAAATGACCTACCACATAATCCTCTTTGCTTTCCTTGGCTTGCTTGCTTGACTACGTACCCTTAATTTCTCTCTCTCTATCTCTACACACACACGCACACACACACACACACACACACACACACACACACACACACACACACACACACACACACACACACACACACACACACACACACACACACGCACGCACGCACGCACGCACACACACACACACACACACACACACACACACACACACACACACACACACACACACACACACATATATATATATATATATATAGTAAAAAATGGGTATAGCTTCTAACAAAACTGTTTATTGGTCGACGTTTCGATCGGATGCCCATCTTTCTCAAGACAACATTTCGTATTTCTGTGCACGTATTTATAAGCTCGTCATCCAACGACGCCGAAAAAAGAGAGAGGGGGGATTTGGGGAGAGAGGTAGCAACAAACACGCTCTCGGCGAGGTGAGGTGAAGGTTTGCAAAAAAGAGAGAGGACAAATTCAACACCGTAAAGGCAGGAATGAATGTTAGCCCGGGCATTATGTCGTCTATACATGCTGTTGATAATCTGGCTGCAGAATAATCCCCTATCTAAATTAAGTCTCTGTGTTGTTTAAAGAAGTAATCAAGCTATTCTTATTTTATTTATTCCCTTCCTGGGGTGTCCGCACAGGCGGCATATGCCACAAACAACATCGAGGCGCCCGCCGCCGTTTACTCCAACAAAGGACCCGCGCGACTCCCGCGTGCGGTTAGAGGATTAGTTAAGCTCCTTCTCCCTGGTTCATGGTCAGGGACGACCCTGTCGGCTGCCCGGGCAGGGCAGAAGAATAGAGCTAAGAATGATGAATGGCACTCGCCCGTCCTGCCGGTAGGCAGAATCGTGCATGCTTTGAGCCACAGTGCGGAGATCGTACCTACACTCTTAACGAGCCTGCCTGTTTGTTTTGTGGGGTTGGCGTCACTGAGATATGAGTGCGGCTGCGACCGCTTCCTGTAAACTCTTCCCGTAAGGTCAGTGACCATTAGAATTCTGTGCCTCCCAGTGATGGTGTGAGAGCGTCCCTGTTACTGCTTTGCGCTTTCGTTTTTTAAGCAGAGCGGCCCCCCTCTGAAGTGGGCGCTACCTGTCACTCGTTCTACAAGCTGACGAACGATGGAGGACAGTTTTTGAAAGAGTTGTGTACTCCTCTCCCTTTTCTGCATGTTTAGGTTTGTTTTTGGTTTTGCGTTTTCTTTTTTTTTCCTCTCTCTTTTTGCAAACCTTCACCTCACCTCGCCGAGAGCGTGTTTGTTGCTACCTCTCTCCCCAAATCCCCCCTCTCTCTTTTTTCGGCGTCGTTGGACGACGAGCTTATAAATACGTGCACAGAAATACGAAATGTTGTCTTGAGAAAGATCGGCATCCGATCGAAACGTCGACCAATAAACAGTTTTGTTAGAAGCTATACCCATTTTTTACTATTTGCTACGGCAACCAAAGACAGCCCTTCTCGCAATCAAAGTATATATATATATATATATATATATATATATATATATATATATATATATATATATATATATATATATATATATATTTAATTTTATATCGATGTCTATTACATTGTGTCACCTCCACCTACCCAGGGATTTGCGTGAGGCTGGAAATATTGCTGGAAGAAATGGTACAGTCTGTAGTTGACAATCGATAATAACGGTAACGAAATGTTTTGCGTCAGCGTTTACAGCCAATCATATTGCTAGAGCGCGCAAAGTGGCAGTATGTTTCTAATACTTTTACCAAACTGGTGATAATGCCTGCGATGAATTCTGTGCTTTTGCAGGTACTTCGCAATGCTTTATTCGAAAAGTTGACTCCTGAATCATTCGAGGCAGTGTGCAGGCCAAAGATTGACGGCACACAGCTCTTGGACGAATTTTCCCGGCAGTTGTGCCCTGAGCTGGACCAGTTTGTCGTCTTTTCATCCGGTGTGTCTGGGCGGGGCAAGGTTGGACAGAGCAATTACGGCTACGCCAATTCCTTCATGGAACAAATCTGTGAGCGGCGTGTGGCAGAAGGACTGCCAGGTGAGGACCTCCCGGCAATATATTCATTTCACGTTGTTTTTTCACAAACTTACCAAGAAGCGTACAACTTTTAACAACGCGAAGTGTCTTTTTGAAGCTTCTGGAAATACGCTAATGACCTTCCTGTTGAACTTTGACGTCGTCCCTTTCGGGCCCCTGCCGCAGGTCCCCAAGCTATTGGTGTTAAAATGCCTACCTTCGTACGGCGGTATCCTGTTGTATACAAAAGGAAACATGCTCTGCCTCTCCGTCGGAGAGCAAAGACAAACGCGTGGGCTGATCAATTTTACGAGCAAGGTTTTACTACTGTTGTCCAGCGATTTGGAGGAGGATGCGCAAGATGACCTTTTGAACGGTGACACGCCCCCGGCGACACACCCCTCCAACCGCATCGCGTGATTCGCCGGGTCTGCTGTCGGCGCCTGCGCCAGCGCCGCTGCGGCCGAGGCAGCCGACCACCCCGCAGCCTCCCATGCATGCGGCGCTGGGTCAGTTCGGGCCATGTGACTCGCCTCGCGTCCGGCGAAGAGGAACAGTGCGTTCGCCATGAATGAACGCCGCGTTCGCCCGGTCTACGTCTGAGAGCGTTGCATAGAACCGAACGGCTTTGACACGTGGTCGGCCATACAGCTAAATCCAAGGTTAACGAAGCGAAAGCAAGACCCAACAAGACTAAGCCAAGCTTTTGCTTTGCATATACAAGGTCGCATATATAGCGGCGGCGATGGCGTAGAGGTAGAACACCCGCCTCGCGTGCAGAAGGACCGTGGTTCGAATCCCGGTGCCGACAATTCCCACCGAATTTTAAAAAAAAATCCGCGTATTGATGGAATCGCACAGAGGGGCTTGGGGTGCGGCCTGACCCGGTCAACCATTGCCGGCAATGCACTCCCTCACCAGAGCAGGATTGGCCACCCTGGTGTAGTAACGGCCACAACCTCCCATGAAACCCTCGGCCCTCAGTCCCCAGCGGCTGCGAAGCAACTGACCACGGCGGCGGTCAGACCTGTGACGCAGCAGAGGGTGCTAAGAATCCCTAGATCCGCACAGGCCGCCAATGGAATCTGAACCTGGCAACGTTTAACGCGCGAACCTTATCTAGCGAAGCAAGTCTCGAGGTGTTGTTCGAGGAATTAGAGGGCATTAAATTGGATGTAATAGGGCTTAGCGAGGCTAGGAGGGCAGGCGAGGCATTTACGGTGCTGAAAAATGGACAAGTCCTATGTTACCGGGGTCTAGAGGACAGAAGAGAACTGGGAGTGGGATTTCTAGTCAATAAAAGCATAGCTGGCAACATAGAAAAATACTATAGCATTAACGAAAGGGCAGCAGGTCTGGTAATTAGGGAGACACAATCTCTCCAATGTTATTCACAGCATGCTTACAAGAAGTATTCAGAACGTTGGATTGGGAACAGGTGGGAGTAAGGGCTAATGGAGAATACCTTAGTATCCTCAGATTTGCTGATGACGTTGCCTTGCTAAGTAACTCGGGGGACGAATTGCAAAGCATGCTTTCCGCACTGGGCGAACAGAGTAGAACCGTGGGCCTGAAAATTAATATGCAGAAAACTAAAGTAATGATCAATAACCTCGGGACAGCACAGCAGTTTGAGATAGGTGGCGAGGCAGTGGAAGTGGTAAGCAAATATATCTACTTAGGCCAAGTTGTGACCCCAGATCCCAACCATGAGGCAGAGATAATTAGAAGGATCAGAATGGGGTGGGGTGCATATGGCAGACATTCTCAGATAATGAATAGCAGCCTACCATTGTCGCTGAAAAAGAAAGTGTATGACAGCTGCATCTTACCGGTACTCACCTACGGGGCAGAAACTTGGAGGCTCACCAAGGGGGTTCAACTTAAATTGAGAACGACTCAGCGGGCAATGAAGCGGAAAATGATAGGTGTAACATTAGGGGACAAGAAGAGAGCGGAGTGGGTCAGGGAGCAAACTGGTGTTAAAGACATATTAGTAGAAATTAAGAAGAAGAAATGGACGTGGGCAGAGCTTGTAATGCGAAGGCAAGATAACCGCTGGTCATTAAGGGTAACAGAGTGGATCCCCAGAGAAAGCAAGCGCTGCAGGGGGCGGCAGAAAGTTAGATGGGCAGATGAGATCAAGAAGTTTGCGGGGATAAATTGGTCACAGTTGGCACAGGACCGAGGTAATTGGAGAATGGGAGAGGCCTTTGCCCTGCAGTGGGCGTAGACAGGCTGGTGATGATGATGATGATGATGATACAAGGTTAACTGAGCTAAGTTGCAGCCATTTTTTGTACTGGTTCATTTGTAATGAACACAAACTGTAGTTCAGAGCGGGTACGGACTGTTACTGTTCCTCGGGGCACTCAAAATTTCGTACGTGCATAAAAGACGGAATCCTGGTGATACTTGATAAAGTATTCTTTGGTGGAACATTGTATTGGCATCTGTTTTTCAGCTCAGTTTCTTCAGTTCTAGGGCTAATTACTCTGGCAGCCCGTTTGAGACTACACTTTTTTGCAGTCCCGTAGTAGAGGGCAGCCACTTCATTTTGACCGCGTGAGGGAAGATATTCTGGTGGTCAAAATTAATCCAGAGCCCTCCACTTAGGCGCGCCTCATCGCCTGTGTAGTGTCGGCGCGTTAAACCTCACCAGACAAACACTCTGCACTTTGCTTTCTTTTTGAGGAAAAATTATTCAAAACGTAGACCGGTGACCCACGCCACAGCTTATAATGAATGAGTGTTCTGCGCTTCAGGAATCCCCTTGCTCTACTCACGCGCCGTCGCGTTCACGCGTGACGCGGCATGCAGTACTTTAGTGTTCTACCTTAGGCACGTGAGGAGGTAGCACAATGGTAAAACACTTGGGCCATACTGGTGACCAGGGTTCAAATATTAAACAAACTCAATTGTGTTTTCAATTAGGTTGTCGTGCGCCATTTGGTTTTGCTATACTGAAACAGTGACAGTTTTTCACTGAGTAGGACACTTAGGTGTATCGCCCTAACCACCAGGGTGGTTCAATGGCTGCTGCATTGTGCCGCTGAGGCAGGGGCGTGAGTTCGGTCAAGACGATGCTGGCTGCTTTACAGATAGAGGCGGTCAGCGAAAATGCCTGTATGTGGAGATTCGGGTGCGCGGTAAAGATCACCACGTGGACAAAATTGCAGACTTACACTATGGCTGGCCTTACAGACCAGACGTAGCTTCAACCTGCTAAACCCGCTCACAAAAAAGGCTTTCGTATGAAAATAATGACCCGTCCTCCCGAGAAACCAGTGTCTTGTTTCATTGCCAATACGCGACCCACTCATCTTAAAGGAATGTTTTCGATATGTCGACAAGGTAAAAATTGCTTTCGTGTGATCTTTAAGGTGGCCATGCAGACAATGTGCAAGTTCGGTTCAATCGATAGAACCCCTCATTACAATAATACTGACAGTCCTTTTCCAGGAAACGTCACTCAAATAAGCTATATGTTAGGGAAAACAAAGGATGTGCATGCGACTGCAAGTTATTTTCCTGCAGTGGACTTAGAGCTATCATCAGCCGCTTCGTTTGTTTCGCCGAGACCGATGAATAAAACGCAAACTGAAAAGGCTATTAGTGCATATTATTTTCAAAGCAGCAAGAACTATGGAGTATTAAACACTTCGAGTTATGAAAGAAAACGTATAGATGCTATTTGCTGAAAAGTTGAGGGGGCGATTTCTTCGCTTTGCAACACGGGAACCCGCCATGTCAGTGACCGCTGTGGCTGCGTATGCGCACTGCGCCCGCACATCGCAGAAAAAAAAAACACCAGTATGTGTCGTCTGCCCCAGTTTAACCCGATTTTGTGCCGCGGTCTCCACAGGTATACCATGAAGCGTAGTCACATACTTATGTGGTGGCACTCTCCTTGCCCTCGAGAACTCCGCTTGAAGGAAGAATGAAACCGCGGCTGCAAACGAAAGCAATACAACGCGCAGCCGTACGGTACGCCGATGGCACGCCGAGGCTGCAGTTGCCTGCGACCATGCATGTCGTCAGAAGTTCCCTCTAATGCGTGGTTGAGTACAAAGACCAAATAATGCTTTTGAAGAAATCTTTCACGCGTACGTCGGTTTAGATACGATGGTAGCGTATCAGCTAGTGCATGCGAGTCTGCCTCCCGATGCGTGTCGCGGTCATACCACTCACCTGTCGCCACAAGCGCTGGCGAATCGCAAGCGCCCGGTGAACAAATCTCTTCAGTGGGGGCTCGGCGCAGGGATATTGTCGGCAATAATAATTCTGTTGTCCTTGAACAGGTCACGGACGTTGAAGGCGCGTTTAGCTTTCCCTAGCATACGCGCGCGAGTTGAACCATCACGACGCACTTGCACGCGTACATAGGCTCCGACGTTTTTACGCTCTACCTAGTCGTGCGAGAATTTCAACCCCGTCTGGCGATAGATACTAAGTTTCAGCAGGCAACAGTATTTGGTGTCGAGGTACTACTTTGTGTTCGGCGGGGCACAGTTTGTAACATGATATGGCTCTTGCCGTTGTCATGTGCTGTGCTTTACCGGTCGTAGCCAGCACGGACAGGTAGCGCCCTCACGTGGAGCCCGAGGTAACACAGACGCTTTGGACCCATACACGGTGGCACACATGCAGGGTTGCCCGCGTGCGTGCCACGCCAGTGAATACAATTTATACCTAGACGTGCAAGTGCGCATGGGGCGCACTATGAAGGAGAAGACTGCACAGCCGTCGGGTGCGTTTGTCTTTTCGGGCCCGACACTGGCCAACGTGCATAAGCGGCAGTGCCACTTGTGCGACCTTGTTTGCTGATGAAAACCCTATGTTCGATAAAGCATTTATTGTCAACCCTAACCAAAATACGCCAGGCACATATCCGCTCAGAAGCAAGCATTGTACGAGCAGCGGTCCCGAGTGGTATTGCTGCACCGTCTAGACAGGCGGACGGTAGTCGAGGCATTTTTATTTTTACGCAACTTTCATTTTAGTTTAGTCAGGGTACCTTTAATGTTTCTTTTTACGTGTAATTTGGAGCAACTATTACGTTGTACTATTTGTATGCGCGCATGCGCTGGTCTTTCGTGTTTTGTTTATTACAGTGAATATCCCTTTTTGTTGTGTTGACCACCTCCTATGCAATACCTTCATGCGTGAGGACTTTAAGGGGCATTTTGAATCAACAAACAAATACATAAATAAACATAAATAAATGAACAACGGGGTTGGTCAGCAGTTGCAGCCTTAGGTAATACACTAGCTCTGGTTGTATAGCTGCCCATCATATGTCACAGTTGATGTAGCGGAACATACGACGAAGCAGGAGAAGAACATTTGGCTTAATTTGCCTATTTCTCAGGTAATGAACCCTTGTTTTCGGCCAAAAAAGCGCATAGGACACTATACAATAGCTAATGTTTCAAATAATACAAACCTATATTTTGTCTTCATGGCTCCTCTAAATAGAGAGGGAAGTGGCGTCGGAATTCTTAAAGTACGACAAAACACAGAATGACCTAAGTCCTTTGTGTTATATTTCAGGGTGAACGGAGGGAACATTGGAAAGGGTGATTACAAAAGAAAACTAAAAGCCGAATGAATAAAGTGAAACCACTATTATGTGCCCCAAATTACGCGTGTATAGGCTGTAATGAATGTGTTCGCACCTTTCATAGAAATCTCAAAGGCTACTCTCAAGCTTGGGAGGAGTGGTATAGCGATGTTATTCAGTTCCTGTGTAAACGACACGGGTCGCCACTCACAGGACTGTGTTTTAGTGTTCCTAAGCCGCACATGTGGAAAACACACAAACATAGATTGGAGGTATTCAGCAAGAGTACCAACTAAGAATTCGCTAAGTATTCCTCAGAAAATACCGCTTGGTTATTCATGATTATCCCCTGCTATATGCGCTGTACGTAACGTTCCAAGCTTTAATCCTTCCACATGACCTGAAAACATAAGCATCGCCAATTCAAAGTATCACAGCTTTAAGAGTTGTGCTGCCACTCGAACATATTATACTAATTATGGCCGGTGGGGAAGCCAGTGTAGCTGAGGTAACACACCCAACAGTGCTAATATCACAGTATATGGGGACGATGTTTCAAGGCGAAAAATGTGTGTTGGTCTAAATATTAACACTACTAACACGTTCCTCTCTCAGTCTGTAGTCCCCATGCCCCAGGAGTCGCGTTACTCAATAAATGAGCGCCTACGAAGACTCCATGTCAACATCACTGAACCACTCTGAAAGGTTGCTTACACAGAAACTGTTGCTCGAGACGAGGGATGCCAACTTTTAGCGAACCCGCCGCGGTGGCTCAGTGGCTAAGGCGTTGCGCTACTGAGCACAAGGTCGCGGGTTCGATTCCCGGCCGCGGCGGTCGCTTTTCTGATGGAGGCGAAAAGCAAAAACGCCCATGTGTGCGAGATTTCGGCGCACGTTAAAGATCCCCAGGTGGTCAAAATTAATCCGGAGCCCTCCACTACGGCGCGCCTCATCGCCTGCGTTGCGTCGGCGCGTTAAACCCTACAATCAATCAATCAACTTTTAGCAACATACATGCACATAATGTACGTAAGCATGTATGTAAGCAACCTGTTCTCGGTGGTGTTATGGCTAGCCATGTCACTGGCAGTTATAACTTTATATTTTAAAGGGTGTCAAGATCAGCGTTTCCTGTCGTAAATTTGCTTGCAGAACGTATGTCTGTGGCTGATGAACATTACGTAAACCGAGCAATGAACCTTCATTCAAACGTTCACTTTTAAGACTGCCGACTAGCTAATTACCTGAAGCCCCACACCTGTCCTTCCATTTCATGTGTTGTTCACAAGAGAGCCTCGCATATTTTTGAATGACACTTAAGCACGTTTGGTTTTTTGGTATTCGCCTAGGTACGGCCATTCAGTGGGGAGCCATTGGAGAAGTTGGCGTGTTTCACAAACAAATGGGAGACGACGTACAGATATTTGGAACCATGCCCCAGCCAATCAGATCCTGCATGGAAGTCATGGACCAGTTTTTAAACCAGAAAAATCCAGTGGTCAGCAGTTTTGTCCCGTTTGACGATGACTGCACTTTGGAAACCAACGTGAAGCGCAACCTTACTGAGACAGTCGCGCACGTCCTAGGTAAGCGCATCATGATATTGAGGTTCATCTGATTTTTCTCCTGGTAAGTGAATATATCTTCTTAGGCAAAATAGTCACCCCGGATCCCAACCATCAGAGATAATTAGAAGGATCAGAATGGGGTGGAGTGCATTCGGTTCGCATTATTGTTTAATTAATGGCAGCCTACCATGGTCCCTGAAGAAGAAAGTGTATGACAGCTGCATCTTGCCGGTACTCGCGTACGGGGCAGAAACTAGGAGGCTCACTAGGAGAGTTCAACTTAAATTGAGGACGACTCAGCGAGCAATGGAACGGAATGTGATATTTGTAACATTAACGGACAAAAAAAGAGCGGAGGGAGTCAGGGAACAAAGGACATATAAGTAGAAATTAAGAAGTGGGTATGGGCAAGGCATGTAATGTGAAGGCAAGGTTACCGTTGGCCATCAAGGGCACAGAGTGGATCTTTAGAGAAGGCAACCGTGGCAGGGGTCGGCGGAAAGTTAGACAGGCAGTTGTGATCAAGAAGTTTGCGGGGGTTAATTGGTCGCCGTTAGCACAGGACCGGGATAATTTGAGATCCGTGGGAGAGGCGTTTGCCCTGCAGTGGGCGTATATAGGCTGTTGTTGTTCTCGTTGTTGATGATGATGATGACAATTATGATGATTTTGCATTTGGTGAGATGGTTGCCACATGAGTGAGCAAGTAAGCTCACTCATGTACGCTTGCTCATTACCTTTGTGGTGTCACCCGTGTTCAGCCAGCAGTCTGGTGGCGCCACCCGTAACGGAACTGGGCTGGGTGTGTCGAAATAAATCACTTGGTGCGACGCTGAAGAGTGCATATGTGACATTGGCCCCGACTTTCATAGCGTCCGGGCCAGCCCAAACCACAACATCGTGTCAGAAGTGGGCGAATACACGCCGTGGCTTCTCCTCACTAAGGCAAAAGAAGAAATGATGGCCGGTGAGCAACCAATTCCTGAATGCAAGTGGCTCGGGATTTCGTTTCGGCAACCCGACGCGTTGGACTTCACCAGCGCTGGGAACATCTTCGCACAACATGGCAAGCACACTGGAATCAATAGACAGACAACAAACTACACTTTATAAAGCCACTGTTGGGAGCATGCACCACTGACAAACACAACATTCGTAATGAAGTTAACCTGGCTCGATTACGGAAGAACCACGCACATGCACCACAGTCCCACGTGCTCACGGGATCTCCAAGACCCATGTGCAGCGGGTGTGGAGAGGCCCTATTCGTGATCCATGTGCTACTTCAATGGAAGGCACTTGACACAACACGAAGCAAACATCTCCCACAACTATACAGACAACACCTCCCGTTTCGCCCATCATTTTTTTTTTTGGAGACGAGCCCATGTTTTTTATCAAGCATGCTTTTAAGTTTCTCACGGATGTCAATTTTTGACATCTGATCTCTTATCGTGCATCATGACAACCTGGCCCTTTGCACCAGTCATCTTCATTAGCTTGTGTTTTACTTCGTTTATTTTTACTTAAAGGTTTCACTTTTACTTCCATGTCACTCAAATGAACTAAGCATCTTTTGGCGCCTTTTGCCTTCAGTCGGTCTTGCGCCATAAAAAACCAAACATCATCATCATTCATCAACGCTGGGTGTTGGCCAACGTGGACAACACTTTACGAGGACTACGCAGCCGTCTCAGGAGTCTACCACGCCTCTGCCGAGGTGCAAGTACGCTCACCTTTATACTGTATGGGCCCCGAAAGCGTCCACTGCTCGACACTTTCTCGCTTTTTGCGCATGAGCTACTTTCCCACGAGACCGTCGTCGGCGTTTTAGCGAGCACTTCGTGCACCCGACTAACGAGCTGTATGAGTCTTCTTGCTTTTGTAAGTGCACTAAAGGAGATGGTGAAAATGTTGACGCTTATTACGCCGAAGTATGCAGACTTGAGAAGCATTGCAACTACCCGTCTGTTCAAGTCGAAGAGCGCCTCTCGGAGCAGTTTTGCATAATTCCAAGCTGTAGCTCAAAAGGAGGCTTGAACGCAGTGGCAGCAGTGGCGAGATGCCGAGAAAGAAAACGTCGGCAAAGGGAACTGCCGAAGGAGTTACGCCAGTCGAACTCGACGCAGCCGAAGCTCACAAAGCACCCCGAGGTCCGGAGGCCAGGCAGCGGTACGCGCCGCTAGAGACGGAATTTTCCAGTGTCGCTACTTGTTCTTTCTGGGGACTTTCCTTGTTCAGAATGCCCAGCACGTGCGTCGCTCTGCAATTATTGCAAAAAAACATTTGCTGAGGTCTGCCGTTTGCTAAAGCAAAAGCGACCAAGCTCGCCGCACTCCACTTGCATACTATCTTCGTACCCGGGCACGGTGAGTACGGGGACGTCATGGTGGACAATTGTAAGGCCTATGAAATGCTGGACTTTGGTGCTGAAATCTTAGTAGTGCCAGCTGATTTCCCTGCACTACCTTTTCTGCTCGACAAAGTGGACAACTTGTCGACAGGTTCAGGAGGGCAAACGCTTTCGTGTACTGGAACCGTACGTCGCCCAGCTATTGTGGCAAGGGTAAGGACGTGCACAGCAGCTCTATGTAGTGCATACGCTCACTACTCCACAACAAGGTTTCCCGGCCTGCAGGAACTACAGGTCGTCAGATTCCTAGGAGATGTAGCGACTTCCCAGCAGAGCCTTCATGCGGAACTGTTTAGGGGCCTCGACACACTGAAAGATGAGTACCAAATCAGACTCGAACCCGACGCAACCCCATTTTCGCTTAGCGCACTTAGACGTGTCCCCATCCCACTTCAAAGGGTGGTTCGACAATAACTTGACAGAATGAAGGCCGAAGGACTCAATCGTCGGATATATAAGCCAACACCTTAGTGTGCCGGACTCGTAGCACTTCCAAGACCCTCAGATGGTTACCGACCTTTCGCTGACCTGACTGGTCTGAATGAGGTTATGCTTCGAGAAAACCACATTTTGCCAACCGTCGACCAAGTACTTGGTCTGAAAGGCGACGCAAAACGTTTTTTTAGCTCGACGCTGCAGCCGGGTTTCAACAGGTCAAGCTTTCTTCACTCTTAAGAATTGACAGCTTTTGTAACGTCTTTTGGGCATACTGTATTTTGTCCCCTGCCATTTGGTATCAAATCGGCCACAGGGTATTTTCAGAAACAGACGGCGAGGATCCTCGTGGGTCAGGAAGGTGTCGCAATAATGATTGACGACATCCTTGTCTTCGGTCCCGACAAGAAAGAGCACGAGTCGCGCTTGGAGCAAGTCGTGTCTCCTCTCTAAAGGCGGAATAATTTTAAATGTAGATAAGCGCTGCCTTGGTGTATCCGAAGTGCTTTACCTAAATGTGGTCGCCTCATCGAGAGAAACTGGAGGTTATCAAGAACATGGAAGCGCAGAAGGACACCGCCTTTCTTTTCAGACTTGGTGAAGCACCTTCTCGTGTTAGTGAACCAACTAGTTAGGCTCCTCCCTAACATCTGCGAGATTGTGGCACCCCTTAATGCTCTCCCGAGCAAGAAAATGCTTCGTCATGGCACCACGAACAAGAGTCATCCTTCAGCAAGATAAAACAACTGCTGCTATAACACAGGTGCATGACTAAATATCACCCCTCCTACGCCACCATTATCGGTGGATACCAGTTCTTTCAGACAAGGAGCGGTCTTACTTCAAACGCAACCTTCAGGAGAGCGTCAACCAGTGCCATTTGCTTCTCTATCCAGGACCACCACAGAAAAGAGGTATAGCTAGACAGAGAAGGTAGCTCTGGGCGCGACATGGGCAACCTTTAGGTTCGTACGTGGCATAAACTTTGCCGTGGAAACGAATCATCAACCCCTAGTAGCTCTGTTTAGCAATATGAAACTGGACATGCTCCCTCCTCGTGTCCAAAGATTGCGGCTCAAGCTCATGAACTACCAGTTCACCATGCAGTATGTCCCAGCCAAAATACTAGCAACTGCCGACGGTCTCTCGAGGATACCAGCGAAGGTTCCTTCCTGTTTGACACGGCATATTTGTGTTCAGCCGAAATTGTTTGCAACGCGTCGTCAACTTTGGCATTGAAACCGAATGACGTTAAGAGATCCCAAAGCACGGATGCCGAGTGCACATCCCTTCATGCTCTAGCCCAAAGAGATTGGCCCCAGGAAAAGAAGCTGCTGTTATTTGACGAAGTGTGCTGCGGTAGGTAACGAGATCACAGTCTGTGATGGTCTTCTGCTCCAAAGTCCCTGCATCATGGTTCCTGCTTCCTTGAGACCAGCTGTCCTGAGTGTGCCATATGACCGTTATGAAGGTATAATCCGGTGCAAAGCGAAAGCCAGAGATTCAGTGTGGTGGCCGGGGGTTGCAAAGAAGATTAGGCCCAAGGTAACCCGATGCGAATAGTGTGCACGAATTCGAGTAAACCAGGCCAGCGGAGCCACTTGTTTTTACACAAATACCGCGTCGCCCATGAGATGTTCGGGGTATGGATCTCGTCCACAGAAAAAGACAGACGTTTTTTATCCACGTGTATTGTTACTCCCGCTTCTCTGAGGTAATTACCCTACGATAGCCTACAGCTTCTGCGGTCGTCGAGACGCCCAAGAGCACAGTTGCTCGACGTGGTGTCCTGGAACTTGTGAGGTCTGATAACGCGCCACCGTCTTCATTGTATAAGCTCAAGAGGTTTGCCGAATGCTGAAGTTTCATCCTTGTGACCAGTAGTTCGGCGTTTGCTCAATCAAACTGAGAGGCTGATAGGATGGCCCGCACAGTGCAGCAAATCCTTGGCAAATCCAAGGACTTACATCTAGCTCCACTTAGCTACAGAGATACCCTGGGCGTAAATGGTTTGAGCCCCGCTCAGTTTTTCATGGGGAGGCAACTCAGAACTGGAATACCGAAAACAAAACATTGGCTGCAACCGTCCTGTCTCGGTAGAGACGCAGTAGCCACGAGTGATGCGTCTTACAAGATGAAAAGCAACTGCAACTTCAACCAGCGTTCTCGGGCTAGGCCGCTGCCTCTACTAGAGACAGGAGAACGAATGGGGGTTCGGCGTAATGTTGTTCGAGCTACACTGTTAGGTGAGGGCCCACGACCTCGCTCTTATATTGTAGAGTCTGGTGAAGGTGCATTCCTGCTGCGTAACAGGCTACACCTGTCGGGGTTCTTACAGCAGAATCAAATAGATCCTGCAGTTCCTACCAACACAACGCAGGGTGCTTCTCTTGGAAACCCGGCCGCAGGCATACCGGACACTGCACCGAAAGTAGTACCAGACGTCGGCAGTGACCCTCGAGACGATGGTGTTATGGGAAAACGTTGTGGCCGCTGTGTAGTTGCACCAGCCCATCTGAATTTGCGAAGCTACACAAGTTCTTGGAGGAAGAAGGTGTTTCGTTGTCACCAGTGTTCAGGCAGCCGTCTGGTGGCGCTGCACGTGACGGGGACTGGGATGGGCGTGTATACATAAATCACTTGTTGCTACGCTGACGGGTGCCGATGATACTGTGGTCCCGGCGCGAACGTTCCGGCCAACCAAAGACACAACACGTTCCATCTGTTAAAGAGGCACTCGCAGGTGAATTGAATGTAAATCAAAAGGTCAAGCCTTATATAATACCCGTTACACTTGGTCCTCATTGTTACGGTATTTCGAAGCGAAGCTTGTGCTGGCTTACACGATGTCGCTGGTGGCATGCGCTGAAACGCCTTGGGGCAAAGGAACTTTATTTACGTGCTCTATTGATGATGCTAATGATGATGCACTTGAAGTGTTTTTCGCGTACCCACTTGGAGGGGGTGGCCAGGCATAAAGTGTTGATTGGGCCCCAGCCCGAGCTTACATCAGCAACATCCTCACCGTGTACATAAAGCAACATCGCAAATGCGGTTGCTCGCGTTCGTCGGGCAGTTCACCGCCTACCGCGGCATCGGTGGGCGGCACGTGGTTTGCTACGCGGAACGGCGGGCAGCCATTACGGAACGCAAACGTTCGCGATAACCACCGAAGAAGAATCTGCAATAATGTATACCAGGTATTTATGTTCAGGTAAATCTCAGCGAATGAAAAGGCTTCGTTTTGTGGATGAATGCTTTTACGTTTTCATTTCGGCTATTCCTGCTTGCGATTGGTAGGAGCGTTTTTGTTGTGTTTTTGGGGTCATTGGGTTTCAATTTCGGGTGGTTTAGTTTTCATAGAGGTGAAGCTTTGTCTGCACTCCTGTTTCCAGAGAAAATGTGTTACAATTTTTTCATTTATCCCTAATGACCCTACAGGTTACTGCATCTGGGGGTCAGACATATACCCTATATACACGTAGATTCATGTAGTGAAGACTAGCAAAAATATAGAAAAAAATAATAAGGAAAGGAAAAAATTGTGGGCTAAATGAAAACAATTCAATATAGACTGAGGCGTTTGAAAGAGCGACGTACTTAAAAGCGCAGACGGCAAACAGTACTGTACAGGGCATCCAAAATACCAAGACGCCCAATGGATAAAAAAAACAAAATGTTGGTTTAGTTCGTACCAGTGGTGAAAATGAGTTCCAAAAAATGTGTTGCATGCATTTCACTTGCTATGGGGAGCGTAGGTGACCCCAACCGATTCTAATCCGTGCTATGAAATGTTTTGTATGAAAGATACCTTAAAATTAGTATCGGTTCCTGTTCAACAGAACTTTTTTCGCGGGTATCGACGTATGCTTCCTCATACGCATTGTCCTTGGCGGAGTCATTGTTCCTAGATCATTATTGAAGACGATTAGGATTTTTGCGATAGATAGTACTTTTTGTGTATACAGTAGAATCTCGATAAACGGAAATCGCTTAAACGGAATTCCTCCTTAAACGGACAACTAGCCCGTAAGTTGGTTGGTTTTGTATTCAGAAAACGTCAAGAAGCTCTCGGTAAACGCAACTAAGATTTCTGCGTCCCCGTGTAAACGGAGCCAGAAATGGAACTTGTGAAACCCATTGGTATACGAATCAGTTTTTTATGGTTCCGGCTGTTTCTGTTTTGTTTTCTTTCTTCCTCCATGTGTTTTTTAGCCTCGTTGGCCTCGCAAGCCTCGACTAATTAGTGGTCAGCCGTGTTAGCGCAATGAATGCAACATTGCAGTTCTCATTCCAGTTGTTCGGTCTCGATTCAAGACTCCGAGGTTACAGGGCTCAGCTCTTGCCGCCTTGTTTGTGCCATCGTGGTGCTATTCGAGCTTTATTGTCGCGTTGCCTTATTCTAAATTCGGTGGCTCGTCAGCACTCGCGAAGTTGAGGCCTGTAGCTTCCATGAAGATGCAGTTGCAAGGACTCAAACAAAACGAATTGATGCATTTGGTTGTGCACAGCGACTCATTGTTGCTAAATCAAATTTGCGAATACCGTGCCTAAACCTCTTGTACTTTTCTTGCTAAACACTACCAGTTACATTCGCCTTCTTGTGTTTAGAGTTCCATGAAATGGCATTAAGAGTGGGTACCTACATAAATTTTAACTTTCACACATCCACGTCTATTAACGAAACTCCTGTTAAACGGAACTAATTTTTTAGGTCCCTTGAAGTTCCGTTTATCGAGTCTACTGTCTATAAGTGCGTAGCAAAACACTGTAATTGACGTCCCCTTTCAGGATATTTCACAATGACAAGCAGCACCCGGGTGCAAGCGTCGTCGTCACCGTCGTCATCAGCACAACGTTCGGTTAAAAATTGTGATGATCATAAACTTTATAGAGAAAGATGGAGTTCAGAGGGGGAATCTAGGGCTCCCTTTCCAGGCCCTGTCGATCAGCTTCCGCTAGTCTTCCAGGAGCGCCCCGGCGAGTGTTGACTCCCAGGTTTTTTGAGAAGAAGGTGTGGTGTTCTGTGTTTTCTTAATGATAGGGCACTTCTATACACTAGCGAAGAGGTTGGCTGTCTTTTTTGTTTTTAGCGATATTCGCTGTATCCGTCTGGGAACATTACAGAGAGTTTCATTCCTGCGGAAAGTGTTCATCAGCCTTTTCGTATGCGTGGAAAAGCTGAATAATTCTAGCCGACTTCAGTATACGCAAGGAAAAATACTTATATACACAAGTCGGCTTTCAACAAATTTCCGGCGGTCGTGCATTCACTCGAATCATAATGCACCCATAATTTTTCTGCTCTGTCTATATGAAAGTAGAAGTGACCGGGCGACTTTCTGGTGAACTAAGGTACTCGAAATTTCCGGGTGAATTCTTGTCATCATGTATGAGTTTTCCACTGGCGGAATATTGAAAGTTATTTCCCTGAGAGAGTGACCTTCTACAACAGGTGCAATAGTAACTGGCTAATTGAATACGCCCACGTAGTTTGATTAGATAGTGATGATTGTAGCTGCTGCCAGGAAGTTAGTCTTGTTGCATAAATTCCGCTATTGCTATGCCGTCAGTATACCCACCGACAATTGCCTCGCACCCACAGGAGGGCATTCGCCAATTACTTGGACAGTTGTCATCAGAAGTACAAGCTCCTATATACGAATTGCAAATTGGCTCCGATGTCAACAGACCGATGTCAATAGGCCAGCCAGGTTCCGTTGTACGATCCCGGCCAATTTACGAA
The DNA here is from genome assembly GCF_048455015.1 of Haemaphysalis longicornis. Taxonomy (NCBI): domain Eukaryota; kingdom Metazoa; phylum Arthropoda; class Arachnida; order Ixodida; family Ixodidae; genus Haemaphysalis; species Haemaphysalis longicornis. Next base: position 151,798,358 of record NW_027526422.1, read on the forward strand.
TTTCCATTGGCTGCAATTTACATGCATCGTTGTCACGTGGGTGCCTGGGCCCGGTAAGAGAGATGGACCAGGGAGAGTCACTGGTTGGTTTAACAGAACGCGCATTTATTTCACGGGCGAAAAACAATAAAGCTAACGACCCAGCAAAAACCAAATCACACTATGCCAGAACTAAATATCACAATTACGCGCATACTCAAGCCAAACCAAAAGTCACTACAACGAAGTTTCCACACTAAAATGCGAAAACCCCTAATCATTCATTAATAAGTATTCTTAAGCCCTAGGTATCGCTTTTTCGACGTGTTATACAAAGAGCCTGTAGCAAGTGTCCTACGACTACGTGTCCATATTGCCCGGGCCTACCTCGGTTGGCAGGGCGGAAGTGGCGCAGACGTAGCGTGGACGACACGCTTTGGTAGCTGCAGTCGTAGCTGCAGTCGTAGCTGCAGACTTGCTGATGTCGCTTCGCGCGGTCGTTGTGGGGATGGTGTCAACGCCGCCCGTCCCTACGTGGTTCCTCTGTGGCTACCCCTGTGGTACACGCGCAGCAGGAGGCATTCCCTCTCCTGGGGACCGTCACTGTTGCAGCAGAACGCACCCCAGAAGATACGGAAGCGTCTTTGTTTAGGGGACCGTCAGAGTGTAGGCGGACGAGCGTAGATGCTAGACGCATGCGCCCGAACGTCACTGCCAACGCACATGTCGGGGGTGCGACTCAAGGCTGCGACCGATGCGCAGTAGGCCCGCTCCAGACAGAACTTGCGAGGTGTTGTCGAGCCCTGACCACGTACACGTGGCTCGCTCCTCCCAGACCGTCCGCCTCTTGCGTTGCTTGCTCTTGAGGTTTTGCACTCCCCCCCCATCCAGCGTGTACCCAGCGTGTACCTGACTTAAATTCATTCTCCCGGGGGTCGCTGGATACATCAATTGGCTGCTTTACTTCATCCCCACGGGCGATGTTCTATTCGCCGCAGGTTTACGTGGGCTATTCCTGCCGTTTCACATGTGGTCATCTTCTCAGCGGGAAATTCAAATGTTGTCCTCCCTTTCTTCGTCTTCAATCCTGTCCACGTGATCCGTCAACACAACCCTATAATCCTACCACTGAACCATGACAATTGTTCCTGGTGTACCTGGGTGGTTGGGGTCATTTAGTGTGACTTGGCAAGGCGAGAGATGAAGATCTTCAGGGTTGCACCAGCGGTATGTCCGTAATCCGTGGACTTTAAACTCCTCTAGCACAAGCACCGTCTCTGTCCTTCCAAACTTTCCGTTAGAGGGCGGGGAAGCTGTATCACCCAGTAACGTTTTCTAACGCGTGGTACACTTCATACCAACTGCGTAGCAGCCTCCCAAAATATAAAAAAAGTTACTCTTCCAGCTTTGTAGGCTGAACGAAGGTGACCTTTTAGTTGTTCGACGCGACGGGATGGAACAGGGGCCTTGGGGGGTTGCTTGAGAAATGTTAATGGACATCGCTTGAAAGGCTCAGCCTAACAAAGGAACCCGAGTACGTGAATAATAACTTCTGGTGGAGTCCGCGTTTCTGAAAAGGTGTCCAAAGCCGCACAATGTCTCCTGGAGCGTAGGTAACGCCAGGATGTCGTCTTTCATAGTTTTTTCATTCGATACTCGCAAGGAGGATGGTGAAGTCAAGCAATCCGGCGGCCCTGTTCGGTCCGACGACAGTTGGGATTTTTATGACGCAAGGCAGACTAAGGGCGAAGAGCGCCAATGAAGTTATTTTATAAGGATGAAGAGATAGTACACGTAAACAAAATATGTGAAATGACACAAAAGACAATGTAGATGACTGGTGTAAAGGCCAGGGTGTCAAAATGCATGGTAAGTGATGAGGTGTAAAAACTGGATATCACTAAGAAAATTAAAAGTACGCTTGTGAGTACTTATAGGTTCGTCCCCTAAAAAGTACGATGTGTTTAGCGGAATGTGTTGTCTTTATAGTTGTGCGAAGTGTGCGTGTCGTCTGGGGTCTAGTCCCTGGCATTGTATGAGGATGTGGGTCACAGACAGGGCCTCTCCACACCTGCTGCACAGAGGTCTTGGAGGTCCAGTGAGCAGGTGCGAGTGCATTGCGTGTGTGTGCCCTATCCGTAATCTAGCCAAGGCTACTTCTGTATATCTATTGCGTGTGTCGGTGGTGTATGGTTCCGAGTATGGTTTTATTACGTGTAACTTGTCTGTTTATTCACTCCAGTGTGTTTGCCATGTTTTGCGAAGTTGTCAGATTTGTGGCTTCACGTCGGTGTAGGGTAATTTGGTTATGTCTACTGCATTCAAGAGTATAGCAGCAGCAGCCATTCGATCCGCGGCTTCATCCCCGGCTATACCACAGTGGCCAGGGACCCAGCAAAGGACCAGTTCAAAGTTGTGGACATACACGGACATAATACCCTCTACGATCACACTGACAACGTGGTTTTTCGAAGACTTTGTTGACGACAATGCTCGCAGAACACTGAGGGAATCTGTGTAGATAATGGATTGTGCGATGTGGCTTTGAAGTATATGATTAACAACAAGAAGCACACCATAGGCCTCTGCCGTGATGATACTAGTATTACTATTCAGAGTTTTAGTGACATTAAGGCCGGGTCCATGCGCTGCGCCAGACACAAAGGTGGCAGTTTTAGAGACGTCCATATAAAATTCAGAACACTGATACTTCTTCTGCAAATACAAGAAGTGCTGCAGAATAGCACACCTGGGAGCTCGGTTTTTATCTATATGTGTGAAAGAGGTGTCGCATAATACAGGGCGGAGATGCCATGGTGCTATAAAATATGTTACACAAGTTTGGATGGTATCTAGAAAAGAGACAGCAAGCTCTGACGCTCACTCTCTAACTCTGTAAGAGAAGGGCGCAGAGAACGATGGCCAATTTAGCTGGAGTTCAGTCATAAATGTATCCTAAAAAACTGATTTAAAAGGATGGTGAGGCATGGATGAAATTTTAAAAGCATATAGGAGATCTGTGTATGCTCGCTGACAACGTAGGTTCCATTTATTACACTCCACATAGAGGTTTTCGACCGGGCTAGTGTGGAAGGCGCCACATACCAGGCGAAGCCCCAGGTGAAGCACTGGGTCCAGCATTTTGAGGTATGTTTTACTTGGTGACCCATAAACAACACTTCCATAGTCCAATCGGGAACCTATCAGGCTAGTAAAAACACGTAAAAGAATTGGTTTGGCAGCACCATATAAAGAGTTGGCGAGAACCTTGAGTATAGTCATATCCTTTAGCATTTATGTTTAAGTTGTTTTAAATGTGGAATGAATGTGAGCTTTTCGTCAAAGACTAGACATAAAAACTTGTGCTCATTTCTAACTGGAATTGAGACACCATTGAGTTTGATGTCTGGATCCCACCCACGCCTTTTCGAAAACAAAACACAGCTACACTTTACTGGATTAAATTTAAAACCGTTGCTTTCTGTCCAGAGAGCTAGCTTGTTAACACCAAGCTTGTCTTGGCGCTCGCAGATAGACAGGGTACAAGACTTAAAGGATAATTGTACATCGTCTGCATAGATTGAGCAGGAAATTGATGGTGGCAATGCCCTTCTTAGTGAATTCATTTTTTAAAGAAACCGAGTGCAACTCAGAACTCCGCCTTGCAGCACGCCATTTTACTGCACATGAACCCTAGAGAGTGCACTTCCAACTCTTACACCAAAGGTTCTTTCAGAGACGTAACTGGCAAGCGTGTTCATCATCTTACCCGACATGCCAAAGGACTTCAAATCGCTGAGGATAACATACTACCAAGCAGTATCATACGCATTTTCAAGATCAAAGAATACTTTTATACAGTACTGCTTGTGGAGGAAGCCATCTTTTATATAGGCCTCTAATGCAACGACTTGATCGTTGGTAGATCGCCCCGCCCTGAAGCGTGCCTGGCAGCGCTCCAGAAGACCATTGTACTCTAAGAAGTACACAAGTCTCCTGTTGGTCATCTTCTCGAGAGGCTTGCACAGGCAGCTTGTGAGGGTGATGGGTCGATAACTGCCGGAAGAAGAAGGGTCCTGCTCCTCCTTCAGGAACGCCACTGCAACAGCCTCTCTCCAAGATTTTGGAATGTGCTCCGAAAGCCATAAGTTGGGGTATAGGTGTAGGAATGTTTCAAGAGTATCTGGGTGTAGGTGTTGTGTCATGGTGTATGTAATCTTATCTGCGCCTGGAGCTGAAGATTTACGTGTGCTCAGGGCAGCCCTCAACTCATAGAGTGTAAATTCAGAATTGTAAGCAGATTTTGACCTGTTATTGTCATGTAGAGACTTCTTTTTACAAGCATTTTATGTTTCAAGAAAGTGTTTGTGTAGTGTGCAGAGCTGGAAACGTGTTGGAAGTGTTGTGAAAGTGTGTTAGCCTGGCCTTCGAGTATGTCCCCTGTTGTACTGACCAGGGGCAGGCTATGTGTATGTTGTCCTTTACATTTACGTATTCTCGTCCATACCTTGTGAGTGTCTGTGTATGAGTTGAAGGAAGTGAGGAAGGCGCGCCAACTCTCCCTTTTCGAATAACGACGCACACTCTTTCCAAAGGCCTTTGCCCGTTTAAACGAAATGAGGCTATTCGATGTGGGGTACCGGCGACGGACATCCCCCGCCTTGTTCTCGGCCTCTCGCGCCCGCCTACAGTCCTCGTTCAACCAGGTCCTTCTTGGGTTGCTGAACACACTGGAGGCCTGGTGAATGGACTTTTGGCAAGCGTCGAGAAAGTGCGCCGTGATGTCTTGGGCGGCTTCCTCCACGTGTAGGTGTTTTATAGATGTGTGGTGTAGTTTAGATCCTCTCATAGGAAGATGGACTGCTTGGGCCTGTACCTAAATACGTTAGGGGAGTGGGGAAATGGTCACTACCATATGGGGCCGTGCACACACCCCACTCAAGACATGGAAAGAGAACTGCAGAACCAATAGCCAAGTCAAGATGCGAGTATATATTGTGTCCTACGTTATGGTATGTAGGCTGTTTTTTGTTGAAAACACAAACTCCAGAGGATGTTAGAAACTTCTCTATCTGACGATCTCGGGCATCCGTTCACGAGGAGCTCCAAAGATAGTTGTGCGCATTAAAGTTGCCTGTGGGGATGTATGGCTCGGGTAGCTGGTCAACCAGTGCATCGAAAACGGAGCTCAGAATTGCAAAATTGGGGGAGATGTAAATGGAGAATACCGTTATCAACCTTTTAAATATTGTCGTACGGATTGCTGCAGCCTCAAGGACAGTGTTTAGAGAGAGGGTGGCATGCTACTGATTTCCGGGACAATGGCCACACCGCCCGATGAGTGTCTGCAGTCAACCTTTTCCTTTCTGAATAGTACCTAATAAAGAAATTTGTTTATTTGGAATTGAGGTGTGTTTCTTGTAGACACATGACGCTTCGCTGATTGACATGCAGCATCTCATACAAATCGTCAAGATTTTTAAGGAGGCCTCTGCAGTTTCACTGAATGATGTTATGTTTTCTGTTCCCATTATTTCCATTTTAGGTTGAATGCAGTGTGTGTGTGTGTGTGTGTGTGTGTGTGTGTGTGTGTGTGTGTGTGTGTGTGTGTGTGTGTGTGTGTGTGTGTGTGTGTGTGTGTGTGTGTGTGTGTGTGTGTGTGTTCATGTGTCGTCTTTCGGGGCTTGTACTCTCGAAAGGGGCTTTGTGGGCCTCTCTGTTGTCTTGGACGTCGGGGACCGCTCTTTGCGCTGCATTGCATGCAGGGACGGCCCTGCATACATCTCCTCGTCAGATGTCAGAGGGGGCCCCGACGGACCGGGCCCCCTGTACTGGGCCCCCTTTGGGGGGCTTTTCGTTTAAGCCACCACCGCCGCGGGCACCGGATGCGCCAGAGCTCCCACGGGCGGTGCTGTGGAGGTGGGAGCTGATGCGGGGCCCCCGGTGTCCATCTCCTCGGCACCCTCCAACGCACTGGAGGGCAGTGAGGCAGGGGCAGGAGCGGCACCGGTCCCCACAGAAGAGGTTCGCCCCACAACCGCTGCTGCCTCAGCAAGTGGCGTGGTGACGAGTTGGGCTGCCTGAGTCAACCCAGAGGGGGGCGGGTGAGGGACCAGGTCAGTCTCGCTGAACTGGGTCCCTGTGCAAACCAGACACCACTCTGCCCCCGGCGAGCTGCGTCGGCGTAGCTCCCCGGGGGAAAGAGGCGACCCAATTTCTCGCCTCTGGGAAGGTGTCCTCAGGGACCTTGATGTTTATGATCGTTGTTTCAATTTGACATTTTTCGCATTTACGCGAGTACGCTACATGCGGCCCCCCGCAGTTCACACAAGTGAGGGTGCTAGATGTACAATTACAATTGTCGCTCGGATGATGTTGGCCGCGCTTTTTGTACAAGTTGTTCAGCCACGACAAGAATTTGTACCGTGCCCGAACCACTGGCACTTAAAACAGCGGCGTGGGTTCGGAATTTAGTGACGTATTTCGCACCGGATAAAACCTGCATTTATATGTTGTGGGAGTACTGAACGATCAAAGGTCAAGATGATGTGCTTGGTGGGAATCTGCTTGTCTCTGCGGATGGTGATGCGTCTCACGGCAGTCACGGCCTGATCCTTCAAGCCCGCAAGGAGATCCGCATCCGTTGCGTTCAGAAGTTCTGGCTCGGATATCACACCCTACGAGCTGTTGAGGCTCCGATGGGGTGTGACCCTGATGTCGAGATCAACCAGTCTAGTCTGAGCTAGAAGCTTTGTGGGCTGGTGCTTGTCATTTACCTCGATAAGCAGTTCCCCAGTCTTTTGTTTTTTGGCCTGATACGATTTTTCTATTATGGCTTCAAGATATTTGGCGATCAAGAAGACTGGGATTCAAGAGGGTGGGCTGGATTGAGGGATTCCATGACAAGAAATCGAGAAGAATGATCCTGTTCCGGAACAGTTAAGGATGGCAATGTGGGAAAAGATACTTCGGTGCGGCCCCTTTTCAGGGAGCGATCACGGTTGGGGGGGGGGGTTGAAAATACCATATAGCATAGTATAAAAGCAGGGAGACGGCGGTACTTTCTTCTCAAACCTTACTCTGATAGCTTGAGAGGTCCCGGAGCTCCCCGCCTGATAAACAGAGAGGGAGCCCATCCGGCCGAGCTTGACCTTGGATCAGACGGCCACTGTTTGAGGTTTTGTACCCTTCACCTTAAAACGCATTACCACGGTCGGTTACAGCGTGAGTATGGTGGCCCGGGGTCCGCGGTGTCACAAATACCGTAACCATGATTACTCAAGGTGCCCCGTGCGGGGCCTGTTCGGGCCGGCGAATTGTTTGGACGACCGAATAAATGTTCGTGGTACGCTAAAGAAAAGAGTGGATGAATAAATTGTGCGGAATTTGCCCCTCTATTATCCGGCATTTATTGTTTGGAAGTGTTCTATCCGTAGTTATCTTAATGCCATAGGGTAACCCAATTCTTGTATTTTAAATCGACATACATCAACAGCATGTTGATAATGGTTCGGCTTCTGCTCTCCTTGACTTCGTTTCTTTGCATGGTGGTAGCTTGTTATGTGGTGAATGTTCCTCCCGCAAATTCAAGCATGGCGACGCAAGGTGCCCCATGTCGCATTATAGCACTGCGCACACTAACCTAAGACACATACGTGACCTTAGCAGAACCCCTTGTGAGACAGGCTGCACGCGATTATCCACCTGTGTCCAGGTGCAGACTTTGAAAACGGTACAGCAAATCAATTCCTGATTTGTTGAATGGTGCTCACGGAAGACGAATTTGTTGCAATGGCTGCTGCTGGCACTGGTGGCAGCTCAATGCCTACTGTGGCGTGTTCCTTCGCAAGCAAGACCAGAAAAAGTGGTTGCGGATACGATGTAGTGCACGTAAGGAGCTCAGATTTCCCGACGTGGGGTTATTCATGGCACGCAGGATGCCATATTGAAGGCTCTTTGGAACGACGATAACAGGTCGCTCCCCATCCACTGAGTAGTTTCTTTTATACAGGAAATCGTCCTGTGCGGCAAATTATGTAGATGAAGGGTTCTCGTCTGTACTTAACAGAGGTGTCAGCGAGGGGTCCTTCCGCCGCTCTAGTGCGAGTATGCTGCCGTCAAGGCCTTTCAGACAAACTGTAGGCAGGCAGTCATCGAAATCATCGCCGTCAGACGGAGTGGAGTGGCCTCGGTGGACATACTTGACGAACCGCCGTTATCGGTGTTCCAGCGACCGCTATTGTGCAAAATAAAAGTCGTGGTCTTCTAGTCTAAGTTCCTAACTATCGCGATCACTAATTGAGTCACGGAGGCCTAACAGCCAGCATAGCGAGTTAGGGTGGTGATGACTTTAGTTAACTTTCTTCCTTGTAGGTAAGGCCGGAACATCTGATTGGCGAAAACCCCCACGGACATTCTTTTAGTTTAACCCGTCGCCTTTGTGAAAGTGTGCTTCGCATTGCCAGCAACGTACGCCGTTCTTTTCAGCGAGGCTGGCATCGGTGTCATCCTCTAGGCGCTACTGGGCCGGAATGTCGCGAAGGAGGGCCAGACGTAAGCAAGAACTGCACTAGTTGAAATAAGGACTCGTATTCTGCAGTCCACAAAAAGGGCATGGTTTGTTGCTGCAAATGGTGAGAGGGTGAGCAACGACCTTGCCAAAATTTCGAATTAATCGGGGAGAGTACCAACATAGTTCTATAGATCATGCACCCCTCCATTAAATGGTGAATATGGTTGAGTGCGATGCCCTATACTGACGGATTCTTTCACTCTCGTCTGAGTTAACCAAACGCGACACTTATAAGTACTAAAAATCCTGCCTGCCGACGTGATGGTTTCAAGGACAAGGCCAAAACTATTGTTTGCTCTCGCTGTGTTTTGACAAAACTTATGGTGTCGCTACGGCAGGCCACAAGTATTTGCCATTTTACGCCATGGAGGCCACGGTTCATAAATCGCCCAAATGTGGCTGGTGCGTTGCATAAGCCGAAAGGCATTACACGGAATTCAGAAACGACATCTGGAGTAACGAAGGCTGCCAGGCTATTCTCCAACGGATAGATTGGTGTTTTCAGTAACCAGACGGGAGAACAACGAAACACAACTGCACTTCTCATTAAATGCAGTCAGTGGCGGTATCAACTCGGGGGCGATCCATTTTAGTAATGGTGTTTAGTCGGTAATCGTAAACGCAAAACATATATAATTTTCTTTTTTCGAACCAAGTTAATACAGCAATGCACGGGCTGGACGAATTTGGAACAACATCCTTCCCGAGCGTCCCTGGTGTGTCTTCATTGATGGCTTTGCGTTCCGCTGCCGAAGCCCCACGCGTCTTCTATATTTGTGTTCACCTGCCGAAAACTATCGCTAAAATTAACAGCTGGCGCACGAGCAACTTTTCTTCCCGGCGTTATATCCTTCGGCCCCAATGACGAAGCTGCAGCGGCTTGCACACTCCCGTGAAGTGGAAACGGCTGCAGACAGTGAAGTCATGACTGGAACATGAACATCCGCCGTGGCACATATACTTCTTCGTTTTACTCGCACTCATATTCCACAAGAGCAGGTACTGTTTCACTCCAGAAGGAAAGTTCCCAGGCTCCGCAGTCTAGTTTTTCTGCGCATGCGCACAGAACGTTCGTTGCAGGAACACATCATGAGTTGCGTGCGACAGCATAATGAACTCTGTCCTAAAATGCTTGTAGCCGAGTGTAGCGGTTGCTGAATAAATCTCAAAGGCGTAATGTTCCTATCCCTACCCCTACCCCAAGAAAAAGCAGAGTACTGTAAAACAAAAACATAACTTTCACCCCGGAAGTTTTTAGAGGAAATGTTCATCACCGAAGCAGCGGAGAAGTATCGCTTAACCCAGTAGTATTCAGACACTTCACATTAACTTTTTTTCGCTCGGCGACATTATTACCAGCAGGGGAATAACCTTCGCAGGAACCAGCGAAGGTTATAATTGTGCGAACGCACCCCTGTAGGTAGCACCAGCTAGTTTCGCAGCGGTGGAGAATGAAAGCGACTACACTGGGCCGGGGAGCGAGCGTGTCACGAAGGCGGTGCAGGCGTTCGATGATCTGATGCTGGCGAACTGCGCGTCACAGTCGGCTGTAGTGGCTGCTGAAGCGGTTGCGCAGGGGTTAGGGAATGGTCTTCCACCGCGAGGTCGCTAACCATGGAGGTAATCAACGTCCTCGCTGCTGGCTCCTCCGGATAACTGTTACGATGTGGCCACACAGACTGCTGTTGTAACATAAAGGGGCCTCGGTTGCCGTGGGATACATGCATGATTTGGTGGTGACAGCTTTCGGAAGTAGGTAGTGGCCACAACGTGTCTTACAGGCCGTCTCGGCAAGCTGAGATTTAATTAGTTTTGGTGTGGACGCAAAGAAGGCAGACGTACACACAACGGTACGCAGAAGTCTCCACAGGTCGTCCGAATCCACGATGCAGAAAATTCGGTAGCAAGTGCTGTTTGGGAGGAGCATTGTTGGTTCACAGCCACTATATCGGCCTACAGACAGGGCCTGTGTACACGGCCCACTTACTAGATTATTTCGTCGGGTTATTCCCTGACCACAGCAATGTCAGCAACGCGCTGATGCCCACGCTGGCAAAAAATTGCTACGTTTAGAAGCAGGCCATAGTTCTGTGTAATGCACCCAGTCTTGAGTTCCACAAATGTGTGGCAACGGTGTGCCATGTCAGCTGCAGAGGCCAGATCTTTGGCGATCAGGATGTTGTGCACATCGTCACCGATGTCTTTCAGTATCTTTCAGCAAGCGTCTACCTTCGTGCTTGTGTAACACTTTGGGAGAGACAATTCTGCACAGTTCTATAACTTATTCAATGTACGTCGTGTGCGTTCACCTGGAATGTGAGCTGGTTTGTTCGGCCTTTTTAGTCGTAGTAATCGAGTAGACGAATCACGTTTTTTCGTCAACGAACTGCTCCCAGGTAGCAAATTCGTCCATGCGGCTTTCCAACCACAGGACTGCAGTGTCAGCAACGAAGACAACATTGGCTCACTGCCTCACCCGAGCTCAGTGGTTATATTTCCGCACTCGCTGATTGTGCACCAGCCCCACTGGCATCTTCGCCGTCCATAGCTGAAAACTTCAGCGGTTCGCGCTAGTGAGGCTAGACGCAGTTAACGCAGCCAGGGCAGACGCAGTTAACAGTGGCGCGTCCATCTGAGATTCTATTCTCTCAATGATTAGAACTTGAGAAGCCATGGCGATGTGTTCGGGGAGGAGTCTACCGGTATGCCTCTTTCATCCAGGCTCACGTAGGTCACAGTAAGGGTCCAGCGTACGCCGAACCTACACTAAAGTCTACGAAAGTAACTGAAGGGATAACTTTATTTGTAGTGACTGGGTGAGGCTGGACATGAAGGTCAGCAGTTTTAATTTCACAGATGACCCGAACCAGCTCACTTCTACTTCCTATGCAATGAGCAGCGTCACTGTTCTTCCAAGTTTTCACTTCGTCTTTCCTTCTAGACTTCGGGGAACATTTGCAGCGCCGAAAACATTTCCCGAAGCTTCCGCCACTTGATAGCAACTACGTAACTATATCCCTTCATTGTTACCCTCAAAAGCATTCAAACCGTCGTTCACGGTTCGCGTTCACGACTAATAGGTGGTAATCAGTCCTTAGAGCACTACTACGTTAGACAATTGAGATTTTGACATTCAATGAAGCAAACATCGGCTTTAAGTGTAATGGAACGGTAAGATTTAGTTATCTCATGATACTTGGAAAACATTTATGTGGGTGCCGAACTGCCTCTAATTTACGCAAACTCGCATTTAGTAGTTTGTAAGATACCGAGTCAAAACATTCTAGAGCCGATCACCGTTTTCATAAAACACTAATAAAAACATAAAAGACAGCTCACTCGAACAAGAGGACGGAAATGTTAGTGCTATCTAGTTAGTCATGGACTTGCTCCACCAATTATTAGAATATTTTCCTCCAAATGTATAATGTCACAGTTTAAAACACGATTTAAAAATTTTTAGAATACTTTTCTAACCCGCGGTACATTCAGTATTTAATTCAAATGACCCTACATTTAGCCATCGGCGTTCGAGGGCTAAATTTGGTACTGCATACTGAAGTCTTAAAGCGTATTTTTGTACTTGATGGGTCTTATTCCACTCGCAAGAGTTTTGATGCTGGTAGCACTGTGAACTTAAGAAAACAAAGGGAGAGCTGCATCGTAAAACCTGCTTCCATACTCGTTCTTTTCAGGTTTAAGGGACTTAACAAGCATAAACCCGAACACATGCCTTGGAGAGCTGGGCATGGATTCACTCGTTGGAGTGGATCTAAAACAAACCTTAGAGCGAGACCACGACATCGTGCTGTCTATGCAGCAGGTTCTTCGGCTTAGCATTAGGCGTCTACAGGAGATCAGCAACAGCGGAGGAGTGTGTATAGCAGCAAAGAGAACTGCAGGCTTGAAAACCGAAGGTGAGATTGCCGACGTGAAGGCTGACGCAGTGCGGTTGCAGACACCACACGTCTGTGACACTGGGAATTTACAACGTAGTCATCCTTCCTCAGCATTGATTTATAAACCGGTTAAAGAATCTTACGAGAAGTTCGAGGTCGGACGTGGTGAGTAGTACTAGTAGAAAAAGTTTATCTCGTAGAGAAATGGGTGTGGTTCCTCAGTCCAGCTGTCCAATCGATGATTCGCTGATCTCTAAATGGAGACCACTATCTGCTGGTCTCCATGTCGTCAGTGTTCTACTGCTCAGAAGCAATAATGGGATCACATTGACTTCGTAGCATATTTTATTGTACCTTAGTGCAATAATGGTTACTAAAATAGCGATAAAATTTGCCTACTAATCATTCTAGAACTACGATATCGCAAGATTGCGTGCCACGGCAATGAATTTGTTACACTATCGTCTTTTTGGAGATTACGCTATACATGCGTGGGTATCTGTGTTGGGCTTTGTTGGTTTAATATCAATATAACGAACCCCAAACTAGACGAGTCATTCCGCTTTGCCGAAATTAAGGCGGCAGCGTGAAGTTGACCAGCAACACCACTCAATGTCGGGCCAAGGAAGGAAGGAAGGAATGGGCCAAAATATCCATATAACTACTGCTAAACATCGACCATGCTGTCTTCGAAAATACTGTAAACCTCATCAATGAGTGTGGGCTCGTGGGTTCTTTTACCCCGCCACGGAAACACACGGATGTCGCTGTCATCGCCAAACCCGACAAACCCTTGAACTCGAAGAACATAAGGCCTATTTCTGTACGTTCATATGTCGGTAAACTATTGAACACGTGGTCCACAACCGGCTCTCGCCCTGCATTCAAGACAACGGCTATTTGCGTGACATGCTGTACCGTTTCGGCCCACATCTATCATCCCAAGACATACTACTACAGCTTCAAAAGGAACTATTGTAGAACCTTAAGAACCACAGTGAGCGATCTACCTTTGCCCTTGAGATTAAGCGGCCTATCAACAACGTTTCGCCCCATGCCTTTGTTCAAGGCCTCGCACCTACTAATTGTGGCGAGCACACGTACAAATACTTTGTCTCATTCCTCACCAAGTGAAAGCTTACAATGAGCATTATTCACCTTAGATGCGATACCTTCTAAACCATACGAAAGGGCACTCCGCCAGTGCAGGTAGTATGTTTACTACTCTTCAACATCAGCATAAAACACTTACCCCTGCAAAAGCCATCGCTAACATACACCATGTTATATACGCGGACGACCTAATGCTCTTGGTCTCTACTGGATCTCCGGGCGATGAGCAAAATGCACTTTAAGCAGCCATCTGGGTGACCCAACAATATCTGCAAGGCCTAGGACTCAAGTCCTCCCCCGAAAAATCTGCCCTCTTAAACCTGTTCAAAAGAACTGATGAGCAACTTCCATATCCAATAACAGATTAACAACTTACGAATTATGACCACGCCGTCCCCATTGTTCCAAACTTAGGGATACCTAAAGAATGCTAAGATACCCAGACTATCTTTGCCGCATTTGACAATGGTTCGTTCAGGTGTGGCGTTTTCTCTCGGTTCATGGAGCTACCATCAAGCGCTACAGGCACGGTAGCCGTTCTGAGAACCCGGAGGTCCACGGCATCACGGAATTATCGGCCATTTGGTTTCAGATCGGCTATTGAAAGAGCCACTGAAATGTCCTCCGGGTGCGGAACAACCATTGACTACGGCCTCAAAATAAAGGCTGCATTGACGACGGCCTCAAGATAATGGGGCTGTATGACTATTCTTTAAAACAGGGAACAATATCAAGTTCGCCGCCCTTCTCCACTTTAGAGAAGTAGTGTTGGAACGCCGGGATTTCAAGGCACATATCCCACTCCGACAAGGCTACTTCTTAGCAATTAACTCATTTTTAAGGGAAATTCAAACAGTGAGGTCAAATATAAAGTAAACTTGTGTAAGAGGGGCGAATTACCAGCCGCGGTTTCACGCTGTCGTATGTCCCACGGAATTGCTTGTGCAGATGGCGGACGCAGAAGAAAGCTCGAATTATTAAAGATAATGTGCCTTTGTAGTTATTCAAATGTTTCCGTTTGATTCGGCTTTTTGAATGCTGGCGTGCAGTTAACATCATAATAACTGTATTCTTAGTACACCTGCACCTACAATACACCTGAGAAAATAAACGAGTTTGTCAATATTCGGATATCCATTTTATAGAACCTTCCTTCGGTTCTGAAATGAAGTTTTTGTTTAAAACCAGATAACGACTATATTATCCACAACGTCCCTTTGGGAGACTTTATTTGTTGAGACACGATGCTCCTGCCCCCTCGCTGTGAGCTTGCAGTTCGCGTTCGGTTTTAACAATGTGTGGATGACTTTTTAGTAACAAATACAAATACATCCGGATATTCTATACACTGTGTGTTTGGAACACTAACTACAAAGCATCCAATAACCGTACTTGCAATCTTTTTTCAGTTCTGTGATGGCGGCGTCGACGTCAAGGTGATTGAGGGGGACCACAAAAGCTTCATTGTTTGACAAGGAGCGAATCAGGTGTACGGATATATTAAGCAAGCAATTGAAGTGAGAAAACATTATTTACTTCGACCCACAGAAGTGAAAAATACATTCTTGGGTATAGCACAAGCATCTTGAAGAGCACGCAATATGTACCCGGCAAGCCGCCATGCCTGCTGTGACCTGTTGCGGCTTCATGAAATATTCGCCGAATGAAAGGCAATAAAAAGTAAACAGAATGCTACACTTCATTTCGAGTTTTCTTTGTCCGTGAGCTCAACTGTTTGCAAAAATTGTGGCATAGTTTGTAGGCTATTGTGAGCGATGTCACAGACGCATTTATTGATTATTTAATTTAATTTGTTTATAAACACTAGACCCACCACAGCTATTCAGGTTGGATGGCTTTTAAATATGTTTGAAACATACCCAGGGGCGAAATTTTTAGGGCGAGTGAGTTCTTTCTTGTACTTTCTTTTTGCAAGATAATTTCACTTACAGTCGTGTATCACCGTTTTGATTGATTTTTAGGTTTAACGACCCGAGGCTACGCAGGCGATGAGGCGCGCCGTATTGGCGGGCTCCGTATTAATTTTGACCACCTGGGGATCTTTACGTGCGCCGAAATCTCGTACAGACGGGCGTTTAAGCTTTTCGCGTCCA
Organism: Haemaphysalis longicornis; assembly: GCF_048455015.1. Lineage (NCBI taxonomy): Eukaryota > Metazoa > Arthropoda > Arachnida > Ixodida > Ixodidae > Haemaphysalis > Haemaphysalis longicornis. The sequence goes on from NW_027526422.1 coordinate 151,814,035, forward strand.
TCACAAAGGCGGCCGCCACGGCCGGGTATCGAACCCACGACCTTTGTATCAGCGTTTTATAGGAACTTTTATGTTCATGTGATTTAGGGTGGGTCTTAGTTCTAATGTTGCTTTTTGGTATTGTTGTTAAGGAACACATTTTCGCGGTTATTCTTTATGTTTTTTCAGTTTTTTCTGGAATGCATTACCTTCTTCAGTAAAATGCTTCCACAGGACATCGCCTTACAGAAAAAAGGTGTACCGACGCTAGATTCTATTGCAGATGGGAGTAGTAGAGACGTAAGATCCGAAATACCGCTTATGGAGGCAAAGAGATCGTTCGAACGATCGTATTCTTGGCCATGATCAAAGTCAAGTATACAATACGGCGTCACGTAAAAACATAAGGTTGAAATATGATGATATATGGGCAGCACAACGATGTTATCTGTTAGCACAAGGTTAGTCAAATTAAATAAGAGCCGTGGAAAAAGGCTTATTACCCGCACTTTTTTTCTTCCGGCGAGTTTCAGAACTGTTTCGCACCCAGTAGTGTGCGAAACAGTTGGCATACCATTGCCGTATGAAGCTCGCCGTTGACCCCTTTGCATACTTGAAGTCAATTCTGGGGGGGTAACTTGTCCGCATACAATTGGGCTTCGTGTCTGAGGCGATAAAAGCATTCTTTGAGCACGCTGTTCTGCTTGTCACGTTTCCAGCGTTTGACAATGACACGGCGCTTTCCCCAGATGGTAATGAGGTGCCGGTAAATGTACGAATTAGATTCGGTGCGAGTTATGTTTCTTGTGTATTCTCGTACCACTGCCAAGATGACGTCACTCCATTCAGCAAGGGGGATGCCACTCGTGTCAATTTCTTGCAGGTGTTTACGCACATTCGGCCAGTTCGTTATACTTGTCGTGGGCCTGTTTGATTGGTTTCTTTTTGATGACCGAGTAAGTGGGACACTTATTTGGACAATGTTGTGGTCGCTTCGGAGAGTTTCTTCGGCATTGTCCCAGGTGGCGCTTAATGGCCGATGAATCGAGGTAAGATCGGCATTTGTGTCCGCGTCTTCACCGGAGCTGAGCCTCGTGGGTGATGTGGTGTCATTCACAAGGGTGAATTGCTTTCAGGTTTAGTGGAACGGCTTTAATTTTTGTAGTCAACTTAGCCAAGAAACTCGTGCGTCACGCTCACGCATTAAAATAGCTTCAACTACATGGAGTAACCACATGCAGCGGCAGCAACGAGTGACACGAAAAACATAACTCAATGGGTACAGCAAAAAGGGGGTGTGTGGACAGCGTGGAGAGAAAACAATGTACACAAGCCGCAGGGAGCGACGACAGTGACAGCGACGGGCCTTAGCCGTCGCTCGCGTTTCGCTGGTCAGACGCAGCCCACCCGTGAGCCACAGCGACGGAGAATGGCGGCAGTACCGTATATATATTTTTTCGATCGCCGCTTTCGCCCACACTACCTATTTGCTGTACCCAAGGAGTCGCGTTTTTCTAGCCGCTCGTCGCTGCATGTGGTTACCTCTTAAAAGCGACACTGAATGTATTGGAAGGACGTGGATAAAATAGTTTGCAAATCGTAACCCTCTAGCTTTTCCGGTCAACATTCGCAAAACGCGGCCTTCAAAGAAGCAGCACATCGGACGAAATACGGCGGGTGTCCCCAGGTGCGTATTTAGAGAGCTTCTCATTAGTCAAAATGGGCGGGCAAATTTTTATGCACTATGGATGGTTAGTCTCCTCAACTCTCTCGCAGTGCTTCTATCTCTGCCCAGTGCTGTGAAATAGGTTCGCTATTTCTAGCCAAGCAACACAGCTGTTCAACAAAGCGTTGGGGGCGACTGCGTGTTAAGGAAAACATTTGTACACGCAACGTACAAGGGAGTTGCACAGTCGGCTCGCAGAAGGGCGCATCACGAGGAACGGGAGCACGTCTCAGCTGGCTGTCTCAGTCCATCGCTCCGCACCACGCGGCTCGGTTTTTTAAACTCCGGAATTCGTTTCAGACGCCAGCAGTTGGAATTCTCTAATTATAAGCTTCCGCTGGGCGCTGTTTGTGTTCGACAAATTGAAGAAAGGGGATTGCGTCAGGCTATTCGACGAGCGGGTAGGAGCCACTACGTGAGGGTGAACAAGAAAAAGAACAAGAACTTCGGCTTTGGCTGTTCTTCGTACTGGTAATCAGCTCAATGTGCAAATTCATTTTTTCGTCCAGGCTATACTTTATCATTCGAAAAAAAGAGTATATTTAGTTCTTCATTCCCTTTTTTACCTATGGAATCTAAAATAACGTATGGCACACCCTGATTGGCTACACACACCCACCCCGTGGGTATGTGACATGCTCTGAGCCAACCAACCAACCAAGCTAATCTGGCTTTCCTTTGGGCGTCCTGCTGATTGTCGGTGATCCCCCTTTACCCACCGTGCTACAGTCGCGGGTCGCACGTCTTTTGTGAGGCGATTCCATGTGTACGCAAGGCGTTCTACAAAAATACAGCCTGACCAGACAAGAAGCGCATCGTGCGGATGCACTAACGCTGCCAGGCACTGATTGAGGAGGGATACCTGTCAGAATTTCCCCAGGAGGCGAATATGCTCGCAATGAGGTGGAATGACCGGCTGGCCGAAACGGCCGACAACCTGGCCCTCCTGTGCGTCAATGCAGAGGCAAAGAGACCGATGAAGCAACAGCCGAAGGACCTGGCCCTACAAGAGCTCCCCACTTCCGTCCTCAACTGGTACCACTCGTTAACCAACGAAAGTAAGGTGGGGGTCATCTGGCTGTTCGTCATGCGCGACGTGTTCCAGCAGGACATCAAGTTTCCTCCCAAAAAGGTAAAGGCCTGCGAGGTCGCGCGCAGGCGACCACCTTCGTGCAGACTGCCTGGGCTTCCAAGCTACGTCGTCGGGTGCAGCCACAAGCGCAGCGGCTAGTGATCCCTTACGCGTCTCATGAACATGCTGCACACCTGCGTTTACCTGCACGCACCCACGGTCACCCTGGTGGTTCATGCGTTATAAAAGGTGGGCCCTACGCGTTCGGGGTTTCTGCAACTCCGCAGCTGCGATGATTCGGACCGTTGCCTATGGCAGAAAGATGCTCCAGGTCCGGACCTGCGGCCCTCGCCACCACCAGGACGTCCAGATCCCGCGGACGGCTTCCTAGAGCGGAGGAAAGCCAGAATGTGGCGTTTCGGTCATCGTCAGTGGTGTGTCTGTGGCTCCAAGGCTTTGCATGAAGGCTTTGCATGAATGGTTGTGTATTGTCGGTCTCCCACGATGTCGCTGTTGCGTCTGCACACTGCAGACGATTTATTACAACTCAAGAGGTAAGAACATTGGCAGTAGCTAGGGCGTGGCCAGCGTTCGATGCGCGAGGTGCGCTCGTGCCACACAGCCCAATGCCTTTCTCGCGCACACATCATCGTTGTCGTCTTCTGGCGATATATCAATTCTTCCCCCCATAGAGAAAACTGAAAACAATATCTCCATAGCAATCTGGAGGCCGCCTACCGTCGGGCGGTCGCAGTTGCCGGGTAGTCCCTGCTTGCGACGTCGAGGTAGATGGTTGGGAGGAAACGTCTGGAGTATCCAGCGAGTTCGGTAGCAGTGGAACAGCAGAACTCGAAGGCATCTCGTGTTGTGTCAGCGAAATCGTCTGCTGTGCTCCAGTATATTGGCGTCCTGCTCTGGCTCGCTTTCCTGATGTGGTTGAGATGACGGCACACCCTTTTCAAGGGCGCTTTTTACCAGCCAGGATTGTGGTCCGACGCGGCGCGGAAGTTCGCCTTCAATCCAATCTGGCTTTCTTAAGAACTGTCGGATGAGCACCCTTTCCCCCTCGGCGAAACGACGTGATTGTTTCAGTGTCGGCTGGTGATCAGAGGTCTGGGTTTCTTTCTCTGGCTTGACCAGATCGAGGGTACATAAAAGTTCGCGGCCAAACATCGCTCTCGCAGGTGTCATTCCTGTAGCTGTGGGCACCGTCGTGTGCTGCCGATACAGGAACCTTGCAAGTCGACAGTCTATAGAGCAGTGTTTATCCATGACGAGTACTCTCTTCAGTTCAGCCACGTATCGTTCTGCTTGCCCGTTTGTTGCGGGGTGATACGCTGGTGACGCCGTAGCTTGTGTGCCTTTCGATGCGCAGAACTGCTTTATCTCGCTTGAAATAAAGGCTTTTCCGTTGTTCAAGACAACTTTTCGTGGAATGCCGAACGTAGCGAAGAGATTCCGGAGTACATCAATGACAATTGCGGATGTTGTCTGGGTTACGTGATGGACCTCTACCCACTTGGTGTACACGTCCACAACAACCAAGTAGGTGCGCCCGAGTAATGGTCCCGCGAAGTCAACATGGAGTGTGTGCCATGGTGTCAGGGGACGGTCCCACGTGGGAACCGGAGCTTTTGGTGGGCTCTTCTGCATTGATTGGCATTCAGAGCACCGTCTCACTGTCTCTCCAATCATCTTGTCGATTCCGGTTATCTCTATTCCCAGATCAGGAAACCAGTTTCGTCCGAGGAGGTTACATCCTGATCCCTTGATTACTGCACGTCGTAATGTCAAAGTCTTGCCCTTGTGCGATACTTTTACCGTTGCACAGCCCAGCACTCGAAGAGACTGCCCAGACCATGCACGTAAGAGAATGTTGTCCGTCTGAAGCCGAGGTGTGTCATTCGTCCACGTTGCTCTAACGTTGCCTCACTGATACGAGTGCAGGCTGCACCTGAGTCGACTTCAAAACTCAACAGTTTGCCGTGTACGCGTAGCTGCATCATGACCTTCTGGGTGCTCGATGTGTCCAATAAGTGTTGAGCTCATCAAGCGCCTTTCAAGGCGACACTTGAGAAGTCGTGTCCTGAGCTTAGGCTGTCGTAGAAATTCCTTCACGTGAATATTCGATACTGTTGCTCCCCTTCATCTTGGCCTCTTTGCCCTTTTTGATACATGCATTTTCGATGTGCCCGCGTTTCTTGCAGTAGTTGCAGGAAGCTGTCTGGAAATTGCAAATGTCCGGACTATGTTGTGCGTCACAAAGCCAACAACGTTGGTTCTTCTCGACGTAGCTACTGGAGCGACCTATCCTTCCCGTGTTGCAGGTACTTGTACTGGCTTTGTGAATCTGTCTCCGTTCCGCCTTCATGTTTTTCCGGTCTTCAAGGGCGTTTTCAGCTCTCAATGCCGTCAAAACTTTCTTGAACCTCAAGTTCTTTTCTGTAAAAAGCCGCTGTTGGAACTGCTCGTTCCGAAGATCACAGACAAAACAATCACGCAACATTACGTCCAGTGGTAGCATTGACGGATTCACAGCCATATCTGTGCTGGTGCCAAAATTACAATCCGCTGCTGGTTTCTTGAGTGCTGCCACGTAATCACTGACCATTTCATCCTGCCTTTGGTCCCGTTGTTGGAAGCGTGCCCTACAGAAGACCTCAGAAGGTTGCTGATCAAAGTGAATCTTGAGCACCTCAACGATTTCAACGTATTAAACTTCGCTGGTCTGCTTGGGTTGAACGAGGGCGCTGACAATGTCGTATGTCTGTTCCTCGCACAGCCTTAGCAGGTTAGCGCGTTTTTTGGAAGCGTCCTTGACGTCGTTGGCTTGGAAGAAGAATTGTAGCCTTCTATACCAGCATCTCCAGGAGCCGTAGCTGCCGCTGAATTCGGGTAGCCGACCGAAGTCACACGTCACCATGTCGTTCCGTTTCTTGACGTCGGTGAACTGCCGGTGAAGTTCCGGTGATTCCGCAGTAAAAAGCGATCTTGCAAAGGTTCGCCGTCATCTCAACCAGATCAGGAAAGCGAGCAAGAGCAGGACGCCCATGGACTGGAGCACAGCAGACGATATCCCTGACACAACGCAAGAGACGCCATCGAGATCTGCTGTTCCACTGCTACCGGACTCGCTGCATACTCGAGATGTTTCCTCCCAACCATCGACCTCGACGTCTCAAGCAGGGACCACCCGGAAACTGTGACCACATGAGGCTAGGCGGCCTCCAGATCGCTATGGAGACTGTTTTCAGTTGTTTCCTCTAAGGGGGGAAGAATTGATATGTTTCGCGGCCGAACATCGTTCTCGCCGGCGTCATTCCTGTGGCTGTGTGCACCGTCGTGTGCTGCCGATACAGGAACCTTGCAAGTCGGCACTGTATGGAGCAGTGTTTATCCATTAAGAGGGCTCTCTTCAGTTCTGCCACGTATCGTTCTGCGTGCCCGTTTGTTGCAGGGTGATACGCTGGTGACGTCATAGCTTGTATGTCATTCGATGCGTAGAACTGCTTTATCTCGCTTGAAATAAAGGCTTTTCCGTTGCCCGAGACGACTTCTCGTGGAATGCCGAATGTATCGCAGGGACTCCGGACGACGTCAATGACCATTGCGGATGTTGTCTGGGTGACGTGACGGACTTCTAGCCACTTGGTGTACGCGTTTACAACATCCAAGTAGGTGTGCCCGAGTAATCGTCCCGCGAAGTCAAAATGCAGTTAGTGCCATGGTGTCTGGGGACGGTCCCACGTGGAATCGGAGGTTTTGGTGGGCTCTTCTGCGTTGATTGGCATTCAGAGGACTGTCTCACTGTCTCTTCGATCATCTTGTTGATTCCGGGCCACCATACGAAACTCCTTACACACTTCTTCATGGCTAGCATGCCTCGATGATAAGCATGCAGGAGTGCCAGAACGTGAGATCCTGGAGAGCTTGGTATGATCACCCGTGATCCGAGTGTGAGACACTCGCGATGAGATGCCAGTGAGGTCGTTCTTCGCCGGTATGGAGCAAACTCATCTCCAAGGAGTCTTTCCACTGTGCCATCCTGCACTGACTTGAACAGCCTTCGCAGGATGTCTTGCTGCGTTAGGCGGGCTATCTCTGTTGCAAAAAACGGAGGTTGCGACAACGCCTCGAAGAGCAGCACGTCGCCTGGCGGCCATGGTTAATCGATGTATTCTGGCAGTGGTAGTCGGCTCAACGCGTCTGCGTTCTGGTGGTTCTTGCCATGCCTGTACACAATATCGTAGTCATATGCCGATAATTTGATGCACCATCTGGTCATGCGTGGTGAGAGGACGTGATCCGTTGGGTCCCCTTCGTTCTTGCCTCTTTCCACTTTTTGATACAGGGTTTTTCGATGTGCGCGCGTTTTTTGCAGACGCAACAGTCCCCTTAAGGGGGACTTGCTTGTTAACATTCCTATTGGACTTTCTACTTCGTGACCCACGGGCTGACAAAGCATCGTGCACCAATACGGAAAATTTTACAAATACACTGAAATGTGCACTACAGCCTAATGTGCTTATTTTCAAAATTTTCACTTCGATACTGAAATAAAAAATAAAAACGGTCGCATGGTAAGCCGCTAGCGGCATCTTATGAAAACTAGATAAAACTTAAATACATTTTTGTTTTTTTTATTTCCGTAAATATCTGCTATTTTTCTAAAAGAAGCAAACAAGGCCGTTGTACACATTTCAATTTATTTGTAAATCTTTTCGTAGTGGTTCACGATGGTGCTTAAGCCCGTGGACAGTAATTAATAAGTCCCATAGGAATGTTATACGGTGAGGTCCCCTTATATGCGGGAGAATGGAGCCTTTTGCTTAAGTGGGGTTGCTACGAGGAGTAGAGGGCGAGGGCCATGGTCCAAGTACCAAGGCCCTCTCCCTCTACTCCTCATAGCAACTCCTCCAGGACATTGGTGTGTCCACGAAATTGTAGTCGTTCCTCCATTTCAAGAGCCTTTGAACTCAACAGCCTGAAGAAGGATCATTTTTTTTTTCACTACTACTACTCTCCTTTTCTTCACTACACCTACTACCTTTTTCGCTCTCCTTTCCCCGCAGAGTAGCATACCGGCGAACTGATGTCGACAAACCTCTGTGCATTTTCCTCTTTAATAAAGAGTTTTTCTCTCTCTCTCTCGCTACGAGGAGTAACCAGTTGTGCGAATTTGATGGCGAGGTATTTATTGGCCATACTCTACCCAGTTGCATAAAAAAATGTGGCAAGGGACTGCAACTCGCGTTCGTTTTCAGGATCGGTCCTCGACCCCATGTGTTTCCTCGACACGGGTGAGTGGAGGACACCGCAATGCTTTTATATGCGAAAGTCGCTTTCAAGGATCTCCGCGACTGGAAGCTAAGGTATCAGAATGCGGGGCTTAGTCTACATAGTAATTCAACAGAAAATATACACTCAATGTTTCTGATATGTCGATCTTCTACCGCAGTGAGTTTGCACGAAATAAATGTCCTTCTCTTCTGTCTACATATGGAGTGCAATGTAGGGCATTTTAATTTTAACGTAGAATCGCGGAAGCAATAACCACCGTCATAGAATATCCACCAAGACCGGGGCACCTGTTTCATAGCTATATATCTGATGTACTGCCCTGCTTTGCGTGTAAATAAAAGAAATACAACGTGTGTGTGACGATTTTTTGTCTTTGCTGTAACGACTCCCCGACGGCTGCCATAGTGGCTTCATCGCCACCGTGATGAAGCACCTCCGCGCTCGTCTAGAACTTTCCGGCTTGACTGACGACGGAAAGTAACAAAAAAAAAACGTAGTGTATAGCCCTTTCAGCGCATAACTTTTTATTTGTTGCAAAAAGCTTTTTTTTCTGTGTGTTTTGCTTGATCTTTGGACCATACCAGGTTTAAAGGCGAACAAAGGTGGTAGTTAGAGTAATTAAAGATTTACAGACATGACATCTCATTAGGTGATCGGCTCATGAAATTTTAATTCCATCAGAAGTACGTTTTTGGTTGCTTTCCTAAATTTTGGAAAGCATTGAGCCCACATATAAAAAACAAAAAAATCAGCCATGTCATAAAACTGGGACTTTGGTCCTTGGACAGCGACGTCAGCCTGGTTTACATTGCAACGCCTTCCTCTTTCTAGCGTTGACATGCAGCATAAAAAAACGAATAAAGGGGAAATCTGTCGAAAGAAGCATCTTTGAAAAACTACTTCCCGGCAACGCAGATGTTTCGGTTTTCTTCTCACATTGCTACAAGAATTTTGGGCAATGTCCTAAATATAGGATACCGGGGCCGAAAGAACTAGGGTGCCGTACTACGGCACTCCAGCTGAGCGCTGCAGCCATGGCTAGAGAGCATTGCGACGACATTGGAATTTTTAAGACTGGGCTGGCAGAGGACTCAGCGTCTGCCTTTGTGTGCAGAAGTTCCCTCTTAGCTTCCTGATACCGAAGCCGGTCGTTCCAGTCTTAATTTTGATGGCTTAGTTTAGTTCTTTAACGTTTAAATGAATACGTTTTTGAACGGTGAAATCGTCTGTACGCTATATTAGCTTAGGTACGCGTCATTATGCAAGAGAGAGCAATGAAGTGCCCCATGCGGCATTCTTTCTAAGAAACGGCGGTTGACGTCGCTTTAGTGGATGACTTATATTACCGTCAGGCGGCACTCTAGACACACCCGAGCAAAAGTAAAACGCGCATTTAACCGTAAGTGATGGTCGAGAAGAGTTCCCCACTTCAGGAATTGATTAGTGATAGTTGCCTGCGCTGCTCGCCCCTCCTAAATTGTTTATTTAGGAAGGCGAAAACTCCAAAGCACCGTTTCCCGCGTGGTGCGGGGGCCGTGGTTGAGGTAGCAAGTTTTAGGGACGAAGCGCATTAGGACCTCGTTTTATCCTTGGCTTGTCCCTTGGCGTCCGCGTACACAGTGTTGGGCATGCGCGAGGAGCATTGAATTGAATTGGATTGGATCGTATTAGATTGTATTGGATTATATTTGAACTGGATTGGGTTGGATTGGATTAAATTGTACTGTATTGGATTGGATTGGATTGGATTCGAATTTTACTGTATCCTCGCGTTGTCACGCATTTACATGGGCGAGTGGGCAATGCCACGGGTGATTTACGGTAAGAACAATCCCCAGCGCTTTGCCCACCGGTCATGATTCCCTTTGTGGAGATGCGTGAATTTTTTTCTATGAAGTATTTTGGAGGGACAGAGTCTCTACGTCTCGCGCTCTACCTGACAGAGGGCCCTTTGTTCACTCTTTTTGAGAAGAACTATCCTGGCTAACATCTCTTGCATATAGAATTAAAAAGCCTTATAAAAGCCTCCCCAATTCCTTTCTCCCTCAGGGCTACCAGAACTGAGCTGGTATTAACTGAATGAGACGCGTTTCGGTAATGCAAAGATGCCATGCAAAGGTTGCGTATTGCACTTGACATACTTCTCGATGTATTATATTTGCGAAGCGAACGCGATCCGTTGTTGACCAGCCTTTCCCAAATCCAGCTTATGCCCCTGTTTATGAAGATTTTAATGAACTGAGCCGTTATCAACTGAATGAGACGCGTTTCGGTAATGCAGAGATGCCATGCAAAGGTCGTGTATTGCACTTGACATACTTCTCGATGTATTATATTTGGGAAGAGAACGCAATCCGTTGTTGGCCAGCCTTTCCCAAATGCCGCCTCTTCCCTGTTTATGAAAATGTTAATTCACCTTTCATGCCGGGCAGTATTACGTTCATAAAGAACCCGTGTACAAAACAATGAGGCAAGCTCGCACTAACGCGTAAGGCTTGAAGGTAGCGAAGCTGTACGCAACCTTCACGACCATCACGAATGTTTAAGTCCACGATTGCAGTCGGTTTGCTTTTTCGCTGCCCCAACGACCTTTACTCTATCATTGTTGCTATATGTGTGAACTTTTATTTTTTTTTTTTTTGGAAGTGATCATCGTGTTTACAAGAGGTATTCAGAACATTGGATTGGAAACAGGCGGGCGTAAGGGTTAATGAAGGATACCTCAGTGACCTCAGGCTTGCTGATGGCGTTGCTTTGCTAATTAGGTGGACTCTTTATCGTTCCGAGTAAGTTTTGCTATGATTGCGGCGAACGCTAGTTGTTTTTGGCTAATCTTGGCGAATTTTCCTAAGTTGGCATGCCAGGCTTTCAAACGCGCGCCGGCATTTCTTAGTTTTTTTAACTTGCGAGTGGTCGCCGCAGTCTTATCCAATCTCCCTAAGTGTGTATGCTTGGCTTGACAAACGTGCGCAGGGGATGCTGGGCGGTGTTCGCGAGGGACGCACACACGCGCGCAAGGAATTTCTTGATTTCGTTAACTTCAGGGCGGCCACTGCGAGGCACGCGCTCACGTGTGAGTGCTCACGTGCTCGCGATCAGTAATTCAGGAATTGCTTGGTATTTTTAACTGCGGACACTAAAAATTACGATTTTCTTCGCTGTTAAAAGATGGTATGTGTTCCCCAATCCCGATAAAACTTCTATGCACTCGTTTGAACTTTGATGCGTTTTGTTCAGGCACCGAAGTCATCCCCTCGGTTAGATGGTTCCTTTACTGGCTATGTGTGATACCTTGACCGCTATGCGGCACCGCCGTCGTCCCCAGTCTTCATCACCGAGGTCAAAATCCACACTCTACCCTTGAAAATATATTTTGCATTGTGTGCTTCCGTTTTGGTGTTTTCTCAATTGCGTTTTCTCAGTTATGCCTGTGCTACACGGCTGTTTCAGAGGCCTTCTGAAGGCCTTCAAAGCAACTGTCTATAGAGCGCTACATTGTAACACACGGCGAACTTGTAAGTGAGCGTCGACTGTCAATCAAAACTTGCCGTGTAGCACAGGCATTGCTCAACCACAGTGTTCTTGGCCAGTTCCTTCAGTTTTAATGTGTCGCTTTCATGCGGGCTATCATCACCATCATCATCATCACCCCCTAGGCCGTCAGCACTTTGTCGTGCTACATATAATATTCGGAAGGGTTTTTTTCTGTTTATATCCTCCCAAACGCCTTTTTTAATTTCATTCTTTAAATGTATTTCTTTCTGTGCTGAGTATATAGTTTTTTTTTCTCTCGGTGAACGAGCCATATCGTCTGGCACTTCACCACCACTTCCCCGGCAGCCCGCCTGCCTCCGATGCTCGCGCGCCAACCGCCGAGAAGGAACAAGGCGGGCTCCAGAAGCGGACGCAGCATCGGAGAAGACTTGGTTAACCTCACCTTCTGTCTCATGTTCCTGGCACCGACCTGGGCCGCGGCTGTGCAGAGGCCCAACTGCCGGCTGAACCGGAGTCACAAGCTCTATAGGAAGCCCAGCCCGGCTTGCATCCACAAAAAGCGGGGCGTGAACAAGGCGCCCCCGGCCGTCATTCTGAAGCTGCACAACGACTACCGCAGCCAGGTGGCCTAGGAAGGGCTCCCTCGATTCCGGTAAGCCACCGACATGCAGAAGCTGCTGTGGGACAACGAGCTGGCAGAGCTGGCGCTGGTGCGCAAACCGATCGAGCATCCCGAGGCAGGAGGTCGGCCGGGAGAGTTGTTCGGACTCCGATGCATACTCTTAGCTGCAACTAATCGGATAACTTGTTTCCCCCCTGACAGCGTATGTACATTCCGTGCAACCACTAACCTCATAACGCTAGTGCAGCCGCAGTGACTGCAAAGCGCGGAGAGGGAGGTGCAAACCTATTCCGCACCCATGCGGACGTTTTTTTAGAGACGCAGTACACGAGGGAACGTAGAGTGTTTCTCACGATCATATTGGGAATGTTAATCGGTAGAACGATCGACGAACCCTGCATGTTGAAATACCCATGTCTAAGCTGGCTGTTATGCTGCGAATGACGTCGAAGCCTGATTGGTGTCTAAACGCTGGAGTAATCGAGAATTTGATCCTTGCTTGTGCTGCCTGATTAGTGCATTTACCGTTTCGGGCCCAACGACACTAACGCAAAATCAGACGTTCCGCCAGCGTCTGCGTTGGCACCGCGTCCACACGCATAGAAGGGCGAGGAACCACATAAGGCCGACGAGAGAGAGAGGGTGAAGCAGAGAGAGAAAGGCATTACTTTGTCTTTCGGGATCAGGTATGGGGATACGAGGAGACCCAGAGAGCTTCCGCGACCGCCAGGGCCCGGGAGGTGGTCAGAAATTGCTGTGAATCCCGCGGTGCAGTGAACTGTTCACTGTACGTGCTGGTCCTGCAGCATTTACTCCTGGAGGTAAGGGGGCGAAAGGGGCGGTATGGGCTTGCGGCGCATTCGCGACGACGAAGACACGCGTCAGCCCCCGCTGTGTCGATGTATACACGTTTGTTTGAGTACTTAGCAATGCTCTTCCAATTTAATTTCGATCGCTTAAAATCAGTTATTTTTTACTCTTTATCTGCAACTATCAGGACCTTACCTTTGCCACAGCATGTTTGGCCTTGTTTATTCATCACTGAGAATAATTCTGGGAAATTTTTGAACTACTCTGAAATATATCTCAAGCCGTGACCATCAAAACTGAACGACATCAGACAGTCTAATAAACAGGAACGACCCTTCGTACAACCTGGGTCGCTGTTCATAACAAGAACTACATTTTCGACTGCTTACCGAGACAAAGTTCAGTGCTGACTTGCAAATGAGGTTACAGTCGGACGCCACAAGTGGATTGAAAGGGACTAACCAGGGGTATCAGCTTGTAAAAAGAAGCTTATCAAGTCATCAATGCAAAAAAATGTCTACAAAATGTTCACTCAGCCCAAATAAAAGGCGAGGAAAACATTAGGTAGTAGTAGTAGCAGTACTGCCACTTTATGTGGCATTGGATTCAAGGTGGAGTCCCAAAGTCCCCTTGTGAAATCCAGGGCTCTGTCCGTGATGACTTCTTGGATTGCAAGGTCACTGCTTCCCAGAGCCTGCTTCGAGTGAGAGGATGAGAGAAAACGGGAAAGGGATCGCGTGAACACCATGTCACGTAGGGAGTGGAAGGTTGTGTCTGGCGCGCCACATGAGGGGCAGTGAGGGGAGGCGAATTGGTGTGGGTGGGCGTGCACAGGGAGCGTGCGGTGTGGGAAAGTGTGGGTTTGTAAGAACCGCCACATGTGCGCTGCCGGAGGAGTAAGTGAAGAATTAGGGTGAGGTTGATTCCTGCGGGGGGGGGGGGGGGGGCGGTAATCTAAGCTTGACGCTCCTATCCGCAAAGCGACAAAAATATCTCTGGGTCTCTCTATTACCCCTAGCACCACCCAACTTGCGTAACGTGGTGTTCTCCCTATGGTTACTGACATAATTGACATCCATCGCAGCCACCAACGTCAACGCCTCTCCGACACTGCAACAGGTCTTCATATCTTACGCACATTAGGATACCCGTCCCATCCTCCAACACTGCAACAGGTCTTCATATCTTACGCACATTAGGGTATCCGTCCCGTCCTCCCCGACCTGAAACAACTCTAGACAGCAAAATACTCCGACATATTACCGTAGCACATATTCCACGTAACATGGATAAGGAACGCAATCCCAAACGCCGTCTTATTCCTGCCGCATACTACGCCAAGAAAGTAAACCGTGATACCGACAGCCGCCACGTAATTACAGATGCGGCATTTGAAGATAACGTCGGTGCGGTCGCCTTCATCACTTCAGGGGGTACTCACTACTCTATCAATCGACGCTGCACGTCCCCAGAAGAAGCCGAAATTCTCGCTATCGCTTTTGCCGCTGCTGACAACACATCCCATGTCCGCACGACCAATATCTACACCGATTAAAAGTTAGCATGCTACCACCTGGCTAAGGGTCTCGCCTTCCCCTCCTCACTGTCCCTCTTCAACAACGTTAAAGGGCCTTTTCATGTGCACTGGATCCCTGGTCACGCAGGCGTTGCAGGGAACGAACGCGCTCATCAGCTGGCCCGCGAAGCTCTCCTCCGGGCCCCTGTCGACGCTCGCGACACAAATACTTGTCCTCCCCCTCTGCTCCCCATCGTAGCAGACCTTCTAAGCATACGCGACACGTTCACTCCCCTCCATTCCGGGCTTACCCGTCGCGAGCAAGTAGTCATTCGGCAGGCGCAAACACAAGCAGCACACACCCACTCGGCTCCATCTGTTCCAACGCATGCCAGACACCCCTGTGCCACTCTGTCCCCACTGCCTTTTTCCCCCTACCTAGAACCCCATTCTGTGGTCTCTAAGAGCAACGGAAACTGGCGGCCCACATCATCAGGGCCCTCAGCGGCTGCCTGGACCGAGGCGGCTGATTTGCCCCACCGTCTCGTGAACAATAAAGTTTGTTTTTTTAGCTATGTCCCTGTACGTGAGAAGGATGGAGTGGGACATTCCCAGAATGCCGTGTGTAGGCGTAAAAGAAGAGCTTGTGGTGATGGTAGCTAAAACTCACTTTGTTTTATCTTGTCCCCACCACCCTAGCATCCCCCAACCCTGAGCACCGGGAGGCCGGGCTGACCAGCTCAGCAGCAGACCGGCAGCAAGTCCAGGTGCAACGAGCTCTGGCCGTACCTCGGACTCGCCGTCTCCTGGACATAGGAGGCTCAACACATCCGTGTGCTTATAAAAGTTTATTCTACCTCCTCATTATAATGGGATGCTGGAGAAATGGCTACTCATTTTCATTTTTTTCATCCCCCCTATTTTTTAGTCATGTACAGGAACTGAGGGACAGGTAACATCTGGCATTCTGGGTGGTTGCGCTTAAAGCGGGTAAGAGTTATCGCAGGTTTCCACTAAACAATCAAACGTCATTGCGTCTAATTCCGTGTGGAGATTAAGGGCCCAAGCATGTCTTCTCAAGTTGTCCACTTGCCACGCCATTTCTCACGTTTGTTTGTAGTCAGTCTCAGCTTATTTCCCGCAGCAAATAAAGTGTGACAACTGGTCTAAAATGCACCTTGGTGGTAACAAATGTACGCAGATCACAAGCCATGCACTTTGTCAGTAGACGTAAAAACGATAATGTCCTGGAAAGCGTCTTTGCCAGCCGTTTGGTTATTCGACGTGTTACCGCGCTCCACGTTTTAGAAAACCGGTGAGCAAAGCTGGCAACAATGCTACTCTCTTGATGGTGGTTATGATACGTTCGCTGTAATAGTTTCACGTACTTGCAAGCGGGGATGTGCGAGGGCTAAGGACATACTAAGCTCCGCTGCTCGAGCTGGTATAACCTAGCGACGACAGTGGAGACTTTCTGTGCGGTAGCATAAAACTGCTCATTGATCGCAAAAGCAGTAGAACGGAAAGTTGAGCTAGTTAGATCTGATTCATGTTTAAAGCGCGTACAGACGATACACAAGAAGAGGACAACTTGTTGCCTTCTGTTTGGGTATTGTCTGTCCGCGCTTTAAACATCAATTGGATCGAAAAAGACCTCGACATGGCTCCCTGGGAAGCGTTGTATGGCGTCAGTTGGCAGTAGTGAGAAGTGGCCGTCCACACTATCACACCGCAGAAGAAGAAAGGGGAAGGGCGCACCCAATCGAGCGAACAGACAAGCAGAGAAATTCGCCATCGTCTTTAGCTATTCCCTTACACGCGGGAGGAAAGAGCAGGGTCGCAAAGTGTAGGGCGCAGCTCGAAGCCATTAGAAAGCTATAGGGGGGATCGCGCAGCATGAAGTCTTGACTACAAAACAACGCGGGCGTTTAATTGGATATTCAGGCTTTCGTACTTACAATCTTGTCACTTGTGCTTACGCGTCCTCGGACGTTTTTTGCTTTCATCGTTCTGTCATAGGTAGAAGGAAAGACGACTTTTTCGTGACAAAATCCGCCGCTTCTGCCGCTTATTTTTTCAGTCTTTGCGGCATGTTGAATGGCCGGAACGTAAATGCCTCTTAGACGTATGTGCGAAGTCAAGACTCATGACCCACTGCGCAGGTAACTAACCCGTGGCAAATAACCTTGGATTCGATGGGGAGCGTTGTACGTTTTGTGCCCTTTGTTTTCTGATTTCACTTTTTAAAAATTCGTAGCTGAAACATTTTGTTCATTTAATGTTGCGAACTGGGAAAGAAAAGAATTTTTATGATGAAGATTAGGAAACTTTGCTGTCATTTGAATCAATCAGGAAATAATATAGGCATGAAATAGTGCCTTACGGAAAAATGAAATACGGATGGGCATTGTTCGCAAAATCGGGCAGCAGGCATAGAAAACATAGCATTTTGGAGCTCTTACAGTTAGTGGAGTTGCTTAAAGCGTTTGTCCCCTTGATCGGGTCCCTAGCGATAGTTTGTTTCGGTAATTTGTTATCGTGATATGTTATGATCCAGTGTAGCAGTTGGTTTTGGCTGGTGTTTAGATCCAATATTCTAGCCATAAGTTCATGCGCTTCTGTTGCGATAGTATATTTGCAGACACGGAGAAAAGTGGTGCTCTTTTTATCAACGGGAGCATGTTGAAACCAGAAATTATTATAGGAATAGTCAGGCAATTTTGGGTTTCAATACGTTCAATTCACCAAAACACGTAAACCCGTTCATCCCTGATTATAGTTCAACCTGGGTGCAACGTTTCGTTGTGGCACATTGTAATTTGCACATCTTACCATCTGAAAACAGTGGGACACAAGGGGACGATAAAGCACACTATAAATGCATTTAGTTAGGGCGACAAAACATTGTGAGGCCCTGAAATCGGTAGTAGAACAAATTTGCGCAGGACATAACTCAACGCATCAAAATTTGTGTATCTTCCACCTGTATTGGAAAAAAAAGACAAGTTGCTGATTTATCGTGCACTTGTTATCAATGAGAAATATCGAAACTTTGTACAGAGTGGTGCACGTGCTAAAGTGGTTATTACGCATTTTATGGAAAATGAAGGCCACGGCTATTCCACTGATAAAATGGAGATTTGATTTGCTCTGGAGGTGTGGTCTTGGTAAATATCGCCTTTGTAGCATATTTACCCCTGCAAACAAAAAAAAACGAATTTGTGTGGTCATCAGTCGTCGTAGTTAATCAAATGCGCTCATTCTTCATGTCCTAGCTTATCCGGCCCCAAACCGAGAGGTGCTTTAACCGTCAATGTGGCTCATGGATGGGGAATGTGCTCACAGTTTAAACTTTGGTGAAATCCGCTGGTACTGCTATTACACTCGTGTGGCGATTTCATGCGTGTATTCGGTATCCCTGTCAACCATGGGAAAACGCACGCTCCAGCGGAAATACGCCCGTGATTCCTTTGAAAGTAACATCGGAGTTATTTATCAAAGGACGGATCATGAATTGAGTGGCACGATTACTAACCACTGTGCCTAAATGACAAGAAAACGGCTACACTTACCGTGCTGCATAGTCGTGCAATACTGAAATCGAACGGAATCGCAACGGAATTGCAAGACTGGGATTAGATAGTAGTTTTTATGTATATCCACTTTCAACCAGAACTCGTCACGCCCATGACCAATGTCTAACCCTATTTTTTGCTAGGACTAACATTTCCAAGTTTTCATTTTTTCCCCGAACTATTTAAGAATGGAATTCGTAACCCGCTTCTGCCCTTTCTTCTGTTTAATCCTTCGAAGCATATTTTATCCCCAATGCCACTCTGCTGAGATGATACCTCGCCCTTGTTAAATGCATTGTTTTTTTTTGTCCTTATGCCTTGTATTATTCCTTACACAATTGGGACTCACGTATTCTTGTATTTTGTAAGTTTCTTGTCCACCCTGTGTCAAGCCTGCAGTGTTTAATAAATGAATGAAAATGAATGAATGAACACTATACGCAATCAGCGGCATGCCCGCTCAACGACTGGTTTTGTGACTATCAGGATCGCGCTCATATTGCCGAGCTTAACGCGAGTACAGAGTCGTCGCTTAGTAGGGAGCGGACCGTGATCGCGGTGTTGATGACAATCCGTCATGCCAGGATTTGAGCCAAACGAACATGAAACCGGGCACCTTGCGTTCCGCCGGCGGCGTCATGGGTTCGAAACCGGGCGCCGGAAACTGTTATTTCTTTTATAGTGTAGTGGCCTGGCTGCGGACTACGACAAGGCGCGCCTGCGGACTACGACAAGGCGCGCCTGCGGACTACGACAAGGCACGCCAACGCCGCGTGACATTGTGAGTTACTATAAAATGCTATGCATTTAAAATGAACCGCTCCCACGTTTCGAATCTCTTCCGTAATGGCAGGCGCCAGAAATGTTCTTTGGCGTTATTTGCGCTTGCTCGATTCACGTAGATTGGCACATAACGTTACTAAGCATTGAGTGTGTCCCTACATGCGCATATGCAGCGCTGCAAAGACATTAAGGGAATCGGAGAAATGGAATACGATCAATCAGCGGACCGGACAACGGCGAAGTTTCCTGAAGTAGGTCTGAACTTGGCGGACGAGTTCGGGTTCGGGAAGGGCCGCCACGAAGACTGGAATGTTGCCGTCAAATGGTGGTTCGACGAGTACACGCACTACCCGGCGGAACTCATACCCGCGTACACCCTTACGCTAGGCTCTGTTCCCACGGGCCACTTCACGCAGGTGATCTGGGCGAAGACCCGCTACGTTGGATGCCGTTTCCCGTACTACTACGTGCGCGGTACTACGTTTACCGACGTTGTGCTGCACAGCTGCAACTACGGCCCCTCGGACAACGTTTTAAGGCGACCTGTCCACCAGGAAGGTCTTACGTGCAGCGCCTGCCCTGCCCCCACGGTGTGCAACCGGAATACTGGGCTGTGCGGTGGAGGGGGTGCTGTGCAGCCACCCGGATCCCGACCTCAACCGTCGCCACATGAACCAACCCCCCGACCCCGACCTCGACCACCCCGCACAAAACCTACGCCACCTCAGACACCACGCTCACCCCGACACCCCGACCACAACCCCCGCCATCTAAGCTATCACGCCGACCCGACCTCAGCCGCCGCCACCTCAACCACAACCCCCTACCCGACCTCAGGTGCCGCGACCTCAGCCACCACTCCGACCCCGACCTCACCCCGTACCTCAACCGCGACCCAACCCACCCTCGCCTGGTTCATTCCCGCACCCTATACCTGAACCCAGCACGCCCCCGAAGCCTGCACAGCCCCCCGGTGACTCCTGCGGGTCCGACCCCTCCGCGTGGCTGGCCTTCGCGGCCAGCGGGGCGCCAGGACTTGTGGTCGGCGTTGCGATTATCGCGGCTTTCTACTGGTGGTACAGGGCCCCCGTGGATGTTCCCGTGCCTGAGCCTGCGCCGAGCGCAAGTACCACCGGGATGCAGTCAACGACTACCTCGCAGGGACTGGCTTTGTGCAGCAGCGGGTAGCAGGCGATGGTTAGAAGGTGTTCAGCGCTGTGAGCATCCTATGTCGGCTCGTTTTAAAACAAGCACTGACTAACTTTCCCCGTTTATACCGGTGTATGATGTTTTCTTTTGTTACAAACGGGAAGAGCGGTCGATGTTATTACCTAATTGGGCTGAGCGCATAAGCTTCCAGTTCGACTGGTATTTTTTCACCGGCCAGCACATGGCTTAGCAGCGAATATTGGCTGTAACGCTTAAATAAAGAAATACCAATTACTAAATGGGGTGTCATACGAATAGAAATATCTATTATTTTTGCGTTCGTACAGCTTACAATGTCAAATTATGTTCCAAATGCTCATTCTCGTTCTACGGCTCTTCGTTGCTAGTAACAAACTACCGAGTCCACGACAGCTGTACAATGTGATAGGCTACAAACCAGGCATTTTGGGTTTAAATCATTGCTGTTTTGCCAAAACAGCATGCACACCGGGTGTAGTACGCCTCCTCATGTCGCATTTTTCCTGTCGCAGTTTTCCAGACCCGCTTTCCCCTTGTCTGAAAATCCCACTGCCCATAATCCCTCTCTCTTCCCACGTGTTGCGCCTCCCCCTGCCACGAAACCTCTCTTTTCGAGCTGGAGAGGGGGCGGCCCTTTCAGTTGTAACGAGCAGGGGAGCCCCGCCTGACATCGTGCGACCTCTGTCCGCCTGGGGGGCAAAAACACTCGTGCCCCCGTGCCTGAAAGTAAAGAAAAAAACTGCAGCAGAGGAATAAAGTGTCTGTCCTTTGAGGCGAAATTTGAATGCTTCGGTTCGGTCGGGTCGTTGGTGTTTGGCCCGGTGAAGAGAAGGGATATATAGCTAGGTTTTCCATAATAGCATGAAGGCCACGGCGGCCACTTTTCTGATGGAGGCGAAAACCAAAACGCCGGTGTGTACAAGATTTCGGCGCACGTTAAAGATCCCCAGGGGGACAAAATTAATCCTGAGCCCTACACTAAGGCGGGCCCCATCGCCTGTGTTACGTGGGCGCATTAAACCTACAATCTATAATAACATGAAACCTATACGTTGATGACGTTGTCATGTGTCAGGGCACCCCCTGAGAGGGGGACGCATCAAAACCCCGAAAAAACGAGGAAAAGGAACAAAGGAAAGGCCATTTGAAGTGCGCGCCAAGAGCGCGCCAATCAGCAAGTGCCAGCGCCGACGTACCGAGGAATCATGGGCAAAGGTGTCAGCGCACTGGTCGGCCAATCAGGGAAAGCCACGCATGGGACAAGTGGCGAGATGACCATATAAGGACAGGGAAGAAGAAAGAAGCCAATGGGAGTGTGCCACGAAAGAGCCCAGAGGATATAAAAGCGGGGCGCACAAAGAGAAAAGGGGAGGCAAGACAACGGGAGGCAGACAACCAGGAGGCGGCCGGAGCACGTGAGCTTCACGGAACGAGCCAGGGGGACGCGGCCAGGCCATCGAACATGCCATCCGAGCCTGGGCGGGAGCGGGCCGACTTCGCATCGGCACCGTCATCCTAGGTGCACCACGAACCTGCGTCTTCGTGACCCCAGCGGCATCGGTCGGGCACCAGCGGCCAGCGTCCACGCTCCGTCGACGTTCGTCTCGATGGCCCCGAAAGGCGACGTTCGTGCCAAGCCTACCTGAGACCTCCAGCGGCAGCGGCTACCAAGGGGTAGCCACCGAGGAAGCGCGCCGCCGAAGGGATGACCGCGCGCATCGAACGCCGGCATCAAGGACATCCAGCGGGAGCGGATACCAGGAAGTAGCCGCACAGGACACGTCAGGACGCGCGGGGCCCACGCCGTCCAAGGAGTGACCGCGCGCATCGAACGCCGGCACCGAAGCGAGAAGACGGCTACCACCGAGTCGCGGCCACGCAACGGGTGCGACACGTCAGCGCCGACGACAGCGGGGTAGGCCAGTCCATTATAGGGACATAGTTGTAGACCACAACTGAGGAGTTGTGGTACAAGAGTAATTAATGAGAACTTGGTTAGGGAGTGTATTTAGAGTGTACTTAGTGTAGGACGCTATTGTAGAGACTTTTGGGTTTTGATTTGAATTGTATATTGAGCTGTTAAGTTAGGTGTTTGTATTAGAGTTGTGTTTTGGAGTTGTTAGAGGTTTGAGTGTGTATCATTTGTGTGCAGTTTAATTATTGTGTGCTTTGCGTTAGGCTTTTCAAGTGTACATTAAATGTATGTTGTTAAACACGTCAACGGCTTCCCTGTGTCCATTGCTCCGAGCTGTTAAATACCACCCTACCATCCGTTCACGTGACAAATAATTGGCGAGCCTGCCAGGATAGATTTATCCTCACCAAGGATATTTCCATCGGGCCCAGTCACGTGTCTAACCAGCTTGGAGAATGGATTTGGAAAGGTTGTTGACGCTAGTTCAATCGCGAGGTTTGAACAAAAAGCAGTTTTTTGAATTGTTAGATGAAGAAAGCCGCAAAGTGCATGAGAAATTGGATGCAGAGATAGAATAACTGCGAAAGAAGGTAGCAACTAAAAGAATCGAGGCGGCGGTTCGGGGAAAATAGTTTCTACGAACAAGGAGGGAGCGTTGAACCCGCCGCACGTGGAAGTCAGGGCACGCGCCTAGCGCACACCTTTGATGCTAAAAGCAAAATAATAGAAAAAGGAAAGGGGCTCTCACGACAGAGCACCCAGAAGAAAAGACGCCAGGCCGCATGTGAGGTCGAAGTCACGCGGATCGCCGACCGCAATGAGTCACGTGCGATAGAGAGAACGCAGGTCGCAGTTCACAATGGAGCACGTGAGGTACAAATAACTCGCATACAACCACGAGGTCGCAAGTAAAAAGGAAGACAAAGAAAATAATTGTGCCGCGAACCATACATCGGGTTTGTTTATTTGTGTTTTGCTTTTACCGCCCGGCTGTGCCGGTCTGTGTTATCTCTGCGCCAAGGAAAGCGCGTGTTCAATTCTTTCTTTCTGTGCCGCATGTGTTATCTGTTGTGATAGGGAGAGCATTCCGATCTAACGTGAACAGCCCAGAATAATCTTCTTTGGTCTACTATGTTCTCGATGCGAATCGACGTTTCGAGAACCACGCGCGCCAAAAGATAAAAAGCCTGCAGTGCGGACGCCGGGGCATTCGATTCTGCGACGCTCGCTGACGCAAGTCACTTTGTTGACCGCTGCTTCGCCGCCTCTGTATTCTTTTGAGTTGTTAGGGGAGCACAAGTTCGCTCCAATAAACTTGTTTCTCCTGCAAGACAACTGCGTCGTCCTTGGCTTCGTGACAATTGTTTGTTTGGATCGCTCGCCGAGGAGAAAGGCGCGTTCGAAGGGCGAGGCAGTGAACTGGGTGGGCGTGGTTCAACCGCAGGCCAGGCGCTTAGAAATAAATGCACTGAGAACACGCTGGGCGAAAACAGCTTGCTGCTTCCGAGTAGCTCTAATGACTCAGTTCATCTCAAGGTACCCGAACGATTAATGATTGACGCTGAGGTGCCCACCACTCCGTGCACCGGAAGAAATAGCATTCCTCCAGGAGGTTTTACTACTGGTTCATTAGAGACACCTACATGTACGGAGTGTATCCTTACCTCTGAAATAACCAGGGAAAAGTATTCAGAAATGGAGGCGGAACGCTCCGTGCCTGAGCTTGTTAATGAGGTGAAGAATACTCACCCAAGTGCAGAGGCACGAGACAAGCTGGGACTGTACACTGAGAAACTCACGGTTATCGATCAAAAGCCACGTCGAAAGAAATCTGGTAGTTATGTTGTGCAGATGTTAATGGTCCCAGTCAAGAAACCTTGGCGAGAGTACACTAAAGAACCTCCGCAGCACAGGCGCGAACAAAAACGCACATGTTTTCTAAATCGTGCGAGGCGGAAAACTGCAAGAGTGAGGCTTGGGCAGATTAGTGAGCACAGCCGCAAGCACGAAGAGAGGCTAACCGGAAAGCGTCAGCCAGGTCGCAGAAAAGTAACCTTCGAAAAGGGACAAGAATCTAAGCGGGAAAAGAGCACTATAAAGATTCAGAGTAAACATGGCAAGCAAGGTAGCTCACGGCACAGAAAACGTGACCCGATAAGTGCCTTGCAATCTAGAGGCCGTCAGAGAGATGCACACTACTGCACCGTAGGGGTGTGAAATGGTAAAGCGTTTGCTTCTAGCGCGACCACTGAGCCAGGTTGTGTGCCAGCGGTCCACGAGCAATATGAAGAAAGTTCATTGTGATAAGCGAGTAGATTGTGTAGAGAAAGGTGCTGAATGGTTAAGGCGGAAGAAGGTTAAGATGAAGCCTTAGGTCAACGAACCTGATGGAAACCACGGAGTTGACTCGGAAAGGAATTGGACCCATAACGGTGACGAATGATTATGTGTTGTGGTAGAGCATACATGTTGTAGTATAGCGAAAACTCAAGCTTGGTGTAGAGGTACGTAATAGAGCTATGAATGAGTGAGGGACGAAGTTTGTATTTGAAAAATAGGTTGTGTATTAAGGTAAAGCACAAATATTGCTGTATCATGCGGATGAAAAGGCGTTGTAGGGGTATGACGTCTACATGGAAATTAGGTCGTTTAGAAGTGTATATAGATAAGGAGTGTTTGCTTGCTTGAGATTTATTGATGTGTTTGGTGTGATTATGTGTTCTAGTAGATTGCATGATGATATGAATATGGTGGTGTAAGTTCGCGCAGTGTAGGAGCAAAGTAGGAAGATGAGTGTAAAGGCGAGATTATGAACTATAGATTTAAAAATAGCTGCTACGTGCCGATTCAGGAACGGCAGGAGGAAAGGCGTTTTTTATTGTGGATTGAGAAAGGCTTGTTGAATAAGAGATCATTGATGTGTTTGATTTTTATGATGTATTAGAGGGGAGTGTTTGAGGAGAGTAGGGTTTAAGAAAGTGGTGTATTGATTATAAAATGACAAGTGATAAGACAAGTGTTAAAGAAATGAAAGTGAAGTGTGTAGTAAAAAGTACGACTAAAGAAGTGAGCAGGGGTGGTGAACAGCGCACTGCGTGAGTAGATTTATGTGAGACATGATTACTTGGGGGTTCGTAAAGTGATGAAAGGTGTGCGGACGAAATGTATATTATGGTGTGTAGAAAGAAGTGAACTGTAGAGTGATGAACAAGTGAACGGTGGTGTGTAATGAGGTGTGTTGTGTGTGAGTACTGAACAGTGGTGGTGATCATAAGATACGTCGGCGGACAAAACGAAGCAGTTTTTTGAGAAAAAACTCTTAAAGCGGGTGGTAATTGTCATGTGTCAGGGCACCCCCTGAGAGGGGGACGCATCAAAACCCGAAAAAACGAGGAAAAGGAACAAAGGAACGGCCATTTGAAGTGCGCGCCAAGAGCGCGCCAATCAGCAAGTGCCAGCGCTGAAGCTCCGAGGAATCATGGGCAAAGGTGGTAGCGCACTGGTCGGCCAATCAGGGAAAGCCACGCATGGGACAAGTGGCGAGATGACCATATAAGGACAGGGAAGAAGAAAGAAGCCAATGGGAGTGTGCCACGAAAGAGCCCAGAGGATAAAAAGGCGGGGCGCACAAAGAGAAGAGGGGAGGCAAGACAACCAGGAGGCGGCCGGAGCACGTGAGCTTCACGGAACGAGCCAGGCGGACGCGGCCAGGCCATCGAACATGCCATCCGAGCCTGGGCGGGAGCGGGCCGACTTCGCATCGGCACCGTCATCCTAGGTGCACCACGAACCTGCGTCTTCATGGCCCCAGCGGCATCAGTCGGGCACCAGCGGCTAGCGTCCACGTTCCGTCGACGTTCGTCTCGACGGCCCCGAAAGGCGACGTTCGTGCCAAGCCTACCGGAGACCTCCAGCGGCAGCGGCTACCAAGGGATAGCCACCGAGGAAGCGCGCCGCCGAAGGGATGACCGCGCGCATCGAATGCCGGCATCAAGGACATCCAGCGGGAGCGGATACCAGGAAGTAGCCGCAGAGGAAACGTCAGGACGCGCGGCGCCCACGCCGTCCAAGGAGTGACCGCGCGCATCGAACGCCGGCACCGAAGCGAGAAGACGGCTACCACCGAGTCGCGGCCACGCAACGGGTGCGACACGCCAGCGCCGACGACAGCGGGGTCGGCCAGTCCATTATAGAGACATAGTTGTAGACCACAACTGAGGAGTTGTGGTACAAGAGGAATAAATGAGAACTTGGTTTGGGAGTGTATTTAGAGCGTTCTTTGTGTAGGACGCTATTGTAGAGACTTTTGGTTTTTGATTTTAATTGTATATTGATCTGTTAAGTTAGGTGTTTGTATTAGAGTTGTGTTTTGGAGTTGTTAGAGGTTTGAGTGTGTATCATTTGTGTGCAGTTTAATTATTGTGTGTTTTGCGTTAGGCTTTTCAAGTGTACAATTAATGTATGTTGTTAAACACGTGAACGGCTTCCCTGTGTCCATTGCTCCGAGCTGGTAAAGACCACCCCACCATCCGTTCACGTGACAGACGTGGCCTAAATGCGGGCTCATTGCTAGGTCCTGAGGCACATGAGGGCGCATGGCAGGCCAGTTACTCTCCAACATGCCTGGAAAAAGCTAGCCTGAGACTCATAAGCAACTGCTTTTCTTTGGATTAACTTTGGATTAGCAGTTCCGGAAGTGCAAGGAACGCCCACCCACCGAGACAAATAATCTCCCAAGACGGGCGTGTCGGAAGTTATGGAAAATCTCCTTCAAAACAATTTGTAAATACTTTCTGTACGTAGTCCGCCTGCGTGCTCACTACAGTAAAAATTTCGAAATGCTTATTGTGTACTTCGTTGATTTGTAACCTGTTCTTTCCCCTGTTAACTTGCAAAATTTTCGGTACATTATAAGTCTGCTCGTCATAGATAAATACCTGTCTTTTACGGACAAAAAAATATTTTGTCTTCATAATATTTATTGTATTGGCATGGCCGGGCCCGGGCCGTGGGGTTGGGGACCCAGGTCGGGCCAGCCAGGCCCGCTAGTATTCAAGCCTCGCCTACTGTTATATGCACTGGTCACGGGATACAAATTTAGGCTTGTGCAGAGCTCTAGTTTTTTGTTCCGCACAAACAAATGCTTTTTGCTAGGAGTACCGAACACGTTATGAATGCCTAAATTAGAATAAAATGTTCGAACTACAAGAAAGGGATGTTGCGTGGATGAGATTGAAAGGGCGTATAGAAAACGTGGCGCGCCTTAGTTACCAATCCTCCGCCTCTATTACAGATAGGGCATTATGTATCGCAAGCACATAGGTAATTATTGATGAGCCGGGACGCGTATTTCATAAACCTGGCCGCCTAGACGTATTTCACGTTCGCCTCTTTTTCGAGTCGTGCTGAACGAACCGACCAACTAATCAACGTGTTGGTAGGCTAAGGTGACCTAAAAAACTGGCGAAGCTCAAACTAAGTCGCGTAAGTTTTGAACCATAGCGAAACTGCAGGATTTCTTTCTACGTGAGCACTGAAGGACACATACCCACGCATTTGTACAAGTTCAAAATTGTTTATTTACATGTTTTGTCGTCACTTGCAGTGTGCTAGTGGTAGTCATCGTCATATGCATCAATGTCACCGTGTTCTTGATGCCAAGCAGTACATGCACGGTAGCGCTTGACGACGGCTACTGTGGGGTCTAGGACATTTCGGTGCGGGACGTTTAGGTTCGCGGACATCTCGGTGCACGGACATTGCGGCGTGCAAAGTTTTCGGCGACCGAATTACCGGGGCTAGTTTGTTTGAAACCGCCGTTATATTTTTATTTCCGCATAACGTGTGTGATGGACCATAATCTATCGCAGTGATGGCATCTTTACAATGTTGCCGTGTTTGATTATTGCCAGTTATTTTTATAAATTGAACATGTTATTATAACGCGATATCGTTATTAGGCTCATTTTTCGATTCCGCCGTGTCTCCTAGCAATCCGCTATCAGCCGCCGCACTCATCAGGCGTCCACGGAAATACGTCACCGCTGCCACCTGGAAGCTACGACTGAGGCAGCAAGATTCTAGGGCTCCGCTGAACCTGTAATGCCCCGCCGCGGTGGCTCAGTGGCTAAGGCGTTGCAGTGCTGAGCACGAGGTCGCGGGTTCGATTCCCGGCCGCGACGGCCGCTTTTCTGATGGAGAAGAAAAGCAAAAACGCCCGTGTGTTCGAGATTTCGGCGCACGTTAAAGATCCCCAAGTGGTCAAAATTAATCCGGAGCCATCCACTACGGCGCGCCTCATCGCCTGCGTTGCGTCGGCGCGTTAAACCCCACAATCAATCAATGAACCTGTAATGTGGCGATAGGGCAACAGAAGTTTGGAAAGGAGGACAGTGATAAAATTCGGATACAAAAGAAAGGACACTGCGTATTCCCCCGGGGCCGCGCCTGCGCGGTGAAGTTTGTTCTATGCCCAGCAGGCCGTAGCATGCTCGGCAGACACGGTCTCCAGCCATGCCCGCAACTTACGTCACGACACGACACTAAAGATGGTTTTCACCAGAAGAACAAAAATATTAATTCTCGGCAATTTATGCTCCGGGGGTACTCCTGGGCGACGAGGCATGTCGTAGTGGAAGCCTCCGGAAGAATTTTGACCACTTTGGGATTTTTGACGTGCGCCGAAATCTTGACACACTGGCGTTTTGGTTTTCTGCTTCCATAAGAAAAACGCCCGCCGCTGCCGGCAATTGAACAAGCGGCCTTGGCTCAGCAGCGCAACGCCTTAACCACTCAGCCACCGTGCTGTGCTTTCCACACGGACTTATTCCAGCACCAACAGTGGGTGACCTAACTAAAACATGGAACAAATGATTAACGCCGGTCTCTCAGAAATCAAGGAAAGCATAGATTATAAGCCGAAACTAGCTAAAATAAAGCCCATTATATAGCGTGTAATCGCATAGGTTTTCAAAATACTTTTCAATGTCCCCACGGTTCTGTCTCCACCGAAAGCTCGCTTTGGTAAACGACAGATGGCGCCACGCGGCTAAGTTAAAAATCCCACTAAAAATAGGCACGAATATCCTCCCAGAGAACAGCCACATAAGAATTCTGTGCGGTGTTCTAGTCAAGCGGGTAGTTCCCAACTCACAATCTCCAAAAACAGAAAATCTTTAACCAATTATTGCCCGCAAGCAAAACGTCCAACCAAGAAAGAGCAAGGAAAAGAGAAAAGAAACGATAAGACACATACGACCACTGATCATGACCAAGATATTGCAGAGCCTGCCGTACAAAAAATTTACCCGAACCAAAGAAAGTGCAAGATACACCATCATTAGTACAGCATATGAAGCAGTTCTCAACCTCGCGATTTTGACCACGAGACGAACTAACAAAGGGGGGCCACCAGGGTAATAGAATGAACACGCATAGACGAGTCTAGACGAAGGGGATGGAGATTAACTCGATGGAGAGATAAAATAACAGTATTCGGAGCGAAGAATTGACTCGGGAAGCGCTGGACAACAGCGCGTGAAGGTCAATAGAAGAGGCCTTCACGCTGCAGTCGTCCTAAATAGGATGTTTGTGATAATGCCGATGATTATGTCCTCAACGTGTGTCTTCCTAACGCATTTCAAGAAATCGGAGAAACAATGAACTCTCCTACGAGCAAGAAAACGATGTAAAAACAAAATCTGGAGGGGCCATCAGACCCCCTTTGAAAAGTAACAGCAACCCCAAAGAGGCCCCTCAAACAGAAAAGAACACCCCCACCGCTTTGAAAGGAAACCGCTACACGCAATTTATAGACATGGCACCGATCCAGTGACCCCGCATAAAAACCCTCGTCTACCAAAAGCACTTAAACAATCCTACACACGAAGAGGCGGTATGGGAAGCTCAAGGTCATTCGGGGAAAGTTTCTCAATGTCATGAGACCGCAGTAAACACCGGCTCCGGGATGTAAGAAAGCATGATGTTCCAATGGTCGTAGATGACTACTCTGGCGATCTTTGTGATTGCATGATCCTCCAATGTACATGAACAAAGAAGTGGAAGTTGGAGCCCTCTTCTTGGCAATGCGAATAGTGGAAGTATCAAATAAAACCATAACATAATTACACTCACAAAACACATTACACATTTTCCTGGAGGCAGAATGCCATGCGTTTCGGTAAGAAATTACCATTCATGATGTAGAAAGTTAACAACGTCACCTGGACAGCCGGATCCAATCGTCTGAAAGCGAATGACGCACTATGCCACAGGCACACGAACTCACATACCCTGCTTTTTGGGACCACGACTACCCCACTACCCTCTTTGAAAAACGTTAAAAACGAATCGTCATCCTATACCTGGGAACAGAATCTTTACCTTTCTACAACGAAGTCTCAATGCCGAAGAATCACAAACTCCATGGACGAAAAACCAACACAGTTATCTTAAAATCCAGTAAGGTGTTCGGTGGGAACATCAGACGTTAATTTAGAACTGTGCTAAAATAGGGGAAACATCCATATTTTTGCTTCCCAACATAGCCACGTCCAAGGGTATGATGAGGGAGAACAACTGAAACATAGCATATTCCACTTCTTCGAGACATGGGAGGCAGATTTGACCAGCTCGTTACCTCAAGATCAGCGCGAGCTGATTGAGAGGGCAAGGGTTCTGCCCTCTGCTGCATCAGGTGCATCTGGTGACGTAGACTCAGGTTCACCTTTGAGCGTCCTGCCATCTCTTTACCCTATTTCCGTCAACCACAACTACTTCTTCCTGAACACAAATCTTCTCTCTCTCTCTTTCTCTTTGAAAAAACCAACATTGTTTAGCCCGGCCGAGACATCACTGAATAAACATTTTGATACACTGACACTACTGACTCCTCTGCGGTCAAACTGACATACACCTCGCATTTGCAACCTTTCACGCGCACATTTTAAGCCACAGAAGCGCAGACAGCCTTCGTCTCTCCTGGGACACGGCGATTAACAATCCTGGTTGCTAGTATTTCTGTTTTCGATAACCTCTCGTGCTAGTGAAGCATAGATCAAAAATGCACCAGCTGCGTACGGAAACGCTCCGTGGGAGTCGAAGAATCGCTATCGCGTCTTACATCTTATAATACAAATGTAGATGTCCCTGCCACTTTTTTTGTTTACTACGTCGTTCAGAGGACACCTGTTATGCAGCCAAGTGATCGAATTCTGTTGCACACGCTTTTTTTAATTTACGACAAAGCGTTAACTTTATTTGCTCTTTTTTGCGGCAGGCAGGTCAGCTAAGACAATTAGTCGGTGTTTACAGTGGTGTAACGCTTTTGTATGTAGTTTTCTCTAAATCAAAGACGCACTCTCACTATCCAAAGAAGTACGCTTTACAAACTTTCGCTTGCCCCAAAAATGCAGAAAATGTAATGAAAAGTTTTATGTAGGCCACGCTCTCACGTAAAGATGAATTTGCAAACGCTGATGTCACTGGTTTTTTTTTTCAGACAAGTCTATAGGATATTGTCGTAGCGGAAGAACTGGCCTTTTTGAAAACACCTGCAGCTTCTATATCTTATCAATGCTGACAAAGCTCCTACGGGTTGTCCGTACAAATACCAGTCATTTCTGTATTCTGACAAACAAACCTTCGTTTTATGTTTGCAAGTGCACTTTCACCTCATTTTAATTCTTTGTCGCAGCCTCCAGCCACCCCCCTCTCCAGCCCCGTCTTTAGGTTTCCATCTCGCCCAGATTTCTTTTTCAGTCATATTGTCTTCGATTTCACCTGAAAACTTTACAGGCCTCCAAAGTGTCACCGCATTGATGCAAGAAGAAGCATTCACCATGAGCTCACACAGCCTCTCTAACCCGCAACAAAACGCCGCCCTAAAGGCCGCTAAGGATACAATGACGAGTATCGCATGGGAACAAGCTCGCTGGCTAGACCCTACCGTGCGTCGCGATCACGCCGACGGTGCCCCCTCTTTCTTCGCATTCGGTCGCCCCATCGGCCATTAACTCTTCAAGCCGCGCATATCATGGACACCCCAGACATTCCACGCTTTCTTCTATCATAAAAAGATTAAAAAATTATATAGGACGAGAGCTGCGAAAGTCATCCTGAAGTTTTCGAAGTCCAGTTTACAAAATGGAGAAGCACAAGTGACACCCCCCTCTCTCTACCGAGGGTAGCCGGCGGTGCTCAGCCCTTCTCACCCCCACACCTATAGCGATGCCACTAGAAGTGTGGCGGTTGGTTAGATTTTAATTATAACAGGCACTGAATGCGACAGAGACGAGATAGGTCGACAAAATAATGCAAATGAAATGCACGCGCGCCTAAGCTAGCCCGTTTCCTTTCTCTTTTTTTTTCGCGGCATTTGGCGGGGACGTCGGACGGGGGAGAGGGGGGGGGGCGGCAGAGGCAGGGGCGATAGGAATGAACTAAAAGCAGCTGCGTCTTGCAGCGTTGGGTGAAGCGAAATCAAAGCGCTTTGGTAACACTCAACGTATTACGGTTGTTCACATTATTGTTACCATAAAAAAAGGTGCAACGGAAGTATATTGATAACGTTAATTTTTAACAGCTACTACCTAAACCCCTTTTTACGCGCTGATGCTCCGCTTTGGTTAGACGTTCGTTTCCGCTCACGGCGGCTCAAACACAACTCTCGATCGTAAAACCATATAAATGGACGAAATTACCATATTAAAGCTAGGATGCTAAAAGAATGCCTCGGACATCCCGCGCACCAAATTTCCGCACCGATACGTCCTGCTCCGAAATGTCCTCGCACCGAAGAGTCCCTGCACCGAAAGGGCCATGCACGGAAATGTCCCCACTGAAACGTCCTGCACCGAAATGTCCGGGTCCCGCTGCTGCGCAGCGCGGCGCGTACGTGAACAACGCATGCGCGGTGTTCTTGGAGTCGCGTCGAGGTTGCGTAAAGCAGGTGTTGCGCCAGCCGTGCCATTGCTGGTTGCTAGGCAAAGAAACGCGCTCCTCAAAGTTTTTTCAAGGTCATTTCTTTCTTTTTTTTTTTTTGCTGAAGTCACTGCGCGAGCCGGGGCGATCAGCGGCCGCGCGAGGCACGCGTTCACGGGCACGCTTGACATTTTTTCAGTCCACAAGGTTCTCCCCAGTTTTTTTTTCTAAAGCCACTGTGCGTGCCGGGGACGCTGGGCGGTCGCGGCGAGGCATGCGCTCACGAGTGCTCGGTATTTCTTTGGTACTTTTAACCGGCTACGGTCATGTGCCACACATTACGGCTAGCTACAACATCTCCGCTGTTAAAAGATTCCGAACTATCCTTATTTTCGTCAAAGAATGTATAATTGACTTAACATTGATGTTTCAAACAAGCGGCCCACGGGCTGCATGCGGCCTGCAGACCTTTATTCGGCGGCCGGGCACACTCAAGAGCGTTTTTGTTCGATTATTTTCATTTCTTTTTTTCGAGCGCCCCCAACGCGGTCAGCATGTGTTGGAGCATCGCCGTGGAAAAGGTATATCATATTTCAGAATCGGTGTCCAGCTTTTAGTCATCCTGGACATCGGTGTCAATAAGTTTCTCGAATCCTGACGCCCACTTCCATTCACAAATGGCTGGACATACTTAGAAAATGTTGGAAAGAACTTGTTTTTTAAGTGGCAGCGTGAGCCAACATTTTGTTAACCCCCAGCCCCTTCTTTTCAGCCTTCGTCGACTAAATGTCGTGACTATGGCCGGCTCACTGATGTGAGTTTCAGATCCCTGACATAAGAGAAAATGTTGCGGAAAAAGCATTGCGGAAAAGAAACCGGCAGACATTCAGAGTATTATATATTATTCCGTAGCAGTTTGCGGGACAAGTTTTGGCTATGAGTAGCGAAATGCGTTGATGTCATTGTTTCTGAGCATCATTTTCTTCACTTTCGCCAATAGTGAAAATGCACTCCACTGTAGCGATTAAGTGCCTTTACATTATCAATTTTTCCACAGATCCAAGGAGTCCTGCAGGGTTGGTTGGTTTCGTCATTTTTACTCGGGTTTTTCTCCTTTCTTTGAAGGATTGTTCAGTTTAGTGTGTGTTTTTGTAGAAGATTTCTAACACGCGGATTTCTATTTTGTTTGCTCGCTTTTGTAGATTTTATTTTTTATTTTTTCATTCTTTGAATGTTCAAAATTCCATTCACCCAAATATCTGTATTCACGCAATTGTAGGAAATTTATTTGTTACTTTTGACAATTATGCGTTTATGTGGAAAGGCAGGACATTGCACGATTTGTTCATTATTGCAATTTTTATGCGTATTCCCAACGTTCTTTTCCTGTTATATTCTATTCTTCATTGTTCTTTGGGAGGAGCTGAATCAGATGCATATTTCTGATTTCGTTGGTTGACTTCTGTAAAAATTCTGTTTTTGCGATTTATAGTATTTCTCGGTTTTTCACATTTTTTTTTTGAACCAGTTATGCCTACTCACGTTTACCATAACGAATCTAAGGGATACTGTTACCAAATATTGATTTTTGTGTGAATGCCGGCCGTTACACGGTCCTGCTGGGGGGGGGGGACTCGGCAAAGAATGCCGAGGATGGATGGATGGATGGATGGATGGATGGCAAAGGATGGATGGATGGATGGATGGATGGATGGATGGATGGATGGATGGATGGATGGATGGATGGATGGATGGATGGCAAAGGATGGATGGATGGATGGATGGATGGATGGATGGATGGATGGATGGATGGATGGATGGATGGATGGATGGATGGATGGACGCACAGACGGATGGATGGATGGATGGATGGATGGATGGATGGATGGATGGATGGATGGATGGATGGATGGATGGACCGACGGACGGACGGACGGACGGACGAACGGACGGACGGGTGGGCGGATGAATGAATGAATGAATTGATGGATGGATGGATGGATGATGGATGGATGGATGGATGGATGGATGGATGGATGGATGGATGGATGGATGGATGGATGGATGGATGGACGGACGGACGCACAGACGGATGGTTGGATGGATGGATGAATAGATGGATAAATGAATGGATGGATGGGTGGATGGACGAACGGACGGACGGGCGAACAGACGGACGGGCGGGCGGACGGATGAATGAATGAATTTATGGATGGATGGATGGATGGATGGATGGATGGATGGATGGATGGATGGATGGATGGATGGATGGATGGATGGATGGATGGAGGGATGGATGGATGGATGGATGGATGGATGGATGGATGGATGGATGGACGAATGGATTAACAGACGGACGGAGGGACGGAGGGACAGAGGGATGGATGGATGGATGGACGGACGGACCGATGGACGGATGGATTGACGGACGGACGCACCGACAGATGGATGGATGGATGGATGGATGGATGGATGGATGGATGGATGGATGGATGGATAGACGACCGGATGGATGGAGGAAGGGATGGATGGACAGATGGACAGATGGACAGATGGATGGATGGATGGATGGATGGATGGATGGATGGATGGATGGATGGATGGATGGATGGATGGATGGATGGATGGATGGATCGATGAATGGACAGATGGACAGACAGACAGAGAGATATGGAGCGAGAAAGAAAGAAAGCAAAGAGTTATTTCGCAACCTATGCGAGGGCTCGCGCTCCATGACGTTGAACTCGGACTATCTCCCGCTGAGGTGAAGTACCGACGGGAGCAAATGGGGGCTCCTGCCGATGAATAGTAAGCGGCTTGAGCTTCGGAAGGCGCTCTCCAGAGGCCAATAAAGTGCTGCCGAGGCCACCACAAATTTCAACGGAACTTTCGACAACAGACCAATACAATGTCCAACTGCGCTTTCCCATTCACATGCTTAGAAAGTTCTAAGTATCACCCGTACTTTTTTATGCTGCGCCCTAAGAGCCCCTGAAGACTGCATGCAAATATCTTTCAACTGTCTATGAAAAATTACGCCCACCTCCCCTCGCGGGAACCCTGGTAGGGGCTCAGGCTTTCGGCGTCTCCTGTCGTTGTCAACATCTCATGTAATCACGGTACTAACACTCCGGGACGCCCGTTTTCGAACGCCTCGCGCTAGAACGTAGCGCGTACTAAAAGAAAAGTGTATAATGGATAAAACCGGTTCAAATTGAAAATAACATGATTTAAAGATTTATTGAACGCTCTCTGTCCGTTTCAGCAATCGTCAAGCACCACAGAAGCTGTTCGTACGGGGGTTATAATTTGTGTTACGCTGAAATACCCACACGCTCTTGACGCTAGGCCTGATCTGGTCGGTGGTCGGTTGAAGCAAAAAAAGCCATACTTTCCTGGTGCTGGGACCTCGCTGATCACCAAGGACGAGCCCCAAGATTGGGCGCGGGCACTGCACTGCGCTCGCGTTCATCCGTGCCACTACCCAAAACTCGGGCAGATGGGGTATTCAAATTGCTTAAATTCGAGCAACCGCCTCACCACGCGCGCGGTTGCTCCTCTCACCGCCACTCCTCCGGTATCCAATCAGCGCGCGCCGTCTGCCAAGAGAGGGATTTACGATTTGATACACTGCATGCTTCACCCCTACTCAGGATTCACGTTAGTGGAGATGGCCAGGGATTTTTATAGTGCTGCAACTGGTGTCGTTCTACGATGTCGTGCATTAGAAAATGTAAAAGGAAAACTTGATCGGGGATGTATATAAAATTAGGACGCCTCATTAGTGCGGGAAGGAAGATATGCACAGAAAAACTCCCTGGGGAGACGTTGTGCTGGAAATTATTCGTCGTACTCATCTAGTCTCTGAGGTAGAGTCGTTCCATCTGCACGGGTTGTATATAATGATATGCAGTTACAAGGCCAAAAAATGCTAAAATTGTTTGTGCGTCCACTCGCTTCCCTCTGAATGTCGTCGAAAGAAGTTAGCGCGACAACCGTTGACAGCTGGGGTTGTAGCCACAACCACGCAAGAGGACCCCGTCCTTGCGGAGGTCTCTTCAGCCGTACAGAATGGCCCCTTGCAGCGACTGCAGAAAGGCAGTTTCACTCCATAACGCTGAAGAGCTACCGAACTTGCTATCCATCGAGGATGCATCAGCTGGAGCTCGAGAGTTCTCATACCTGCAGCAACACGAGAACAGGCCATGTCCTTGGTCCAGGCGGGACATTGTGAAAGTATTTATGCAGGTTTTCACCTCGCAACATTCGACAGGGCTAACACCTCCTATGGCCACATTTGGGCGGGACCTGCCAAGCTAGTTGTGGTGAGAGTTTGGGCGAGTTGGTCCTTAATGAAATTTGTTCAGTAGAGTATGCTTAAAGGGACACTGAAGTGATTTGTAAACAATGCGGGATTAGGAGAGCAAATTGTAGTCCGGAGTCCCTAGGCTCTGTTTCGAACACTCTGAGCGCGTTTACTCGAATTTACTTAGTAGAAAAATCAATTCGAAAATGCTGTCCTCCTCTCTTTACGCTCGCCCATTTTCTGTGGCGTTTTCGTGTGACGTCAGCAGGAGAGGAGCTGGCAATTGGCTGCGCTACTGCACGGCTCGCCGACCTTCCGCGACCGAGTCAGTCGGCCCAGCGTTTAGTCCGCCGGCCGCCGACGGGTCGTCGCAATTCGCTGGATCAGTTGAAACTAAGCCACAACACGGTTGGGAATGGACGAAAGTGCCTTTCTTTACTTCGTTAGTTTGTACACTGTATCTAGCTCCAAGTCAAGGTCGCTTCACACAAGCGCTGCACAAGCGCACATACGACGCTTCGCTGACTGGTACGCCAGTAGGAAAATATAAGGCCTCTCGAAGGGGGAGAAGAGTCAGTGAAGTCAATATAGGTACTAAGGAAATAAAATCAACTGATATTTTTATCGTACAGCGTAAAACTAGGGTGCGGGAAGCACGTTTTTGCGCTGGGCGAACAAGCACAGCGGTCAGCAGCACGACTACGCATCTGCGAACGCTTTTCCGTCTACGAAATGCAATTGCTAGGCGTGAGCTATTGTGGAAACTCGGGGGACGCTTACTGCACGAGCGCAATACAACAAATAGTCACCTAAGCTGCTTGAAATACTAAAACTAAATAAAAGTGTAAACTGGTTATACATTATATAGCTTATATTTCCAGCAACGGCATCGCCCCCCCCCCCCCCGTAGTCTAGTTGTCTGGAGCGCTAGGTGTGTCACCCGAATTGTTTTGCCTGTCACAAGTTCGAATCCCCGCGGGTACATGCTTTTTTTTTAAGTTCACTTTTTCGTTTTTCGCCGATATTTTCTAAACTGGGTTCACCTGTTTTGGGGCCGCAACGTTCATTGCTCCACGAACTAGTCCACAGAACTCGCGCATGCTGGCACTGGCGCGCTAGCGAGTTCTCGTTAGCGTGCTGTTGCCATATGCACCGATTGCATGCAGGCAGTGGGCCCAGGCCAGAATCAACAGACCCTTGGACTGGTCCGAACACGCTTTTTACGATACAGGCATGAGTGAGGCAAGCTCCAAATATGGGGGAAAAGCCCATGCATTTGAGCGTCTGCGGGGACGCGGAGGGCGTTCATGCACTGCGTAGGGCTCAGCCAATGAATGCTACGATTCCAGGCCGTCCTGGGAGGCTTATCTTATGCATTTTACAGTCGACAACATGGCAGAAGCGCGGTACTACGATTACTGTGATATTGAGAATGCCCATCCAACGATGCCATCAGATGTCAAACATGTTGTTTTACAGAACCGAAACCGAAACCGAAACTTGTTTGATTGCTAACCATGGGCATCGTCCAATCACGGTGCCCCCTCCTCCCAACGTCACAGCTTAGTTGGTGCGGCCGCCGCAAACCGCGCATGGCAGTTTTTCTTTTTTCGCGCTTTGTAAAATAATTATCGATTAGTCAACCGGATAAACGATGAAAAGTGTGCTAATTGGAGCCAGTCTACGCAGTGCAAGCAAAAACGGGAGCTTCAAAAATTCACTTCAGTGTCCATTTAAGCTTAAGGCTGATCAAATTTATTATATGAAGCTTTTAGAAGTTACACACAAAGCAAATCTCCATGGCAAGCATAACGACAATAGCAGTATATACTCTTTTAGGTGTGCCAAAATACATACACAGAAATAGCGAACAAACTACGACAGAGAGTCTATTCTGTTTCAACGCCCCGACCTACTCAACAAAGTTGGAGACTACATTGATTTCAAATGCAGTAGAAAAATATTTAATACACAGGCGAAAGAATACCTCTTAGATAAGAATATCTGCTTCAATGGCTATAACTGTGGGTGTTATTTAGACTTGCCTAATTCGCAGGTTTTGTAGTTGTGTCTATCTTTAAAACTCAATTATAGTTCTACCCTGATTTTCCACTTGTACTTTGTTTTACTTTACTCTTTTGTACTCTATTGTACTTTCCTGTACCATTCCCATATTGTTCTTTAATGTCTTGCCTCTGCATGCTGGTTGTATTTTTATAACTCAAAGATTAGAATTTCCAGCTTGTTTGATTTTGCTTCTTCATTGTACTCGACCAAAGGGGGCTGGGGCCTCTGTTAGGCTTTGTAGCCTTTATTCCCAGCCGGCCTCCTCCTACTTCCGAGGAAATAAAATCTTCGAAATCTTAGTGCTTACAGCGCACACAATTAGACGAAGGACGACAGAGTGGCTACACGGACAAGAGCTGACTTCCATCTGATGATTTATTTCGGAAAACAGAAATATGTAAGCACTCACACATTATCCTGATGGCGCGAAAAACATGGCAACCAGACTGGGACTGCGCCAAACGAAGATAACCACCGTATCTATACAAAAACAGCAAACAAAAAGGCGTGATTAAGCTCGCGGGAAGCAGCGCCGCGGAGAACAGATAACCCAGTTCTTTCTCTGAAAGACAGACGGACGGCATACTGACGCATGCGTCGCCAAGACGTGCCATTTCGACGGATTCTACTATCTCTATTGTTAATTGATTGTCGCACTTAAACATTTTTAAGAGCAATTTTAAGAGCCTTTTAAGAGCAAGGTACTCATGTTCATGACAGTGCCACTGCCATTCATTCTACCAGCCAGCCAGCTCTCAAGAAGACTTTCCGATTTAATCTCCCAAAACCTCCATCATCACTCTTTGGGGAACTGTAACGACTAGAGAGGCTCTTCTGACTGTAACCTTATTTGCTTCACGCATCGTATTTCGCACCGATGCCTTTCAATGAGCCCGCCTATTTCGGTGTTCTAGATGCTGTTCTAGAATGTTCACCAATGCTGTTCTAGAGTGTTCCCCAACTTTCGGCGCAAACTGCTGAAGACATTAAGGTTGTATGAATACTGCTCACTGCTAGGCAAACGTACCAGCCCGGCAAGCAGCCTCCGTTCCATCCCTGACTTCCGCGCTAGAGCTGGATGATGTCACTTTCCCGCTAACAAAAAAAAAAAACTGCTGAAATTTGGAGTTTTCTACTAATGCGTAGTATTCCTATGCCGTTTGACGAGAGTGTGATTTCTTTACCCCCAGACTTGGCTGCGAGCAGTCAAAGACGTTGCCTCATTTTATTGTTTTAAAGCGAAGTATTCAGCATCTAACTGATGTCGTATCTAATACGCCCCGAAACGCGCCGCAGGAAATCCATCTTTCTCTGACGATGATGATGATCCTGGGTGAAGTGAAGAAAAAACGGTCATCGTGGTCGCAATAAAACCTGGGTCCTTCGCGCTGTGAAGCTGACGTCTGTCTGACTGCGCCATTCCGGCACGGTTCAAGCAGTTAGGATTTAGAGAGGAGTGCACGGACGTGAAAAATTAGACAGCCATGAAAAGCATA
The DNA here is from genome assembly GCF_048455015.1 of Haemaphysalis longicornis. Classification (NCBI taxonomy): domain Eukaryota; kingdom Metazoa; phylum Arthropoda; class Arachnida; order Ixodida; family Ixodidae; genus Haemaphysalis; species Haemaphysalis longicornis. The sequence goes on from NW_027526422.1 coordinate 151,854,806, forward strand.
GAGAGCACAATCACAATAGAGAGCAGAATCGCAGTGCAGTAAACCGTTCCTGCAAGAAAAATCTTCGCGTTCCCCCATCGCTGTCGTTTTGACAAAGCGGTAGCTGATATTTTTACGTTTGCTTTTGTTTCTTTTCGCCAATGATACGAATTAACGCCATTGTACCGAAGAGTTGCCTTTACTTCGCCATTTATATATTTTCCTTATTTTTCATATTTTGAAAATTCTGTTGGAGCAATTGTCTTCACTTACGCTATTATGACGAATAAAGGTGTTACTTCCACCAGTTAGGCATTTTTGCGGAAATGCAGACTGTTACACGGTTTGCACATTTTTGCTATTATATATTCGTATGTGGAACACCATTTTGCGGGCTTTTTTAGTGTGTCATGTATCAAGGGCACCGCGGGAGAGGGGGTGCCTCAAAACCCCTCGAGAAGGGAACAAAAATTACACCATCGTCCCACGTGGGAACCCTGAGGAGATGCAAAGACGTGCAAACTCGAGATGCTTTGCATCTCCTCAGGGTTCCTACGTGGGAAGATGGTGTAATTTTTTTGCTTTTCGCCTCCATCAGAAAAGCGGCCGCCGCGTCCGGGAATCGAACCCGCGACCTCGTGCTGAGCAGCGCAACGCCTTAGCGACTGAGCCACCGCGACGGGTCACTTCCAGAATCGTTGGCGTCCATTGTCAGCTCATCGGATGGCGCAGACCGAAGCAGCAACTGAAGGGAGCAGCGGCGCGGGCCTGGGTTATCTGAAGTGGCGAGGAGGAGGGGAGAGGAGGAACAGCGCGCACAGCTCTTGGGGAGAGGAGAGAGTGACGTTATCACAGCTGGCGTGGAGAGGAGGAGAGGTGCGGACGGACGCCGGAATAACAACGGACATAGCCCCGAGCAAGAGATGCTTTGCATCTAAAATAACAACGAAACGGCCATTTGAAGTGCGTGCAAAGAGCGCAGTGATGAGAGAACAACAGCGCCTAAACCACGCGGCATCATGGTCAAATATGGCAGCGCGGGTCAGCCAATTAGAGAACGCAACGTAGGAAACCCGTGGCGTGATTGCCATATACAGACATGGAAATGCAAGAAGCCAATGAGAGTGCGCCAGGGGAGAGCCCAGAGGGGTTAAAAGCCCGTCGCACAAAGAGAGGCGGAAGGCAAGAAACCAGGAGGCGGCAGCGGCACTTGAGCTTCAAGGAACGAGCCAGGGGGACGTGGCCAGGCCAACGACTATGCCTACAAAGCCTAGGCGGGAGCGGGCCGACTTCGCATCGGCTGCGGCATCCTAGGCGCACCACGAACCCGTGTCTTCGTGGCCCCAGCGGCGGTGGTCGAGCACCTGCGGCCAACGTCCACGCTCCATCGACCTTCGTTTCGACGGCCCCAAAATGCTACGTTCGTGCTGAGACTACCATGGGCAGCTTCCCCGCTCATGGCAGTCCTTTCAACGGTGATTACTCTGCAATTTTTTAGCGAAATGAAAACTTCTTTTGCACAGCTAATATTTGGGGTGAATACTTGCTTTGTGCACAGTTTCAAGTCGAGCACGTTGCGCGACTGGGTTCCTGAGCCATGGGAACTATCCCATAGAAGTGCATGGGGAGTTAGATTTGACAGCGAATTACACAAACAAATATTCAGAAACCTGAAATACACTTTTAGTGTTTTAATCTTCACGTTGACGTCTAGCTTTATGACAAATATCAATTTCGTAAAGTGGTTTTTCTAGGTTCCCGAGAGGGTGTAATTTTGAGCGAGAATGCTGGGTATTGCTGGGACCTCCAGCGGTAGGGGCTATACGCCTCGAGCGCGGTCTGTAGGGGCGCCACTGAAATCCCCCTAGCGGCCCGTTCTGAAAGCAGCCGCGGGAGTCCGCGCCCCGCTCTCCAGTGCCGCCGCTGCTTTTGCGGCACGTTCACGACTGAGATTTACCGTTTGCAGGCGTTTGAAACCCATGTTTATGTGGAGCAGTCACTCTGTTCGCAAATGGGGGTGTGTTTACGGGAGTGTAAAGGTTTCTGATGCGATCTTAGTGTCGTATATTCGGTCATTCGGTTCCGCGACGCTGGCCAGGTGCGTGCCACAGCTAGGCCAGCGTCGCGGAACCGGCGTATGATGGGGCCGATTGTAGTTACACTGACCTGAATTTACTAGCCATGTCTCCGTAACCACCGGTTCCTCAGATGTTCATGCTACGGCTATACTGTACAATTTAGATCGGTTTTTTGCGCTTACATCATCAGCAGACCACTCATACCTGACAGCACGCCAGTTACGTTTGCCAATATTATACCTCAGATATTGATCACCACCGTTTACAAGACAGTCTGTGTTAATTTCGGGAATATTCAACAAAAGTACGATGGACAATGCATAATTATACTCGGGGATCAGCACACGACAGAGTCGTCTTGTCGTGAGGTGAGCGCCCGCAGACCTTCGTCTGCTACATATATCCTCTGCGAGCAGTTTGGAGACGGGCTTAGAATATAACCTGCGTCCGCGACTAAATACTCTTTCGAAATATCGTCATATGGCACAGGGAGCCTGAAGAAAATTGGCCGCGTATCTGCTCCTTTCGTTGCAAATGCCGTCAAAAGACGATAGTCTTTATCGGCTTTTGCGAAGTAAATGCCTCCCTTCGCTTTCCCGCTCACCTCTCATGTTGTTCCTCTTGCGTCGCGCTCCTCCCAAGGTACAGACGCCAAATGTTTGCTTAAATCATTTTAAATTTCCCGCGTTCCACTGCTCCAAACCGGGTGTCTCGATGCGAACGCTGCCGTACGGCGAAGACGCGCGTTAATCGAGGCGCGCTACTTCAGCGTTTATAGATCCGCGTTACACTACTCCACGTGCGTTGCAAGCAGAATGTGGAACCTACCTAGTGAAACCTTTCGTAACTCTTGCCACTTGATTTCTTCAAATGCCGCCAGAAGCTATATGGCGCTGGCGACAGCAGGCGACGGCGGTGTGATATTTTTTTCTTCAGTTGATTAAGTATTAAATCTCGCCAAAATCAAACATGTACGATTTTTTATAAAGGAACGCTGCAAATATCACCTCTGTATTCATTTGTTGTCTTGTATATGCGTAATGTTTTGTTGTTCTTCAACAATATTGACAAGTATGAACATTACACTGGACTTAGACGGGCACAGTTAGTTGTCACTATATAAGACTATTGCGCAGGCATGGTTTTACTTTGGCCGGGTGGCTGAATCGAGTCACAGACAGACAGACGGACAGACAGACATGCAGACAGACCAAAATTTCTGGGTTTAAGTAGCCCAAGAAAGACCATCGTCTTTAATAAAGCAGAAACTGAAATCAGAGGGCCTGATTACATACCACACTCTGCCAACGACACCTTTCATCGCTTAATTGTTGAACAGCCTACCCTGTATACTTCCGAAAATGCGTCCGCCGTACGATCAGCTCTTCGTTGAAGTAGAAAAACAAAAGGAAAGTGAACGCGACTTCTGTGTGTGGGATTACTAAACCATTCATTGCTTGATTCCGCTCCGCATTTGTACACAGCGTCCCCCTCCTCTCCTCTCCCCTCCCCCCCCCCCCACCGTTGTCTCGCGAAAAAGCGGTGCATATGGCGTATACGCCTCGAGCGCGGCCTGTAGGGGCGCCACTGAAATCCCCCTAGCGGCCCGTTTCAAAAGCAGGCGCGGGAGTCGGCGTCCCGCTCCCCAGTGCCGGCGCTGCTTTTGCGGCACATCCACGACTGAGATTTACCGTGTGCGGACGTTTGAAATCCATGTTTATGTGGAGCAGTCACTCTGTTCGCAAATGAGGCGTGTTTTGGAGAGTGTAAATGTTTGGGACGCCATCTTAGTGTGGTATGTTCGGTCTGTATAAGCGCCAGGTGTGTGTCACAGGCCAGCGTCGCGGAACCTGGCATGTGATGGAGGCGATTGTAGTTACACTGGCCTGAATTTACTAGCAGTGTCTCTGTAACTACCGGTTCCTCAGATGTTCATGCTATAGGGGTATATACTACGATGTAAATCAGTTTTGTGCGCTTACATATTCAGCGGGGCACTCATACGTGACAGCACGCCAGTTCCGTTTGCCAATATTATGCCTCAGATATTTATCACCACCATTTACAAGCCAGTCTGTGTTAATTTCGGGAATATTAAACAAAAGTACGATGGACAATGCATAATTATACTGGGGGATCAGCACACGACAAAGTCTTCTTATCGTGAGGTGAGCGCCCGCAAACATTCATCTGCTCCTCTGCGAGCAGCGCGGAGACGGGCTTAGAATGTAATCCGCGTCCGCGACTAATGCTTCTTCGAAATATCGTCATATGGCACAGGGAGCCAGCAGAATAAAGAGGAAACTGAAATCAGAGGGCCTTATCACATGCCACTCTCTTCCAACGACACCTTTCATTGCTTGTTGAACAGCCTACCCTGTATGCTTCCAAAAATGCGGCCGCCGTATGATCAGCTGTTCGTTGAAGTAGAAAAACAAAAGAAAAGTAAACGCGAGATTTGTTTGTGTGTGTGCGTGTGCGTGTGCGTGTGCGTGTGCGTGCGCGTGTGCGCGTTGTGTGTGTGTGTGTGTGTGCGTGCGTGTGTGCACGTTGTGTGTGTGTGCGTGCGTGTGTGCGTGCGTGTGTGCGTGTGCGTGCGTGCGTGCGTGCGTGTGCGTGCGTGCGTGCGTGCGTGTGTGCGTGTGCGTGCGTGCGTGTGTGTGTGTGTGTGTGTGTGTGTGTGTGTGTGTGTGTGTGTGTGTGTGTGTGTGTGTGTGTGTGTGTGTGTGTGTGTGTGTGTGTGTGTGTGTGTTGCTTGATTCCGCTCCGCATTTGTACACAGCGTCCCCCTCCTCTACCCCCCCCCCCAACGATGTCTCGCGAAATAGCAGTGCATTTCGCGTATAGTTGGTCGAGTGAACCATACCTGGCTTAAGTTTCGACGAACGTCTTTAGGATGTCAGGAGCTGCACTGTTTTTTTTTTATTTCCGCTAGAGAATTGTTTCTTAATTTCGCACTTGCACAGAATTTATTTTTCCGTGGTTTCATTAACTTGCCTTGGTGTGTGGGCACATATTTAACGACGCACAGCTAGGCTTGGAATATACTTAACATTTTCGCATGGTTTATATGCTTTAAAAGGCATACGTTATTGCCCGGGATTGGATAATCACATCCCCGAAACATATTGTTCTGCGACGCATATATTCGAAACGAAGCCGCATTCGTTGTTGACGCTGCAAAATGAAGTCAACCTCTCATTGTGCCAGTATCAGGTCTAATTGATTGATTGTAGGGTTTAACGCGCCGACGCAACGCAGGCGATGAGGCGCGCCGTAGTTGAGGGCTCCGGATTAATTTTGACCACCTGGGGATCTTTAACGTGCGCCGAAATCTCGTACACACGGGCGTTTTTGCTTTTCGCCTCCATCAGAAAAGCGGCCGCCGCTATCCTGATGGATCAGTATCAGGTCTAAACGAGGCGACAGTAGAATTCATTTGTGCCTGATGTTTTGGAGGTGACAGGGGTGATATGTTGCTACCGTCGCCGACGCCCGGAACAGCGCCAACTAAGCGCGCAGCACCGCGTCCACCGCGTCTCCGGGTACTCTTGCAGGCGATCGCGCACTCTACGAAGACACAGCTGCTTTTTAAGTGACCTAAACGTACTCTTAAACGTGCCTACAGACGTCACCATAACAATTTTTTTTCAGGGCGCGGAAAGGCGAAAAGAAGCGAAACAGAACCTAAACACTGCACGCGGCCCTATCAGCCACGCAGCGCAAATCCCGTCAATGCCGCGGAGAAGCGGCGGCAGGCGGCGCAGCGATCACGAAGCTCGAGGCGTATAGTTGTTGGCCTAGTTAACCCTACCTGGCTTAAGTTTCGACGAACGTCTTTAGCATGTCAGCAGCCGCACTTTTTTTTCATTTCTGTTAGAGCTATTATGTTTCTTAATTCCGCACTTGCACAGCATTTTTTTCCCGTGGTTTCATTAACTTGCCTTGGTTTTTGCTATATGGCGTGTGTGGGCACATATTTAACGACGCACGGGCTTGGAATTTGCTTAACATTTTCGCGTGGTTTATATTCTTACAACAGGCGTTAGTGATTGCCCGGGATTGGGTAATCACATCCCCGAAACACATTTTTCTGCGACGTATATATTCGAAACGAAGCGGCGTTAGTTGTCCACACTGCAAAATGAAGCCAACCTCTCATTGTGCCAGTATCAGCTCTAAACAAGGCGACAGTAGAATTCATTTGTGCCTGATGTTTTGGAGGTCACATGGGTGATATGCTGCTGCCGTCGCCGACGCCCGGAAGAGCGGCGACGAAGCGCGCAGACCAGCGTCCGCGGGTAGCTCTTGCAGGCGATCGCGTACTCTACGAAGACGTAGCTGCTTTTTCAGATACCTAAACGTACTCTTTGCCTATAGACGTCACCATAACAAGTTTTTTTAGGGAGCGGAAAGGCGAAAAGAAGCGAAACAGAACGAAAACACTGCACGAGCCCCTATTAGCCACGCAGCGCAAATCCCGTCAACGCCGCGGAGAAGCGGCGGCAGGCGGCGCAGCGATCGCGAAGCTCGAGGCGTATAGGGGGAAGCCACAGAGGAAACGTCAGGACGCGCGGAGCCCACGCCGTCCAAGGAACGACCGCGTGCATCGAACGCTGGCGTGAACAAGAGACGACGACGGCTACCATGGAGTCGCGGCCACGCAAGGGTGCGACACGTCAGCGCGGACGACCGGGGTAGGTCAGTCCGTTAGAGACACTTGTCGTAGGAGACAACTAGGAAGTAGTTGTGGTAAAGACTAGGCTGAGGACTGTGTTATTGGTTACTAATGAGGGTATTATGACACCTTGTCTAGAACTTTATTGTAGAGACTTTTGTGTTTAGAGTTTAATTATATTTTGGGATGGTTAGTTAGAGGTGTGAGTGTTTATCGTTTGTGTGTGGTTTATTTATTGAGGGCTTTGCTTTAGGGTTTTTCGGGTGTGCATTAAACGTGCGTTTTGTCAAACATGTCAACGACTTTCCTGCGTCCATCTTTCTGAGCTGGTCAAGGCCACCTTACCGTCCGTTCACGTGACATAGTGTAGTCTGCGCTTGTTTGACGAGATGTGCAAGGTGCACACTTTCCATTTTGTGTGATCATTTTTGTGAAAATGTTTATTCTTTTTTTCATTTTTGGTTTTCAGGCTTCTGTTTTACCGGGTATTTTAGTTTACGGTATCATAACGAGCCAATCTGCTAGTTGTGCGAAATTAGCATTTTTGTGCTATTGCAGTGCGTTACACGGCCCTGCCGTGTGGGGGGGGTGTACTCGACAATGCATGCTACGCATTAAGAGGAATATATTCGGCGCCGCTTACGTGCTCTCATGCCACTGTGTGCTGTCGCCCTCGCACCGTGTCTTGCCGGTCCCGAGGAGGTTGCGCTGGTGGGGTGCCCTTAAAGGGACACTGAAGCGAATTTGTCAAGCTCCCGTTTTTGCTTGCACTGCGTAGACTGGCTCAAATTAGCACACTTTTCATCGTTTATCCGGTTGACAAATCGGTAATTATTTTACAAAGCGCGAAAGAAGAAAAACTACCATGCGCGGTTTGCGGCGGCCGCACCAACTAAGGCTGTGACGTTGAGAGGAGGGGCGCCGTGATTGGACGATGCCCAAGGTTAGCAATCAAACAAGTTTCGGTTTCGGTTCTGTAAAACATAACCAATGGCGTTGTTGGATGGGCATTCTCAATATCTCAGTAATCATCGTACCGCGCTTCTGCCATGTTGGCGGCTGTAAAATGCACAAGATAAGCCTCCCAGGACGGCTTGTAGTCGTAGCATTCACTAGCCGAGACCTACGCAGTGCATGAACGCCCTCCGCGTACCCACAGACGCCCAAATGTCATGCGCTTTTCCCCCATATTTGGAGCTTGCCTCCCTCATGCCTGTATCGTAAAAACCGTGTTCGCACCAGGCCAAGGGTCTGTTCATTCTGGCCTGTGCCCACTGCCTGCAAGCAGTCGGTGCTTATGGCAACAGCACGACAACGAGCACTCGCTAGCGCGCCAGTGCCAGCCTGCGCGCGTTTTGTGAACTAGTTCGTGTAGACATGAACGTTGCGGCCCAAAAAAAGGTGAACTCAATATAGAAAACATCGGCGGAAAACAAAAAAGTTAACTTACAAAAAAAAAAGCACGTACCCGCGGGGATTTGAACTCGTGACTTGCAAAACACTTGCGATAACACACCTAGCGCCCCAGACCACTGAGCTTTTTTTTTTTTTTTTTTTTTTTTTTTTCTTTATTACCAGTCATCAACACACACTTACAACACAAAAATAACCACACTGCATTTGGTACAACAAACACCGACATTAACATACCAGCCGTGCTTCCGGCTAGGCTTTGTTATTTAATCATCACTTTAGAGAAATTAACGGCTCTAAAAAATCCAACCAATCTGGTACTGGCTGCTGGACTCTCAGCCTCTCAACGAACTGCGTGACACTCTCCCGCAGAAACTGCCGGGCCGGTCGGGCATCCACGTCACCATGGAGCCACGCCATGCGCGCCCTCCATATGCTGTGAAGGCCCAGGAGCATTATTAAATCGTAGGGGACTCCTTCGTTATTCTGTGTGGGTAAATACCGTATACCATGCGGGGTAAGTGGGAAGTCTTTGTGTAAAGTTCGCTGCATAACATCCCAAAAGTGAACCGCCATCCAGCAGTGTATAAAAACGTGGTCTATGTTATCCGGTTGTTTACAAATTGTACAGTCAGTACCCCACGGTGTATCTAACCCCTTTTCTTTTAACCATGTTTGCACAGTAAGTGTCCCCGAATGAAGTTTGAAAAAAAAATGACTTCACCCCCGGTTTTACAGCCATACGCTTAACTCTTTTCAGTACATCCTGCCCTGGGCCTTCTTTGTACAGTTCTCTATATCGTGGTATCGGGAACAGACTGTCGCAAACATCTTTATATAATTTTCTACGTGACACTGTACTCAAATATTCCATCGAAAAACGAGTTGACAGAAACCTGAGTGACATGACAACTTCTTTAAAATATCCTGAAATCCTTCCCTGTATGTGCAAACTGGATACGACAAATTCCGGCAGTGCTTGAGACAGCCGCACCTGGCAAACTGTTCGCAAAAAAGGATCGCTTGTATCGCGAAGAAAAAGGAACCTATTCACCAACTGGCGGACAAACAGGTGCGACAACCCAAGCCCGCCCTCCTTGACGCGTCGAAAAAGGTTATCTCTACTGCACCTTTCCCATGTAGATGACCAGATAAACACAGCAAATGCACGATGCATTTTCTGTACATTCAAACGCGAGCAGTGCAACACTTGCATAACGTACCACACTTTGGCAATAAAAAATAAATTACACACAGTCGCTTTAGCAAACATTGAAAGAAAAACCCCTTTCCACTTTTCTGCCCGGTCACGTATGTCCTGCGTTCGGGCACGCCAATACGGTTCGCTGTCCTGGTAACATTCCAGTGGCGTCCCTAGATACTTAACGGGACTCGTTTCCCAGCTCACGTTGGCAAAAAAATCCGGTGTCAAAGACCAGTCCCCATGCCAGAATCCCAAACATTTCCCCCAGTTTACCCCACTACCTGTGATTGACCCAAAACGTTTAACAATGTCCACCGCTTTTGTAACACTATCTTTGGTCGTACAGAAAAGAGCAATGTCGTCTGCGTAGGCCAGAAGTTTTACCTCTGCCTCGCATAGCTTAAACCCGCGAATGTGTTCACTTTCAATTATATTTAAGCAGAGCGTTTCGATATACAGGCAGAAAAGAAGTGGGCTCAGAGGACAGCCCTGGCGTACCGACCGTTCCACGCTGATGGGGGCCCCCAGCGTCTTGTTTACAATTAATCTCGTTGTGCACTTTCGGTACGCCAGAGCCACCCCCTCCTTGATGACTGTTCCAACGTTCACATGATCTAAAATCAGCAACAATAATTCATGGGACACACAGTCAAACGCCTTCTCCAAATCAAGCTGGAGTACAGCCACGCGAGCTCGGGCAGCGTCGCAGCATTCCAGCACACATCTGGCCTTGTGTGTGTTTGAAAAAATAGTGCGTCCTTTTATGCCACACGTCTGGTGAGGCCCAACAATCTGCTTGATGACTGTTTGAATTCTTTGTGCAAGCACCTTCATAAAAATTTTGTAATCGACATTTGTCAAGGATATAGGGCGATATGCTGAAACATGTTTAAGTTTGTCCGTGTCCTCTGTTTTAGGTATGAGTATCGTGTGCGCTTCTCCGTAAGAGGGTGGCAATGCCTTTAGTTCGAAGGCCTCATTAAATAGTGCTGCCAAAAGTGGCGATAAGTCGTTTTTGAAGACCTTGTAAAAGGCTGCAGTTAATCCGTCTGGACCCGGTGACTTTCCGTTGTTCAAACTATCGATCGCACATTCAACTTCAGCAACTGCAATAGGCTGGCTTAAACTTTCTTTGTAGTCTTCATCAATCCTTGGGAAAGCACTGATAAACTCGGTTTTAAAGGCCTCCACCTCAGCCCTGCGGAAGGCAAACAAATCTCTGTAGTAGTGATGAAAAGCCCGTTCAATCTCTTGCTGATCACCCGTCACCCGTCCTTCCCACTCTATCTCCCTTATATGATTACGTCGAGCGTTCGCCCGTTCTATACCCAACGCACGCTTGGTAGGGGCCTCTCCACCGGCTAATCGGTCCACTCTCGCTCTCACGAGGGCTCCCCGGTAGCGTTCATCGTCAAGCGCCTCAAGTTTCTGTTTCATTTTTCTGATATCCTCACTAAACACCCCAGGCGCATTGCACTCTTCACGGATAAGTTTTTCTAGGTTTGACCTTAGTGTCTTTTCTATAATTTTCTGTTCGTATCGTACGACAGTGGACCTCTCAATGGCCCTCATTTTTACCTCCTGTTTACACCACTCCCACTGTTCACCGATTTTATCCCCTTCTATTTTCCGAATCAAACCACTCACTTTTTCAAAAAAGATTTCATCCGTACGTAACTTATCATTCAATTTCCATAGCTCCCACGTGAAAGTATTGGTCCGTTTCCTGTATCCTAGATTACACACCACCAGGCAGTGATCTGAAAATGATACAGGTTTTACTTCGTACCCTTCACATTTTTCAATTAAATCACACGATACATACACTCTATCCAGTCTAGCGTGACTGACTCCTTGAAAATGTGTAAATTGCACCTCCCGTCCTCCCTCTAGACATTCGCCCACATCCACTAGCCCAATAGTATTTATTATTTCCTGCAGCACAGCCGTGCTCTCGTCACGAAATGGCCGATTACTAATCTTATCTCGCGTGGATAAGACACAATTAAAATCCCCTAGTACGACAAGACGCTTGTCTGTCAACAGATGCGGCCTAATGTTATTATAAAATTCAGCCCTTTCTCTAACTTCATTCGGCGCATACAAGCACACTATTCGCCACTCTTCACCACTCAATACTACATCGCATACAACGAGTCGCCCTGACAAGCCAGAGCACACCTCTCGCACTCCAAGCCCCGGCAACTTTTTCACCAATAACATACAGCCAGCAGAAAAACCAACTGCGCGGCTGACGCACACATAATACCGCGCCGTGAAACGTTGCACCATGCCCCCGGTCTCCTCCTCCCCCTCTACCTTTGTCTCCTGAACCGCTAAGACGTCTACGTCTAGATCTGTTAGCAGGCGGTGCACCTGACTCTGCCGTCTTTTACTCGAAAGACCACGGACGTTTAGGGTAGCTAGGTTCAGAGAAGACATTTCCCCGTGAAGAAATGGAAACCGGGGGCATAATATTCACCGCTCACATCCAGCGCGTCGCTAAGCGACGCGTTTGGTCCCCGGGTCGTCGAGCTGTTTTTGAGACGCTCCCGACGCCTCTACACTCCTGCGTTCCACGGCGACGCTTGGCTTAAGCCGCGTCGTCGAGCGGCGTCCCGGCGTCGTCTTCATCGGCGGCTCGTCGGCCTGAACTGCGGGGTCGCTGACGCCACCCTCGGCAACGTCGATGTGACACCGTTTGGCGACCGGGTTCCCGAGCACGTCCATGGCGTCGGGGGCGTAGTTGACCGTTGCCTGGGCGTTCGTTCGGGTGCCACCGTCTTTCGACGGGTCATCCGTGGGAGCCGGAGCTTGCTCCGGCATGTCGTTGTCTCCTCCGCCTGCTGCCGCTATGGCCTCGCAAGCGTTCGTTGACGTGGCGGCCTCTTCCTCCGTCTTTTCCTGATCCCCCGTGCCCTTGGCTGCTTCCTCGGCCTCCTCGGCATCCATGAGGTGTTCGGACTCATCGTCGTGACCAGGTGGCCCAACCGCGCTCGCGTACGACCTCGTGCACTGGGTCTCAGCATGGCCAAAGCGTCGACACAGGGAACACCGAGGCACCTTGCACTCCCGTCTCACGTGCCCTTCACCGTTGCAGCGAAGGCACTTCATGGGCCGGCCGGGCACCACGACGAGAGCCAGTTCTCCGGCAACACGAATTTGGTGAGGTAGGTCAGCGATCTTGACTCCTGACTTGAGCTTGAGAAGCACAGTCCTCGTAGTAGAAGTCTTTTCGTTCACGCCGGCGACCCGCCAGCGTTCCCTCGTAACCTCGCTGACTCTGCCGTAGGGCACGAACGCTGAACGGATGTCCTCGTCTGCCACCCCGTGCAAAAGCCAGTGGAGCTTCAGCTTCACCTCCTGATTCTGTGGGTCGATGACGAGGCATCGACGCCCCGTCACCTGCAGCTCCGTCGTGGTCAGCATTTTCTTTGTCGCTTCTGCACTCCTAAAAGTCACAGCCCAAACATGATTGATTTGATAGGCACCCAAAGAAATTACCTCGGGCAGTGCACCAAGTTGGGCCAGAGCGTCCCTGAAGTCTTCGACTCGGTACGGTCGTCCCTTTACGTCGGCGTGAAGAAACACGGTGTTGAGCACAATGCGTCCGGTAGGCAGCGTCGGCAAGATAATCTGAAAATCCTGGTTTTCTTTTCCTTCGGTCCTGTTTCCGCGGTCGGCGTCGACCGCTGTTGCCGCTGTTGCCCTAGTTTTACGCTGTACGGTAAAAATATCAGTTGATTTTATTTCCTTAGTACCTATATTAACTTCGCTGACTCTTCTCGCGCCTTCAAGAGGCCTTATATTTTCCTACTGGCGTACCAGTCAGCGAAGCGTCGCATGTGCGCTTGTGCAGCGCTTGTGTGAAGCGACCTTGACTTGGAGCTAGATACAGTGTACAAACAAACCAATTAAAGAAAGGCACATTCTTCCATTCACAAACGTGTCCTGGCTTCGTTCCAACTAAGCGAACGAATTGCGACCAAGCAATTTTTTTTAACCTCCTTGATTGCGACGACCCGCCGGCGGCCGGCGGACGAAACGCTGGGCCGACTGACTCTGTCTGAAGGCCGGGGAGCCGTGCAGTAGCGCAGCCAGCCAATTGCCACCTCATCCCCTCCTGACGTCACACGAAAACGCCACAGAAAATGGGCGAGCGTAAAGAGAGGGGGACAGCATTTTCGAATTAGTTTTTCTACTAAATAAAATCGCGTAAACGCGCCTAGAGTGGTCGAAACATGGCCTGGGGACTCCGGACTACAATTTGCGCTAGTAATCCCGCAATGTTTACATATCACTTCAGTGTCCCTTTAACTCCTGCCGTGACTCGTCAATGGCCTCACTTCCGATGTTCTTTTACACACCCGGATGCCCAGCCTGCCACCGCAGCGATGGAGCAGCCGACCTCCACCTTGCGGGCGATGAGGATGCGACATCTTGCGGTTCCGTATATCCACGTAGACGAGGCATGCCATTACATCAAGTGGATACGGGGCACCCATCATCACTCAGACGTAGACTTCATTTGTGAAGCAAACCTTTTCATGTTCATCTGGACAACTTTTCTCACCTATTTATACACCTCAGCTATGCCCTGCTCACGATAAACATTTTAAAAAAGGAATGCGCACATGTTCAGTGAATGATAATCACCGCGACGGAGGTGCAGCAGGTTTTTAAACGCGGAGCGTTTCTTAGTCGCACGATGTCCATAGACTGTCGGCGGCGGCGTCCATACGCTCACTGCGCATGCGCGTCGCGGCGAGGCGCAGGTGCGCGTCTCTCCCCCGTACCCTCCTCGCTCTCAACAACAGGTGCAGCGTTGTTGTCCGTCCGCACCCCTCCCCTACTATAAATATATCGGCGCCTGGTTTCGATCCCACTACCCTGTGGGCGGAACGCGAGGTACATGGTGCTCTTCCCACTGCGCCACAAAAGCGACACCAAATCAAAGGCTACGAACGCGCCTTATATCCTTGACTCATTCAAACTACGTCAAGAAGCTGCTGATACACGGCAGCAGTTGCATCGATCTCGTCTTCACCAGTTGCTGCAACGCACGACCAGTGCTTAAAGACCCCTTAACAGTACACTTTAGCGACCACAAAGCCGTCGTTCTCAGCGTCCAATACAACGACAACAGCAACAAACAAATAAATAACGACTTAAAACAACCTACTCCTTGCCTTCACTTCTTGCGTCACAAAAAAAAGAAAAATTGGGCCCATCTCTCCACACACTAAACTTTTTAACACCCTTTAAGGTGCTAACAGGGTGCACTCAACATTTTGCACCCTTTTTGCACCTTTTAGGGACCAAAACATTGCTCCGGCACCCAATCATGAGGATGCCACAAATTAAGGGGTGCAAATCTTGACATTTTTACACCCTTTAGGGTGCTAGAAGGGTGTACTGAACATTTTGCACCCTTTTTGCACCTTTCAAGCACCTAAATACTGCTCGGGCACCCCACATCGAGGGTGCCAAAATTCAGGGGTGTAATCAACAGTTTGAAAGGGTGCTACGACCGATAAAGGGGTGCTAAAAAGTATTTCTTCTCGATTGGGGTGTTACCACGGCACCCTATCGTTAGGGTGCCTAAAAGAACGGTGTGTGAATGCAAGCATGCAAAATTGCACAAAAACAGGCTGAATGTTTAAACCGCACATCGCACTATTTCACCCAGTGGCGCACCCACGGGGGGTGTTTTTGGGGTTGTAACCCCCCCCCCCAAATGCCCGTCGACCCAATCCCCTCCGCACGCCTCTCCCACCAAACCGAAACCGAAGTTCACCGAGCGCAGTGTGTAGTAGCGGAAGCTCTTATTGTTGAACATTCGCAGTTAAATCTCGAAAAAGAATATTGTATGACCGGAATTAGAAAATAAAACTAGAGCACGAGCTTTTAGGATTCTGCTTTTAAGACACTGCGGACGAACTTGCGTATAACTTGAAGTAGTTTAAGAAAAATAATGAGAAAAAATTTTAATGACACAAAAAGTGTCCCTGGAGAGGAAATTTCTGAATGCTTAAGAATCCCTGGGGGTTTTAAATGATTCCGTAGCCCCCCTCCCCCCTACGGCACGCCTCATAGCCCACGCTAAACCGCAAATAGTCGCACAATTTTTGTAGGGCCAGATTATACCACTTTCTGAACTTCTGTGCGGAATTTCCATAACGAGATTTGAATCATTCGTCGCCTTCTAGAAAAAAAGACGCTGAAATTTCCCATAGGTTGGGACTCAGTATTGTCGAGCTTGTCTTCTGGCCTCAAATCAAATCTAACAAGATCAGATCGAAGTTTTTTTTATTTCGTTTGAAAGCTTAAACAACTGTTTTTCCTTCAATACTCAGCACTGTACGAGCCCTCCCTCTCCTGTTGAATAAAAAAGGTTCCATTTTCCTTTATATATATATCGCCTGAGTTTGTAACATTATAGTAAGGAAGACATCAACGCTTCATGCGCAGTTACGAAAACCTGTGAACCTGTGATCACGGATAACAATGATGTTTTGTTGAATAGGCTTTCAGAAATATGTGTTAATTGGACTGTTCAGTGCAAATTGTGCCAGCCTATACGAACAGATTTCGTTCATTACTCTTGGGTTGACTTCACCAGTGAAGAAGGCATTAATTGTATTTCCTCCACAACCTCATCTCCCGTCATCCCTTCCTTCAAATTGTACTTTTAACCTTGGGTCCGGGGCTTCGGGCAATGGCTAAAGGCTTCGCGTATCTTCTATTTTTATGTGAAAGGGCATCCGTTATTATATTTCTTCTGCAGGCGAATTGTATAGGTTATGGCGGCTGATTTATTGCGTAATTTTTTCGCGTAAGAATTAATAAAAACTCTGCTGCTCTTTATAGTTTTATATATTTTATTCTTTGTGGTTATTTTTTTTGTATTACTTACATTTGTGTTTATATTTGTTCTTTTACATTAATATATATTATATTTTATATTGTGAAAATTTCAAACCCCCCTTAGACAAAAACCCTGGGTGCGCTAATGATTTTACCTCCCGTTGAGAGGTTTAAATATGAACTCTCCCCATAGACCAGGGGAACTGCTCTAAATTTGCTGTTCGTAAATTGAACAAAACCTGCTGAATGTTTAAATTCCACTCTGCACCAATCTACTTCTTCGAGTGTATCACAAGGTTCGTTTCGATGTCTGGGTGCACGGGAAGGGAAGGCTACAAAATGCCTCTTGTAGTCCTATAAATAAAACTTCTACGCGAGGCATCGGTGTCCTCAACGAAATCGAATTTACCTAAGAATTTGTTCCCGTATTATTATGCCCTGGGCAAAAAGTCCAACAAGACTTTCTTGTTGGGCTCACAGCACGCCTGTGGGGCCAATACGAAGTTCTGTCGGCACTCTATCGTTCCAATAGCCTAGTCTTCCAACAGGGAGTTTAACCTTGATGGCGTTTGTGGGGCCAATAAGAAGCTCTGTCGGCACTCTATCGTCCCAACAGCGTAGTCTTCCAACAGGGAGTTTAACCGTGATGGCGTTTACCGGCTCGCCAACACAATCAGTGAACGCCAACAGACGCCTTGTTCGTAATCAGCGGCGCGAGCGCGCCATCAGACAGAACCGACAGACGCCCTGAAGGTGGTTTTTAGGGCCTAAACAGCAGCGTCTATGTCGGGCATAGACGCTAGACGTCAACGTTTGTGTTCTGAATTTTTCATTCAATAAGTAACAGTCAGACGGACGATAACATAACGATGTGAAGATATGCTTTGGCTCATACCACGGCAAGCACAATCGTTTGTGGATGCAGCCTCGGTTGCTCTTCGTCCACAACAAACTGAATCGGCTGAACAGCTTTCTTCGAGAGCGTGTATGCAGGGGTTCTATCTTCCTTTTTTGCGCAGGCCGACGGGGGCGGTCGGGTAAAATCATTTTCGCTCGTCGCTGCCGTTCTGCCTACCTGTTTGCTGTACCTATTACGTCGCCGCCACCGCATGCTTCGGTCGCTTTCTAATAATACCCACTTGTTACAAACTCAGAGGTTTTCGCAGTATTACAGTCGTTTTACACGACGGGTTTGATGCGCCTGACAAGCCAGGAGTGACATCGCTTGTAGTATTAGCGCGACGTTGCTTGTCTGCAAGACGGTGCCGGACAAACAAGCGTTATCAACGCCATAATTCTAACGGCACATTCCATTTATTTCGTGGCTACCGTGGCCTGCGCAGGAAAGGTCGGGTTGACTGCGATAGCTTTTCTTGAGTCAAATAAGGGAGCTTTGGCTCAATCGCTTGCAGCGCTAGCAATGCGGCCTCGTCTGCAAGACCGGTGCGTGAGAAACAAGCGTTAGGACAACCAGAGTTTCAAAAATGCCGCATAAACTAAACACAAGTGACAATATTTGTTGACAACTTACGTAAGTATAGAGTAGTTTTAGGTGTCCTCATACCTCCCGCCGAGATAGCTGAGTGCTAACGCGTCCGTTTACTGTTTTGTAAGTCACTGGTTCGAATCCTCGTCGAACCTAGCTTTTTTTTTTATGTGAGCATTACATTAGCTCTTTTTTTTTAGGACCAGGGTAAGCGCCTGTTCCTTGCTTTCTATCACGCCGACATTTACCACCCTCTTCCTAAACCAAAAGTAGCTCGTTTTCTCGCACCTTCTCTCTTGAGAAGCCCGCCGTGAAAACAAAACCAAAACAAACGTCAAAACCTTTTTACAGTATCAGTATATATGTCAGTTACTTTATATGTATTTACTTTTGCGTGTAAAAACCTTAAATTTAAGTTAGAAACACATTTCAGACTTTGAAAGCATAAAGATAATTATCAATATTCCAATACTAACACAATTTTCGCCAAACATAGAGGTGCTGCATTTGGAGTCTGGCAACTATCTCTCACTTTTTGTGTGTTTTTTCATGGCGTTTTGTGCCGAGTGGTCGCTGGCGTGCTTTGATCAGTTTTATCTATTTCAAGCTTAAATCTTAGTTATAAAAGCTTTATGGGTGATGTCTACCCTTCCAACCTACGCGTGTGTTGAACATGGGGACCCCGGAAGAACGATCATCGCCGCATAAAATACTGCGCGTCAAAAGTGGATCACATTGCATCTGAACAAAGCGTGTCCCGGAGATGAAGACGACAGTGAAGGAGAATTGTGCGTTGGAAACATCGTTTTTGCTCGGGTAAGTACGCATTTTTTATTATTCTGTATTTGGTTGGAACGAGTTCTGGTGTTTATGGGTCAGTAATTCCCTAGACCCCCATCTTGTTTGCTCTGAGAGCCTACGTGAGATACTTGTGTGGCGCCCAGTCCACCGTTTCCGCAGATGTCAGCATCAATTTACCCTGAAGCTAGACCTTGGCTACGATGCTCGCGCTGTGGTACACGGCTGCTAATAATTTCACATCACGCAAGGCTCTTTAACACCGGGGCGTTTGTTTATGTGTCTCTCAAACAGTGCCTTTGCGGTTGCAGATCGCAGTCGCAATTTCGCGTGAGTGGCACAACGCTGTGATTAGTCCTCCCTCGTGAATACCCGCGGTATAACAAGAAATAACATGAACAGGAGGTTCCCTGGAAGTGCATGTGAAAAAGCGTACACTTGATTCCTTGGCTGGCGTCTCGTAGGTGGGTTGAAATCCCCCCCCCTCCCCTACACGAATTCCGTGCAGTGCGCTTCGCAGCTATTGCGCTCGCGAGACCGGCGACCGTACGCCTCGCGGTCTTCGGGCCGCAAAGAATTCACATACGTGCAAATTGAAGGTGAAATGCGCGCATGTGGCCTTGCAGGGAGTTAGCATAGTCTCGGGGTAGTGGGGGAGATTTCACAACGCCTACGAAACGCCTGCCGATTCCGTCAGAGTAGCTCTCGGGAAGTCTGGGGCTTGATATCAGAGGCAAATGTATTGTTTAAATTAGTGCAGAAAATTGGCGAATTCGCAAGTTCTCATTTTCGCAAAACCCCACGCCATACAGAGACTAACAAGAAAGCTGTAGCCACTCTCTCAACTCGATTTATATTGGAGAATTGAACGTGCAGATACAAGTCAGACATTGAAATGGAGGAGCCTCAACTATCACACACCAGTTCCGATGGGAAAGCAAGGGATACAGATGAGCTGCTAGCATGCGTTCCCTGCAAATTAGCTCAGCAGTGAGCTTTGCATATATCATGCATACCCCACTCACAGTACCTGCGGGTCTAATACATTCTTACTGTGACCTAAATTTCACTTGGGGTGTTCTGGGAATGTTCTTATTAGTGTCTTGGAGGTTACTGTCTTTAAACGATTAAAAATCAACTTGATGTAAGCATTTGTGCTTTGTGTGTGCTCTTGTTGTATTTCAGCAAGTGTCAGCACACTCACAGATTATGCACCTGCAGGTGCTGCTGCTGGCTGTCCTGGGTCAGCTGCCTTCCAGTCCAGTTTCAAAGGCTTTGCCAGGGCCTCCCTTCGCCAACCGACACTGCACCTGCTGTACCCAAGTACTGCCTGGCCTTTCGTTCGTGCTCCGTACGCTTTGCCGCCAGGAATGGTCATTCATCCATCATTTGGCCGCTTGGACCACCCGTTCAGAAGTCAGCGCATTTGCTCGACACATCGGTCCAGGCACTGCTTCCATATCGGTGCACCCACCGATTATGTACTTTCAGGTTAGTTATTGCATGTTGTGGAACCTGCCATGATGTATACCTGTTAGCAGTGCTGTGGCCTCTGATTATTTGAAACATTTTCATGAAGCAGTGCTGTGCGTTTGGAGCGTGTCATTGCTTAGCAGAGGTATTGAAGAGAATCTGGGGCCGATGACTAAAGGGCAAGAAAAGAAATTGAACTAACTTTTAAGCAAGTATACGTGTGTAATCAAGCCAAGCAAACATTTAGGATCTTTCGATATGGTTTTGAACTTGGAATACAAACTGGTCTACTTCACATCATACTGGTATTAATCATACTATACCGAAAAGTACATCCCGCAGTCTGTAGAATTCCGGCAGCGCTTTTTTCGCAGTCTCTCATGACAGGCACTATTCTCAATGATTGGAAGATAGTCGAGGTAGCACCAATCTTTAAATCAGGAGATGGTACTTCACCATTAAATTTCCCTAACAAGCACCATATGCAAGGTCGGGAAACATTTCATCCACTCCCAGGTCGCTAATTATTTATAAAATCACTATATCACATTCGAATATCACCACGGTTTTCACAAGGGTTACTTGAGAAACACAACTTTCAGGATTTGTTCACGATCTACATTGATCCATTGACGCAGGCTTACAAACTGCGGTAGTTTTTCTCGATTTTTCTAAAGCATTCAATCGCATTGCACCCCACAGACTACTTCTCAAACTTCACCCTAATGTCCTCACTTGAGTGAAAGATTTTCATTCTTCTCAAATGCAGTTTACTTCTAATAACTATATACTTCTTTTGCTCGTGCCACTTTGTTGTCCCCCCCAGGCAGGTTGCTTGGTCCTGTCTATCTTCCATGTTGCATATCCTCCCATGTAGGTCTATTTGCAGATGATGTTGTAATTTATCACACAATTTCTTTCAACTACTACCGTCAATGCTTTCAATCTGATCTTAACACAATGAACTCCTGGTGCTGCAAATGGCTAATGTCACTTATCTCTAAAACAAAGTGCATGACTTTAACGGTGGCAAGTCTCGAATTGTAAATACTTATTTCATTAACAACAGCCTGATTACCTCTTGAGACAAAGGTGTTTTGGTAGGCCGGTAGGGGAGGGGGGATTGCATGGTGAATTTCAAAAGGTAGATTGATTGGGAAAATGAGACGCGTGATTAATATTTTCATTTGCACTCCAAAACTCGCTTTAATTCATATGTTTAACCCACTGCAGTGGCTAGGCTGGTGTGCTGTGGAGGCGAATGTCGGTTAGATACCGCTTGGTGTGGCCGCTCTTCAGATGGAGGCAACACGTAAAGACGCCTGTGTTAGATTTTGTGGCGCACAAAAATACCCAGGTGGTCAAAATTAATGCGAAGCCTTCACCTACAGTGCTTCCCTTATCCCAACTGTAGCTTTGGCGTGTTAAACCACAGTTTTTTTTCATGTTTTTGATATATTACCAGCTGCTGTAGCAGATGCAACATAAAGGTGAAATTATACAGAATGTTTCCAAGGGCTAAATATAAAGGCCATATTGAAGTGCGTTTATGGGTCTATCTTATAGCAGTAGTGAAAGGTTATATACTCTGGTGCAGGTTAAGAACGGCAATGGCTCATGTAGTGTAGTCCAGTGTTTGACGGAATGCCGTGTAGGCAGGTAAAAGCATTATTGCAATGATGAAACGTAGGTCACTGACCAAGTCAAGAAAGCCATTTAACGGTTTGGTGCTTGTTCACGGTGAGGATGTGTCGTGGAAAACGAAGCTATATATTGGGCATTACACGGCGCAATGAGTTTGCATAGATATGGTGCAGATTGCCATCCATTATGTTGATAATGTTGGGCGTCGTCTGAACGATGAGAGACTCGAGCAGTAATCGAGAAGATAGATTGCACTCAGTTGTCAGTAATTTTGTCTTGTTCCAGTCGACCACGTGTCCCGTCCTCTCACGGTGCTCTGCCAGTGGATTTGTTTTTGCATGGCCCTTGTTCACTTCGTTCCAGTGCTGCGTTAATCTTCTGTGCAGATTGCCCGTTTCGTCAATGTACACTGATTTGCATTCAGCGCATGGAATCTAATAAACAATACCCAGAAGCTTGGAGCGTGAGAGGGGGTCTTTCACGCTGACAATGTCAGAACGCAGCTTGCTAGTGGGCACATGCACGATGTATGCACTGCGTTTCTTGAAAATGTGTGCGAGAGTTTCACCGATGTGTGGGACGTAGGTAATTGCTGCACGTTTTGATGCAGTCCTTGTCCTGAATATAATGCCTAAAGCATTATATTCAGAAAGAAGCGAAGAGGGATACTAGCAGGAATCCACATTGACATTAGCAGGCAGAAGCGCCCACAAGGCCTGTGTCAAAACGTGCTGCAATTCTCGTCCTACACATCAATCAAGCTTTCGCACTGCATTTTCAAGAAACACATTCGTGCACGTGCCCACTAGCAAACTATGTTCTGACACTGTCAGCGTGAAAGACCCCTCTCACGCTTCAAGCTTCCAGGTGTTGTTTATGTCACGTTTAAATGGCACTTAAAAAAGTGCCATTTAAACGTGACACCTCCTTCCTTGCCGATTTCTGATGCCTGATTGTTCAGTTTGTGGGGATAAATTTAGCAGATTCCTCACATGTCTGATGTGTATTTGTGCTTGACCAGTCAAACGCTGATGTTAGCAGTGAAGTAGGTGAAAATTGTAGTTTGATTGTAGTTGTGTGCAGATTACCTACATTGTGTTAATTCGTAGAAAAGCAAAATTGAGGTAACCCTGCTAACTGTTCTGCATTGCAGCATTTTATTATGCGAACGTTAAGGAGTTCAGCTGCTTGTTAAAGGTGAAATAAACAGTGGTACAAAAAGAAGAGCATCTACTAAACAGAATTTTCTTCACAATCGCAGGATGCCAACGGTCCGCCTACCAACGTGTGTCCTGCATCGTTTCTGCTGGCTGGAGCGACTCATGGAGCATTTTCCAGCTTCTCAAAGTTTGTGGCCAAGCGCTCCTCCAAGTGAAAGATGCCCCAAAGGGATCTTTTGTTTTAATGCCACAATTTCACGTGCTCAGCAGCAAATTTACTCGTAAGGCTTTTTAAATATTCATCACCCAAGAGGGCATGTTACCTTCGTCTTCGGTGGAATGTGTCTGCACTGAGGTTATTTGTGACAGAAACAAGTGGACCACGTCGTGAGAGTCATTGAGGCTTTGTTGATTGTGCATGCTTCTGAAATGACATTTTCATTCGGCTGAATACTTTCCAAATATTACGATTTGTGAACAAATTATGGTAAAAGTGATGATTAGTTGTACTACAGTGCAGGAAGGAAATGCCAACATACGTTTTGAGCGCCTCTGATATTTCAGATCGTTGGCTGGTGAGCAATAAAACAAAACTGAAAATTTTTTAAAGTAAAATCAAATATTTTTTGTCACCAGTGCATGACCATAGTAAAACCTCTCTAGTCACCAAATTTAGAATTAGACACGAAATGCCAAGAAAAATAGGGAAATAAACTAGACAGCTCGCTACAATAAACCAATTTGTAAAATTCCTCAATGTCTATCATGTGATGATTCAGGCGGGTTAGTTAGCGGGTTAGTTAAGTGGGTTTACACACCCAACCTGCAGGGAAGCACATGAGCTCTCAATATTAACATGTTTTTAGTGAAGACCGTCTCCCTTCATTAAGCTGCTTTGCACATTGATGCCAGTCTGATAAATGTAGTCCTGAATTTTTGTTATGATCAATCTTTGTATGGGAACAATATATTTTTATATGATGTCGCTGTGTATTTCTGAAACTGTATCTAGTCACTAATTCCAATTTGTTGTGGTCAGGTTTTTTTTTCAACTAATTCGTAGCTTTTTTAACAATTATGGTATATTTTGTCTGCCTAAAGGAATGCCTCATTGCATGTTTAGCCTATGTAGTGTTGAAAGCGGACATTTTGCTTCAAAGTGGAATGTCGGGCCAGCAACAAGGTACTTCGCGTGCTGCTCACTTTCATTCATGCCATTATTTTTTATATTATCATTTAAAATTAAAAGCCAACCAATTTGCTGTCATTTTAATTTTGGCACCTACTTTATACTTTCTTTTTTTTCAACTTTCTGTAAGGATTGACTATCCATATTTTTATGATACCAAGGCGTTGGACTGGGCTAGCTGGTACATGTTTGACTGGATGAAAAACCATAGGAAAACCCAGGACACAGAAGAGAACGACGGGACAAACATGTGCCGTCATTCTGTTTTAACTGTTTCCTGTGTTTACCACTGGTTTTTTATGCATTCAAACATTTTTTGAGTTTGTTGAACAGTGGTTAGTTTAGGTGCTCAAACAAGTTTTGGCTGCGAAGGCTCCCTGTAGCATTTATATAAGTGCTCTCTGCTTTTTTTTTTTGAGCCAATACCCCATCACCAGTCTTCATGAGGTGGTCTTTTGTAGAAATGAAGTTGAAATAAATATTTGTTTGCATTGCTTTACATGTTTTGAAAGAATTTCTTGTTCATTCATGTTTCTTTCAACCCCGTTTCAGAATCCTGCTTAAGGCATTTCCTCTGTTATTTTTTTTTTTCAGAACCAGTAAGGGTGCTCATCTTCGGTTCTTGCTGAAGCAGCAGTATCCATACTTCACACGTGAGCTCTGAACACACAGTAATTATGGTATGAAACATTATACCAGTATAAGCTTGCTTTGTAGACGTCATTGTAGATGTCAAAGCTCTTGACAGTGTAGTCCAATGTCTGGTGTAACGGGCAATGTCTACAACTCGTAAAAATTAATTTTGTGGCTATAATGTTTGAGGATATTTTAAAATGCACGTCAACTACTATTTAGAATCGCGGTCTAAATTGGCAGCCATTTTCCTGGTGGATACAGAAAGTGAAAAAGCGCATGTGTAGAAATTTCAGTGCACCTTAAATGTCCCAAATTTGCTAAAGCTAATCCAAAGCCCTCCTTGTGGTGCACTTCATATCCCATGTACAGTTTTGCGTAAAAACAGCTAAAAATTTATGATCAATTTAAACTTATTTTAATGTTTTTAAATGCAAATATTCTCAGTTTAAGCTGCCATATTTAGAGTAAAATATTTTGTAACAATTATATTGCTACCAAAGGTTTACAGAAAAGCTTTTTGCTTTTGGTTATGCACCTTCTTATCAAAATAAAAATGTTAAGAAAGGCAGAAGAAACCCAAATATGGAAATTAGCAAACCCTAAAGCTGGGGATAGACTGCATGTTTTGTAGAGAATCTTTTGCTGATTTCAGTTCTAGTCAACTCTAAAAAAGTCTATCGACGTAGAATGCGTACCGTGAGGCACCTCGTAATACTAGCCAAAACTAATGGGCCCTGGCTGTTGGCTTTTCATTTGCAACAGTGACAAATGACCCCACATCCACCGGCAGGGACATAATGCAAGGCACCATGTGCAAGCTAGCCTCATGATAAAATAATGTTTTCTGAACAATGACATTACATTTCAACCATGGGCTTCACCAGGGAACTTGTATGCATTGTTCTGTTATGTTTGCAGTTCTTGTTATTGCTATGTGGGGTCATTTAGTCTAAAGGTATGCTTATAAAACTCCATATACCACCAAACCTTGCAAGTGCTGTACCATATGAATATTTTTTCGTAAAGCAAAAAGAATAATGCAAACGAAAATAAATGGCTTGGGTACCCAACTTTTATACGTAGATTATGAGCCGCATTACGGAGGAAACTATACATTTTGCATTTGGTCTTCCTTCATATTGAACCTTCCCGCTCAGCTCAAGAATAAGGCACTAAACATTGCAGGTAGCTACCTTGATTGGAAGTTTGATGCAATACTAAGAAGCCAAGGGTTTTAAGGTTCAAGGAAGTTTTGTGTGGTTGAAGTGTTGCACACCTAATTGCTTTCACTGCACAGCATGGTTAGGCTGTGCAGTGAATCTCGGAAGGATGTGTACTGCTGTTCGGCAAAGTGAACATATAATTGGTTTTTTACGAAGCTTTGGATATTCAGCTACCTCTAAAGTTATAACTCTGTACTGAGATGTGGCTCCTGACTCTTTAAATTGATGTTTTAACAATCGGTGACACAAGTTCAAGGAAATTATCAGCTGATGTTGAGCTTCAATGGAATGTCTCACAGAACCGAGCTTGGAAAGCACGAATGTTTCATACCATAATCGTGTGTGATATTGTGCAATATGTGGTCTCACACCTGCTGCACCATTTGTGAACCGAGGATGACGCACCCGTTTTGTACCCCTTTATGTGGGTGCTTTTGCAGAAGATGCTCCTACAGATTGGGGTGCTAAGTAGCACCCTACGATACTTTTAGGCGGACAAGGGTGTTATAAGGCACCTGTCTTCTGGGGTGCTTCACAAAGGGTGCTCCTGCGGCGACAAAATCCAAGCACCCTAAAGGGCGTAAAATATTCAGTTTTTAGGGTGCTCCTGCGGCGACAAGCTGAAGCACCCTTTTGGGCGTAAAATTTTTTAGTGTGCACGAGGGGGGACTCGAGTCGCAAAATCACGAAAGTAATAATTAATATATGAAAGAAATAATAATGATTATTAGTAATAAGCAATAATAGTTAATACATTCACTACCACCCCACCACCACCTCCTAAACACTAACGTTAACGCAATACACCCACCCCCTACGCGACGCATTTACTCGAGTTCCCCCTCGTGGGGAGATGGGTCCAATTTTTTAACGTTATTTTTCGTTGAGATGTGAAAAGTTGCACTTCCAAAAATACATTACGTCGCCCCTCATGTCAGGCTGACCGAACGTTGTTTCATATTTACTGGAGCCGAAATAGATCGCATTTCTTGAGGTTTCTATTTTGGTGCAAAAGCAATATGTATATATGTGGAAGGAGAGAGAGAGAGAGAGAGAGAGGAAACTGGCCCACCCCCATTCAAGGATTTTCTCTGTCCCTCTGTCCTACCTCGGCCTTATTCGTGTAAATGGGTCGAAACATCAGCCTTAATACCTCATTAGTAAAGCCACCCGTGTTTAGATAGTCGGCAAACGTTGACTCGCTGTAGAAGGAAAAGGCGAGCGGCCATGCCACCCCCGGTGTTAGGCCTAACGTAACTCTTTGCCGCCACGTCGTCAACCAGTACCCACAGATTGCGTATAATGAGTATGATGGCCATTGGAACGCCATCAGGTTCATCGTTAAGGTTAAATAATTCAAACGTGGGGCATTATGCTAACATCAATACTTGAGGTGTACACCGTGAACCATTATCTAATTCAAAAATACTAACTGTACTCATTGTACGTCAAGCTGCGGGTGTCTCTTCACGTCCCAAAACCTTATGCCTAAGATACGTCGCATAGCCGGCAGTAACCGCTGTTTGCTCAATTAAAGCGGAAGCTTACACTACTTACCTATCGAATAATGCATACCCGCTGTTTTGTATTGGAGAACGCTTTACAGGCAGTGACGTTTTACGTTGCAGAGAGCTTCGGAATACACGGTGCCGCCTGTGGCGTATATCGGGGCGCTTGAGCACCAAGGAATCCTTGAATCATCAATTACTTACATCGCGGGACCTCGAAGGGTCGACCGGAGGAGATCTGTGCCTGTATTTAGATCCTACTAGCTGAAGCCAAGGGTCACCCACTGCGGTGTCTCGCGTCGTGCTGCTGAACCCAAGGACGCGGGTTCCATTCCTCCACGCGGCGGCCGTTTTTCTGCTGGAGGCGAAGAGCGAAAACGCCCATGTGTTTGTGATTCTGGCGCACGTTCAATATCCCCCGGTGGTTAGAATTAATCCGGAGCCTTCCACTACGCCGCACTTCATCGCATGTGCCGCGTAGCCGCGTTAAATTTCCCAGTCAATCAATCAATCAATCAATGCAGCCAAGGGTGGGACCTAAACCAGAATTTTTCTGATTTGGGTTGCTGATTGATGTTGTCCTTCTGGCGAAATCCTTTTCGAAGTTCAAAGATTAATAATGGTGCCTACGAAATATTTAGTGTGATATCATAATAGTCAAAATGAACAGTTGCCTTTACAAACAGCTATTCAGCGTGAACTCTTGAATCTCACCCATCTGATTATCGTTTAAGTGTATACTGGTTATTTTGTTTGAGGTGCACCATTTAGTAGACATTTTTAACGCATTCGATCGACCTAGTTTCCGTAACACGGGAGAAGGGCACCCCATTTCGCAACCACGCAGTACACAGACTGAATTGGAGTTCGGGGCGGAAAGTTCCCAAGTTGTACCATTGACAGCTCTCACTGCAAACCTGTTACGCACGCAGTTTGCACTATCGCAGGGCATCGTGAGGCTTTCTTGGAGGAGGAGGCTCTGTACAAGTGTTTAACGGCCTCAGTGAGCGTGCCGAGATGATGCTGACCTGATGTATGTATGGAGTGCTTTGTGAGTGATATATTGTCGCGTGTGCATCGCCGCTTTCAAGACATAGCAGCTATTCCGCCCGTGGCTATGTGCATGGAATGTGCGCGGCTTACGAACGGAACACCGAAGACGACGCCGAAGAAATGTGCGTGCTTGTGTTTTGGTCGCCATATTGCTAACTACCATCCGGTGGTGACGTTTTTATGATGCGAGGTACCTAACTTGCGAGGTAAAAGAGAGAGACAACTACGGGTTGTGGTTAGCAATATGGCCACCAAAGTATTAGCACGTACGCTTCTTCGCTGTCGTCTTCGGATGTCCGTTTGTACACTGCGCCACAATTCATGTGCATACCAACCGGGGGAATAGCGGCTATGTCGTGAAGGCGCCGATGCACACGCGACAATATTTTCATAAGACTGCCATTATGTGCAACCATGGGGTTAAGTCGGTTCATATGGGCAACAGAATCTGCTTGGTCACGGGGTCAGCGCACGTACACTGTACCAGCATATGGTCGAGATATAAAGGAAGCGCACAAATACCGCAGTTTCTTTCTATGCACGTCAAATATTATCATGACTCAATTGCAGCAGCAGTGTTTGTAATCGTGACTTCGTCAATATACCACAACCGCGTCATTATGTGATAACTACTGAACAAAATATTCACTTTTGCGTGTTTGCTTTACATTTTCTTGTTCGCCTTTTATTTCCCATGCCATAACAACCGCCGGCGACAGCTAAATTTCTGAACATATCGGTAACAAGTCTCCCTATTGAAACGTTCCGTATATACAGAATTGTGGGAATACAAAGTTCATACGAATTATGCCGCTCCCCAAGCACTCGAAAGTAGATGTTGGTATTAAAAAAGGGGAATCACATTAGTTCGCGCAATAAAAACGTTTGGCGCAAGTTTCGTGTTTTTATCTTCAATATTAAGCAAAATGACGCTCCGTATGTTTCCCGTATACTCCGTATTTACGGAATTCATACGTGCAAAGATTTGGCGGTTCTAGTAAACTTACAGACATAAAATTGATGTCACATTTTTAGATAAATACGCACTATTTCGTTCACCTTTGTTTCTCAAAAATATTCCGCGTTTTCTGGCGGCTTTGTGTCATTCTAGGAAAGTACTCCGTATTCCCATATTTCCGTATATACGGAACCTTTCAGGAGGGCTGGTACAGGTTTACCACATCAACATCACAGGTAGCTACAACGGTGGCCGAGACAGTGCTTTATAACTGTTTACTGAACTTTTTGCAGCATAAATACCACGAAGTGACGCTTTATAGAAAGGCTTGAAAACAAAAGCAAGTAATAGGCGATCAAACGCGCCACAAAAGCCTTTCTTCTAAAAATTGCGGTGATTTAGTTTTCTATAAAAGAGGTGGGGCTGACGATACAGCTGAGGTCACCTTAACCAGCTTGCGCGAGAGTTCGGCCACAAATTTACTGAACACGAGGAAGTCGACATTTTGCCCTACGAGGCTGAGGAGGAAAACATCACCGGCCGACAAGACGACACGATGGCCGAGATGCGCTGGCTGTTCGGGTAGCGCCAGCCCAGCAGGCGACGCCGTAGCGGAGCGCTCATGAAGAGAACGCGATAGGCGACTGTCGCTACACCCAGGAGCAGGAGAAGCAGATACCAGAACCACAAGAACGCGAACAACTCATGCTCAGCGGTAGTACGCAGATGGCCTCGAGGTTCTCTAACCTGCAGGACTGACCGTACTTGAAGGTGCACATGGCGATCTGGGGGAGGCCATCACGGCGGGACTCACAAACTGGCGACCCTCGCCGCGATGCCAGCGCACCAGGTCCCAGCCATAGGCGAGGAAGCTCCCGCCTAGCACGTAATCCGTGAAGGCAACCTGGACGACTACGTTGAGGACACTGAGCAGCTCGCATATCAGGTAGTTGATCAGATACCAGTGGTTATGGTTCAGGCTAACTACCAGAAAGTCGGACATCTGAGACCGATCCTCGGCCCGGTCCTGCGTCACTGTTGCACGAATGTCGAGGGCGGCGACGATTGCCGGAACTTTGCCGCCTTCCTAAGCCTTCCATTGCCACTGGGGCGCATAGAAGCAAACAGCCTGGGCGAACAGGAGGAAGCAGGTCCACTGGTAGTAGGTGTGGTACTTCTGGTCTTCGCTTCCGCTACCCTTTGTCTTGTGCCCCGCACCGGGATAGATAACGCTGTCGTTGTACGAGGCGTTGAACAGGCTCCGGTGGCTCAACGTTGACTCCACCCAGCAGAACGACTTGACGACACCAGCCGGGATTGTCGGATAGTGGCACTCGATGGGCGTTCCGACGTACTCCCAGGCTGTGAGTAGAGTGCAGGAGCTGAGCAGGACGGCTACGGTGGCACTGGTGCAGAGATGGAACACGTTGCCGTCGATGTGAACACGATGCGGCTTGAACTGCTTGCGCAGGTTACCGAGGAGGTAAAGCATGACTCCGCGCCCATAGTTTCAAGGCTGAAAAAATTTAAACCTTAAAGGGGCCCTGAAAGGCATTTTGAGCACACTAAAAGAACTAGGGCAACCGTTAGATTGGGTCGTCAACGTCCTCTGTGCCAAGTATTACTCTTTTACGCGCAGCGGAAAGCTCACACGTTTCTTGCAAAGGTTGTCGTTTTTTTCTCACCCTTCCCTTCGTGTTTTTGGACGCCGCCATCTTCACATGTCTACATCATCGATTCCCAGATGTTCGTCATGAGCTAGACATCCTGCTATTGGGCGGCTTTTTTACGCACTTCCGGCAAAGAGATGAGTCGTCTGCTCAGCGTCGGCACGCCGGCTGATCTGCCAGCGGAATGCCGGAGCGCTTGGGCATTTTACGACAAACGAAACAAGTGTAAAACAAACGCTTAACCGTTTGTATTGAATGCAACACGGCCATAACACGACATGGATATTCTTTTAACTGAGTACGTTCCATAAAGAAAGCGTTGAAGCCCCGTGGCACTTCTTTCGTGCAATCGCAGAGAACGCCCTGAGCCGAATGCCCGGGTTTGACGCATACATTTTATTCAACTTCAAAACAATCCAGAGATGCCTTTCTAACGAACAAAACGTCACAACATGCGTTGAAAGTCTGAACCACGATTGACAGAGGATGGGTTGCCTCCTGCCCGTCGTAAATTCAGTACTCACCTCGCGCGCGGTTTGCGGGGACGAACAGCAAGTCACTTAACTCTGGCGCACAAGCCGATGGCTTTTAGCCACGCACACTGCACATACCCCATGCGACGTTGAGTCGTACGTCGCTCGAGAAAGATAATGCAGACCATGGGAAGCACTATCCACCCGCAGAAGCACAACGTCGCATTTCATCGCGAAACAAAGGCGTCCACAACACACACACCATCGCCTCCTGTAATGCCAAACGCATCTCGCACTTCCCAATGGGAGTGAGTGGTACGCCTGCAGTGCCCACATGTCGCGAAGTGGGACCCCAAGCTGAGCCGGGATCACGCAACCGTAACTGACTTCTGTAGTGGTGTGTGCCTTGTTGCCAAGGCAACCGATGTTTGAGATTGTGAAAGAAATGGCGCTCGCTCCAGCGCTAGAAAGCTCAGAGCCGCGGCGGAGCATGTTTTGCCAACGTTGGCGCTCTCCACAACGCGCCGCCCCAAGCTGAACTGGTCACATGATTGAAGCGTTTTGTGCACGGGTTCTGTATCGAATTAATATGACTTTTTCACTTGCCGCCGGCAGGAATTACCACCGCCGCAAAATAGGACCCGGCACCAGCGGGGCCACATCTGATACGGCGCTTTTTGGATAAACAGTGCGCGGTGCATCAAGGGAACGAGCACACGACCCTCCCCGTGCGGCTGCGAGTTCGCCGCCGACAAAAAGTGCTGTGCCGCCAGCAACGTACACCGCGAAAGGGCAAGGCCAAACCGCCGCATACATGCGGCCAGATTTTTCGTTCGCTTTTCCAGCCTTGAGCGGAGTGCGGGATTCATGGTGTCAACAAAGCTTGCCCGTAGCAGACGACAGTCTGAGCAGCGCAATAGCGGAAGTACGTCACCGCTGCGGAGCGCAGCATCATGGGAGGCAAGGCTCGCGCACCGTCAACAGCGGAGAGTAAGTCGAAAGGAGGAGGAAACGCGGAGCGACGATAATGCGCTGTTTTTGATTTACGATTTCTCAGCTAATACTCATCGCTTTAACAAAATTCTTGCGGGTGGAGATTGCAAATACATTGCTTTATTTGGGCACATGTACATCCATGCATCGACGGAAGGTGTTTCAGGACCCCTTTAAGGGGCGAATCCGTGCGAATAAAAAGGGCGAGGTCCGCAATATGCTCGTGAGGCGCGTGGGTGCGGTGATGGTGATGACGCTACACTTGTCAGATTTTTTTCTCTTTGTTGCTGAACGGAAAGTGGCGCTGCTTGCGAAGCAGGAAAAGAGGCAGAAGGGCCACTCGCACCAAACATTTGGAGGGTATCACTATCATCAGCATAATTTGTTAGTTTTATGTTAATAAATTCGCTTGCTCAAATAAATGTTAAGTAGTACTATTTGCGTGAACATTATATGCGCATTGAGACTTTAAAATTGAATAGAGTGGCTTTGAAGCATGCACGCCTTCGTCTAACGACGACTACGGTGTAACGCGAAACTTTCTCATGATGGATTCTTTGTTGGCCAATCCCACACGGCGAGTATGTGCTACTCTGAATACGGACCAATTTCTATAATAACCAAAGCAACTTTCGGGTGTGCATTCTGTGGCCTTACGTTTGGGTTTGGGGTGTACTGCGCCTACCGGTACCTATGCTTGGCGTTCGCTTCGACCATGTCGAAATGGAGCATTCGTATATATGCAGGCTTCATAACACGAGTGAGCGAGGTTCGCTCCGGCCATGGGAAGCGCTTTGGGGCGAAGCAGCTTAGGACTTCGCTTCGTCTGTGACTTGTCCCTTGGCATCCGTGTTCAAAGTGTTGCGCATGCACGAGGAGCACTTGATTGGGTTGGATTTATTGGATGGGATTAAACTAAATTGTATCGGATTGGGTTGGATTGGAATTTTATATACTGTACACACGCGTTGTCACTCGTTTATATGCGCGAGTGGGCAATGATTTACGCTAAGAACGATCCTCAATGCTTAGCCCATTCGCCATGATTCCCTTCGTGGAGATGCGTGAATTTTTTTCTTTCCCTACACCCACGATCTTTTATCAACACCGTCAGACAAAGTTGGCTTTCCTGTACGGAGTACTGCCATACAACGGCATCAGGGAGGACACCAAAGCTTACCTTTAAAGTTGTAACTCCTTGACGCGCATCATTCACTTATTAGACACTGAGGGTCATCATCATAATCATCATCATAACCAGCCTATCTGCGCCCACTGCAGAGCAAAGGGCTCTCCCATTATTCTCCAATTACCTCGGTCCTGTGCCAACTGTGACCAATTTATCCCCGCAAACTTCTTGATCTCATCTGCCCATGTAATTTTCTGCCGCCCCCTGCAACGCTTGCCTTCTCTAGGGATCCACTCTGTTACCCGTAATGACCAGCGGTTATCTTGCCGCATTACATGCCCTGCCCACGTCCATTTCTTCTTCTTAATTTCTACTAATATGTCTTTAACACCAGTTTGTTCCCTGACCCACTCCGCTCTCTTCTTGTCTATTAATGTTACACCTATCATTTTCCGCTCCATTGCCCGCTGAGTCGTTCTCAATTTAAGTTGAACCCTCTTAGTGAGCCTCCAAGTTTCTGCCCCGTAGGTGAGTACCGGTAAGATGCAGCTATCATACACTTTCTTCTTCAGCGACAATGGTGGGCTGCAATTCATTATCTGAGAATGTCTGCCATATGCACCCCACCCCATAATGATCCTTCTAACTATCTCTGCCTCATGGTTGGGATCTGGGGTCACAACTTGGCCTAAGTAGATATATTCGCTTACCACTTCCACTGCCTCGCCACCTATCTCAAACCGCTGTGCTGTCCCGAGGTTATTGATCATTACTTTAGTTTTCTGCATATTAATTTTCAGGCCTACGGTTCTACTCTGTTCGCCAAGTGCGGAAAGCATGCTTTGCAATTCGTACCCCGAGTTACTTAGCAAGGCAATGTCATCAGCAAGTCTAAGGTTACTAAAGCATTCTCCATTAACCCTTACTCCCAGCTGTTCCCAATCCAACGTTCTGAATACTTCTTGTAAACATGCTGTGAATAGCATTGGAGAGATTGTGTCTCCTTGTCTGACACCCTTCCTGATAGGTATTTTACTGCTCTCCCTATGGAGGATGATGGTAGCTGTAGACCCATTGTAGATATCCTCTAGTATTCTTACATAATGCTCATCTGCCCCCTGGTTCCGTAATGCCTGAATGACTGCTAGGGTTTCCACTGAGTCTAATGCTTTCTCATAATCTATGAGGGCTATATATAGGGGTTCAGTATACTCAGCGCACTTCTCTATCACCTGATTGATCGTGTGAAAATGGTCCATTGTTGAATAACCTTTACGGAACCCTGCTTGTTCTTTAGGTTGACTGAAATCTAAGGTTGCAGAGATTCGGTTAGCGATTACCTTGGTAAATACCTTGTAGACGAGTGACAGTAAGCTGATCAGCCTGTAATTTTTCAAGCCCTTCATGTCGCCTTTCTTATGGATTAAAGATTATGTTCGCGTTCTTCCAAGATTCCGGTACCATTGCGGTCATTAGGCATTGCGTATACAGGTTTGCCAGTTTCTCAAGGACAATTTCTCCGCCATCCTTCAAAAAGTCTGCTGTTATCTGATCCTCACCAGGTGCTTTGCCCCCTTTCATATCTTTTATAGCCTTCCTTACTTTTTCGGTCGTTACTTGTGGGATGTCTATCTCCTCTGAACTACTACTGTCTCGTTCGGCATTATCGTGTATGTCCTGGCTACTGCACAGATCCCTATAGAACTCCTCGGCCAATGTGACTATTTTGTCCCTATTTGTGATGACATTGCCTTGCTTATCCTTAAGTGCATACATCTGATTTTTCCCCACGCCAAGACGTCTCTTCACTGCTTTCAGGCTACCTCCGTTCTTTACAGCGTATTCGATCCTCTCCATATTATATTTCCGTATGTCATCTGTCTTGCCTTCATTGATTAACTTCGAGAGCTCCGCTAGTTCTATTCTGTCAACTGCGGTAGAGATTCTCATGGTTTGCCGTTTCCTGATTAGATCTTTCGTCTCCTGTGAAAGTTTACCAGTATCTTGTGTAGCCACAGTGCCCCCGACTTCTACTGCAGACTCCGTGGTAATGCGTGTAAGGTTGTCGCTGGCTTCCTGTGTCGTAAACTCTGCTTCTTCGTTAAGAGCGGAATATCGGTTCTGCAGCGCGATCCTGAATTCTTCTACTTTACGTCTTACTGTTAGCTCATTAATCGGCTTCTTTCGTACTAGCTTGCTGCGGTCCCTCCTCAAATCTAGCCTAATTCGAGATCTTACCATACGGTGGTCACTACACCTTGCCCTTCCGAGCACTTCCACATCCTGCACGACGCCAGGGTTATCGCATAATATGAGGTCTATTTCATTTTTGTGCTCCCCATTCGGGCTCCTCCAGGTCCACTTCCGACTCTCCCGTTTACAGAAGAAGGTATTCATTATGCGTAGGTTATTCCGTTCTGCAAGCTCAACTAGTAGGTCCCCCTTGCTATTTTTACAGCCCAGACGATAGTTCCCAACTGCCTTGTCTCCAGCCTGATTCGTGCCTACTTTAGCATTGAAGTCCCCCATAGCTACGGTGTACTGTGTTTTTACTTTAGCCATTGCCGATTCCACATCTTCATAGAAGCGTTCCACTACTTGGTCGTCGTGGCTGGATGTGGGCGCGTAGCTTTGCACCACCTTGAGCTTGTACCTCTTATTTGGCCTAATTACAAGACCTGCTGCCCTTTCGGTAATGCTATAGTATTCTTCTATGTTGCCAGCTATGCTTTTATTGACTAGAAATCCCACTCC
The DNA here is from genome assembly GCF_048455015.1 of Haemaphysalis longicornis. Classification (NCBI taxonomy): domain Eukaryota; kingdom Metazoa; phylum Arthropoda; class Arachnida; order Ixodida; family Ixodidae; genus Haemaphysalis; species Haemaphysalis longicornis. The sequence goes on from NW_027526422.1 coordinate 151,891,172, forward strand.
CAGTTCTCTTCTGTCCTCTAGACCCCGGTAACATAGGACGTGTCCATTTTTCAGCACCGTAAATGCCTCGCCTGCCCTCCTAGCCTCGCTAAGCCCTATTACATCCCATTTAATGCCCTCTAATTCCTCGAACACCTCGTGACTTGCTTCGCTAGATAAGGTTCGCGCGTTAAACGTTGCCAGGTTCAGATTCCATTGGCGGCCTGTCCGGATCCAGGGATTCTTAGCACCCTCTGCTGCGTCACAGGTCTGACCGCCGCCGTGGTCAGTTGCTTCGCAGCTGGGGACTGAGGGCCGAGGATTAATTGGCGTATTCATGGGAGGTTGTGGCCATTGCTACACAAGGGTGGCCAATCCTGCTCTGGTGAGGGAGTGCATTACCGGCAATGGTCGCCGGGGTCAGGCCGCACCCCAAGCCCCGTTGTGCAATTCCATCAATACGCGGATTTCTTTTTAATCCGGTGGGAATTGTCCGGCCGGGATTCGAACCACGGTCCTTCTGCACGCGAGACGGGTGTTCTACCTCTACGCCATCGCTGCATCTACTCTGAGGGTACAGGTACATAAATGATCATCATGGAAAGCCTGTGTGGTGGCAAGGCTGACGGCGCGGTGATTTGCCGTAATGATGGAAAAATTGGGCCCATCTCCCCGCGAGTGGGACTCGAGTAAATGCGTCGCATAGGGGGTGGGTGTATTGCGTTAACGTTGAGTGTTTGGGGGAGTTGGTGGTAGTGAATGCGTTGTATCAGCAGCTTCTTGACGTAGTTTGAATGAGTCAAGGATATAAGACGCGTTCGTAGCCTCCCATTCTGTGTCGGCTTTGTGGCGCAGTGGGTAGAGCACCATGTACATTGCGTTCCGCCCGCAGGGTCGAGGGATCGAAACCAGGCGCCGGATAGTATTTTTTTATATAGTGTAGGGGGAGGGGTGCGGACAACGACGGCAAGGACTACGACGGACGTCAACGCAGGTGACATCGTGAGTTACTGAAATGCTCTGCATTTAAAGGGACACTGAAGTGATATGTAAACATTGCGAGATTACTAGCGCAAATTGTAGTCCGGTGTCCCCAGGCCATGTTTGGACCACTCTGGGCGCATTTACGCGATTTTATTTAGTAGAAAAATTAATTAGAAAATGCTGTCCTTCTCTCTTTACGCTCGCCCATTTTCTGTGGCGTTTTCGTGTGACGTCGGGAGGAGCCGAGCTCGCAATTGGCTGCGCTACTGCACGGCTCCCCGGCCTTCAGGCAGAGTCAGTCGGCCCAGCGTTTCGTCCGCCGGCCGCCGACGGGTCGTCGCAATTCGTTCGCTAAGTTGAAACGAAGCCAGGACACGTTTGTGAATGGAATAATGTGCCTTTCTTTAGTTGGTTAGTATGTACACTGTATCTAGCTCCAAGTGAAGGTCGCTTCACACAAGCGCTGCACAAGCGCACATGCGACGTTTCGCTGACTGGTACGCCAGTAGGAAAATATAAGGCCTCTTAAAGGCGGGAGAAGAGTCAGCGAAGTCAATATGGGTACTAAGGAAATAAAATCAACTGATATTGTTACCGTACAGCGTAAAACTGGGGTGCGGGAAGCACTTTTTTGCGCTGGGCGAACAAGCACAGCGGTCAGCAGCACGGCTATGCATCTGCGAACGCTTTTCCGTCTAAGAAATGCAATTGCTAGACGTGATATATTGTGGAAACTTGAGGGATGCTTACTGCACGAGCGCCAAACAACTAATAGTCACCTAAGCTGCTTGGAATGCTAAAACTAAATAAAAGTGTAAACTGGTTATACATTATATACCTTATATTTCCACGGTCGGCAGCGCGCGCCCGTGGCCGAGTTGTTTGGACCGCTAGGTATGTCAGCGCAAGTGTTTTGCAAGTCACAAGTTCGAATCCCCACGGTTACATGCTTTTTTTTGATAAGTGAACTTTTTCGTTTTCCGCCGATGTTTTCTATACTGAGTTCACCTTTTTTTGGGCCGCAACGTTCATTGCTCCACGAACTAGTTCACAGAACTCCCGCAGGCTGGCACTGGCGCGCTAGAGAGTTCTCGTTGACGTGCTGTTTCCGTAAGCACCGACTACTTGCGGGCAGTGGGCACAGGCCAGAATCAACAGACCCTTGGTGTGGTGCGAACACGCTTTTTACAATACAGGCATGAGTGAGGCAAACTCCAAATATAGGGGAAAAGCGCATGGCATTCAAGCGTCTGCGGGGACGCGGAGGGCGTCCCAGGTAGCTCCTGCCTGAAGATACTCGCGTACGCTGACGATGTGACAGTGTATGCGCGAGATGAATAGTATAGAAGGAAGGTCTGAAATGTTTCCAGAGGTACGCGAGTCTTTCGGGCGCAGAATTAATTATCCAAAAATCGAACACTATGGCACTTGGACATTTCCGACAAAAGCCACCAGTATTAGGTCTTCTACTCAACGACAGTCTAAAAATATTAGGAGTCACGTTCAACGAACACGGGCCAATCCAAGAGAACTGGAACGCTATAAGGGACAACATCGAGAAAGCTATAAACCAAACACCAACAACCAACATCTCCATGCACGAACGTGTATATGTAGTTAAAGCAACACTTTGCGCGAAAGCATGGCACTTATCCCGCGTACAATTACCTTCATCACAACAGGTCAGGGAAATCCACAAAATTTTCTTCCGATTTATTTGGGCAAGCCCCAGTGAACGCGTGCCTCGAGAACAGTTACACAGCACTGTGAACACGGGAGGACCGTCAGTACCGAACCTGTTCATTGCCGCCCGGCAGCACGCCCGGCAGATGGGGCATGTACTTTTTGGTAGCTGGGGGGACTGCCTGCGTGCTTTCCCTCCTTCCTTTTGCAAATTCAAAATCAGAGCAGCACTCCAGTGTTACTCTACATTAGCGCGACAACTCACTTCTGAAAGTCCTGAAGGATATTACGTGCCTCCGTGTGCAGGCACGTTGTTCTGCCACCCGTGCCGCAGCGCCATTTTGCACATC